>NW_005370122.1:895023-927874 GCF_000412655.1 Myotis brandtii
CCCAGGAGCCCCCTGGCTCAGGCCCTTCCTAGGCTGCTCAGGGCCCACATGGGGCCTACCTCAGAGTGACCTGGGTGCTGATGATGTTCCCGGGACCCAGGCCACTGGGCACCTGTGTATGCAAATTTAACCCACCTCTTTGTTGGGTTAATTTGCATACTCTCCTGATTGGCTGGTGGTCGTAGCAGAGGGACAGTCAATTTACATGTTTCTCTTTTCTTAGGTAAGATTATGTGCTATCCAATGGATTTTTTAATTTCAGTTATTGTGTTTTTCAATTCTAAAATTTCTATTTGGTTCCTCCTTATATCACCAATTTCTCAGCTATCTTTCTGTTTCTTTGCTGAGACTCTCTATTATTTCAGACATGTTCACAATTGCTTATTGAAGATTTTATTTTATTGTTTGTCGACGATGGCTGCTTTAAAATCTTTGTCAGATAATTCTAACATCTCTGCCAATTTGGTGCTGGCACTTATTGCATTTTTTATTCAAATTAAAATATTCTGGTTATTGATATGAAAGATATTTATTTGAAACATTTTAGGTATTCTGTTATGAGATCCTGAATCTTATTTAAACCTGTTGTAGTTGTTTTCATATGCTAGCATGCCAGCAGGAGAAGATGAGACACAGACTTATTACTGCCAAGTGAGGGTAGAAGTCCAGGTTTCTCCCTCAGCCTCCATTGATGCTCATGCTCGCCACTGGGTTTCCAATGACAGTTCTATGACAGGAGAGCTAGGAGTGCCTAGTTCTTATTACTCACATGGCTTCTGGTGACAGCACAAGGAGGGTGTCCTCATCATGAGTGAGCGGTGGTGGCAGTCCTGTCTCTTCACCAACCCAGTTGGAAGCGGCAGGACGTCTTATTACTACAGGGTGTGAATAGTTGTTCAGGCCTTTCATGCAGTCTCTCTAGCAGTGTGGGGAACAGAGCCTTCTTACTACCTAGCAGGGATGAGTATGAAAGCTACTCCAGTAGGCGGTGGTGGAACTTCATTCTAGCTTGGCAAGGGTGAGTGTAAAGGTGTAGGCTTCCATTTGGCCCTAACTGGTTAGTGTGAAACCACAGTTTTCTCAATGGTATCTCACTGGAGTAGAGAAGTTAATGTCTCAGTTGTCTGCTAGGCTGACCTTTTCCTGGTCCTTTCTTGAGTTCCAAGGTTGTTTTTAACTAGTCTACCTTCTCTCCATCTTTTATAGTTATATCCATCCATCCATCCATCCATCCATCTAGATATATAGAGATAGATATATGTATACTAGAGGCCTGGTGCATGAAATTTGTGCACAGGGGTGTTGGGTCCCTCAGCCCAGCCTGTGCCCTTTCCTAGTCTGGGACCCCTCAGGGAATGTCTGACTGCCCAGGGGGATCGGGCCTAAGCTGGCAGTCAGACATCCCTCTCACAGTCTGGGACCCCTTGCTCCTTACTGCCTGCCTGCTCACTGCTCCTTACTGCTTGGCTTCTTCCCCTTAGTGCCGCTGTGGAGGCAGGAGAGGCTCCTGCCACCACCACTGCACTCGCCAGCCGTGAGCCTGGCTTCTGGCTGAGTGGCGCCCCTTCTGTGGGAGTGCACTGACCACCAGGAAGCAGCTCCTGCATTGAGTGTCTGCCCCCTGGTGGTCAGTGTGCATCATAGCAACTGGTCGTTCTGCTGGTTGTTCCACCGTTTGGCTGATTTGCATATTAGGGTTTTATTATATAGGATAGATATAGTTTTTAGTTGTATTTATTGGGAGGGAAATGCATAAATAAAATTACTCCATCTTCCTAGGAGAAGAGGTTCATTTCAGATTCATTTAATTAACTCAGAGAGAAAAATAACATGGATACTCTCAGTTTCTTCCAGCATCCTTGTCATCCATTTATTTCAACAGTCAAAAGGGGCTTGGCTCTATGAATCTGTCTATTCTATGGGAAGCTGACTTCAGCATGACTAACAGACCCCTTTGGGACTTTCCTACTATCTGCTTCTATCCTCTCAATACCAAGAGAAATTCTAAAAGTGTAGGGGCTGAAGTTAAGCCCAGTACAGTCAAGGTGAAGGGCACTGGACATTAATGGGCCTCAATGCTGGCCTCTCTGAGATTCCCCAGCATCTGAGGCCAGGCTTCTTTTCATGTCTGATAGTGCCCCTGTCCCACAGCACAGGCTTGGGAAACCCCAAAGACCAACTCCCATCTTCTTTGTGCAGTAACTACAAACACTTGTTACTGAAACTGTTGCTGTGAACTCTTTAAAAATGTTAGCTTTACTGTTCTTTTTTTTTTTTAAATCATTTCATCTTTCCGGATCATAAACTGATAAAAATAAAACAGCCAAATGTTTTGATTAAATGAAGCAAAGAATCAAATATAATGTCCATAATTCTGTAAGAAAAATGACCAAATTTTGCCTCTGTATTTATTTGCCTCTTAAATATTCAATAATTGCATTTTTTCTGAAGTGACTTCTTGCACTAAAATAAATGACTGAAGAGTGTCTTATTGCTGACACAGATCACAGTTTATTGCTAATGGAATGTTAACTGCTTTTTAAGTAACTCTGAATAAATCTGTTGACCCATATAAGATTCATCTAAAAGGAATATAATTAATTTTCTGGCTCCACCATGTCCATTGATGTGAAAAATCTTTCATAGTTTCCTTTTTTTAAGCCATTGCAATACTGAGAGTAGCACCTGGCTTGTACAGAAGATATTTTAATTGGGAGTGGTGACACATTTAATAATATATCAAGTTAACCATTTAAAAAACAGACATTCCCCAAAAGAAAAATGATACCATTCAAGATGTCCTCTGGTGGAAAAATTATCTCCAGAGTAAAAGGGTTTGTTCCATTTCAAACACCAGAAAGTTAGTGCTGAAAAAGCATTCTGAGGTTTCTGACGACAAACAAAAGCTGTGACTTCAGCTTCCTCCCTAGGGAATTAATCCCCTGTGTGATTTTGTATCTGGGACAACTGCTCACAGAGGACCGTGCCAAACTTTAGCAAAAGCAAAACTCAGTGCCTCAGCAGATGTCTTCATGGCCTGAATTTCCTCATTGTCTTTTGTGCCTTCCTGCCTTGTATGCTTTTGTGGAAGAGTTCAGCCCAGGTAAAAAAATAGTGCCATATAGAGTATAGTTTGGAAATGGGGGCTGTACCTTTCTCCTAGGTCTGCATGTTAGTTATTCTTTGAAACAATAATATATTGTCTGCAAATAAGACATGAATATGAAAAAGTCATGAAATAAGATATTTACTAGACATTTATTTTTATAACTCTCAAAAGGATGAATATTCATTAAGCCAACTCTTTTAGATTTATACCACAGTCCTCTAAGAATAGATACATCTAGTAGTTAGTTAAACAGTAGCTTACAAGGAGTTGTGTAAGTTGTGCTGGCTACATAGATCTATATGCAGGCTGTGAGTTGTTTTTAAGTTGTTCTCAACACAAAAAAAGAAATGACATACTAAAGGTGTTAGCTAACACTACTATAGTTATCATTTTACAATATATTAATGTATTGAATCAACAGGTACACCTAAAACTCACAGAATATTAATATAAATCATATCTCAATAAAAATATGTAATAAATTATATATTTTCATATTTCTTTACCCATCTTAGATCAAAACAGCTGTTCTTTCACAAATTCCCTAAAGCCATTTATTGTTATTCCAATTGAATAAACTTAGAGTAGAAACCAGTCACATAACAAAGCCACAGGTCAGTGGTAAGAAAGTATTGTAACTGCCAAGCTATTTAGAGAGTTTTCTTTTTTAAAAAAATATATTTGTATTGATTTCAGAGAGGAATGGAGAGGCAGGGAGAGATAGAAACATCAACAATGATAGAGAATCATTCATTCATCGGCTGAATCCTGCATGCCTCCCACTGGGGACCGATTCCGCAACCCGGCATGTGCCCTTGACCAGAATCGAACCCAGAACCCTTTGATCTGCAGGCCCACACTCTATCCACTGAGCCAAACCGGCTAGGGCTATCTCAGAGATTTTTCAGCCATTCACTTTTTTGTTCTGTGTTAATCATAAAGTGTCCAGGGCACCATGTCCATCACAAATTATCTGAGAGGCACATGACAACACTGACTAAATCAGTTCTTTCTCAAAGATGATAGCTATTAGACCAATGCAAAAGTTAGGAGTTTAGGATAAGTTTTCATAAGACATGATCAGTGACATTTTATTTGACACACATAGTTTTATCATTTTTTTCTGAGTACTGAATCATAGATGCATATGTATTACTCAATGTATATGAATATGCATGAGTATATAATATACAGAACTATTTAGAGACCCGTGCTACTATAAATGAGCATCAAGAGCTAAAAAGCTCTTGATAGTTCATTAAGTCTCACAAGTTGTGTGACGCACATAAGTGACAAAAGCTATGCACATTTGAAAGCGAGAGACAGAATCCCAGAGAGACTCAGGTCCCAAACTGCAAAGAGAACTTTATACTCTGGCATGAAGATTGAGTCCGGTGGGTGGTGTTTAAATTTGTATAGCAACCTGGGCCACCAAACACATAACACTTGGCCACAAGTGCTAAGATTGTGTCCCCGTTACCACATATGGAAGCAAGTGCAGTCAGTAATGTGCTTTTGCCTTCAAATCAGAGGAACTTACTCTGGCTGTTGTGACTTGGTGATTAGAGCATCGGTCTGCACTCCAAAGGGTCTCAGGTCTGATTCCCGTTCAAGGGCATGTACCTCGGTTGCAAGTTCGACCCCTAACCAGGCCAGGGTGCATGCAGGAGGCAACCAATCAGTATGTTTCTCACATTGATATTCTCTCTCCTTCTCTCTCTCCTCTGCCCTCCTTCCACTTTCTTTAAAAATCATTGGAAAAAATATCCTTGGGTAAGGATTAACAACAAAAATCAGATGAGCTTAACTTTAATTTAACTGAATAATAATGTCTGCCAAGATGATTTCTGGAGTCAGACTTCAGTATGAGTCCTGGGTAAGTCCCTTAATACCACCTGAGCTTCTATTCCCCTCATTGTTACATGGAAGCTGATAAACCATTGTCTCCATCTTAGAATTGTAGAGACATTGCACATTAAGTAGCACTGCAAACTGAAAATGGTAGGATGATAATGCAAAACATAATTTTCATTAGAATTTTGGAACTTAAGAGAGTGCTTATATCCCAGGAGAAAGTGCAGAAAAAATAATCAAACATCATGTTAAGTCCTTTAGATTGCTTGTTGTTGGTGTTCGATAGATTTGTGATAATTCCTTATACCAGTGATTTTCAACTGGTGTGCAGCATGTACTTTTAAAAGATGCAATACGTGACTAGTCAGGGGCACTAACCTCTTTTCCCTTAGATTGTCAAATTTAAAAAAAGTGGTAACAGCCAACGCAACAATAACTGTCTGGTGTAGATGAATCAAAATTACACCTTTTCTTTTTCAAATTGGCAAAATATAATATTTTTTGGTGTCCCCCAGAATTTTAGTAATTAGTTTATGTGTATCATGAAATGAGAAATGTTGAAAATCGCTGCCTTATACACTTCTGTCCATGGGTGTGTTTCCAAAATTCTCCAAAATGCAACATTTTTTGAAAAGTGCTTTAAACTTAAAATGATACATAAATATATACTGCACTGCTGTGGTTCTCAAAGAGTGGTTCCTGGGTCCAGCAGCATCAGCAGTTATCTTGGAACTTGTTTGAAATGCAAATTCTTGGGTCCCACTGATATAACACTAAATGTGAACATCATTAATGTAATGAAAATAGTATTGTTTGGGGAGGGAAGAAGTCATCAAGGAGGATGTGTCCGCTGGTTGACCCTTGATCTGGGCCTGGACAATCAGAGAGGCTCCTTACCTGGTGCCCCCCAAAAACCACTTCAAGAATTCAGCCTTGGGAGGGTAATGTGTTACTGAAACCAGCTGGATGTTATGCATGACTGAAGCCAGTTAAGGCCTCTATATAAACGCTAAGGTTCTCATGGGTGGATGGGTGAATGGGAGTTCTACTCGTCTTGCAGCCATCCAAGACAAACCAGGTAAGCAAGTTTTCTTGTTTATTAACCTGCTACCTACCAATCTGGAGTGGCCTCTTCCTGAAGTCTCTCCTTGCCCTCTGTGTGCAGGGGCCAGTTTCACATTTTCCCCGGAAGCTCCCGAGGTTTTGAACTAACAGTCCGGAAGTTAAAAGAAATTTTAGTTCAGTCCAGCCGATGTGACTCAGTGGTTGAGCTTTGACCTATGAACCGGGTTACAGGCTTGATCTCCAGTGTGGGGTGTACAGGAGGCAGCCAATCAATGATTCTCTCTCATCATTGATGTTTCTATATCTCTTTCACTCTCCCTTCCTCTCTGAAATAAATTTTGTAAAAATTTTAAAAAGAAAGAAAGAAATTTTAGTTCAGTATCAACTGGTTTTATAACCTTGAACAAGACACTTACCTTTTCTCAGTATCAGCTCCCTCATCTCCAAATGAAGTCTGGATCTTCTTGACTCCTGGGCCCTTTCTAGTTTGGCCTTTGAGGGTGACTGATACAGACAACTTCGATAAAGAAATGTGGTCCCTGAGAAACTGCTCTCCAGAGCTTGGGACATTAGATGACTATGCAAACTGCTAACAAACAATTTTTTTTGTTGTTTTATTTAAATATATTTGTATTGGTTTCAAAGAGAAAAGGAGAGGGAGAGAGAGATAGAAACATCAATGATGAGAGAGAATCATTGATCAGCTGCCTCCTGCACGCCCCCCACTGGGGATCGAGCCTGCAACGCCAACATATGCCCAAACCGGGAATTGAAATGTGACCTACTGGTTCATAGGTCGACGCTCAACCAATGAGCCATGCCGACCAGGCAACAATTGTTTTTAATCAATGTTTTTTTTGTATATCTGGAAGCAAGTTCATTTTGATTTCTAAATCCAGTTCAAAATGTAAGTATTATTTCACAAATAGAAAGTATTGCATGGTTTTCATTTTAATATACAATGATGTTTGGATACTATAATTAAGCATAGATGACTTGGAATTATTTTTTTTTAAATATATTTTATTGATTTTTCACAGAGCGGAAGGGAGAGGGTAGAGAGTTAGAAACATCAATGAGAGAGGAACATCGATCAGCTGCCTCCTGCACACCTCCCACTGGGGATGTGTCCGCAACCAAGGTACATGCCCTTGGCCGGAATCGAACCTGGGACCATTCAGTCCACAGGCCAATGCTCTACCCACCGAGCCAAACCGGTTAGGGCGACTTGGAATTATTTACTTGTATTTTTAAAACAGTTCTATTTGATGCAGAGTAGTGACTAATATTTTCTATAACACATTTTAAAAATGACACTTAATTATATCTATCCTATATAATCTATACATATATAAAAGCCTAAGCGACCATTACGACCAAATGACCAGAACAACCGGTCAACCAGTTGCTATGATATGCACTGACCACCAGGGGGCAGACGCTAAATGCAGGAGCTGCCCCCTGGTGGTCAGTGTGCTCCCACAGCCAACCTCCCATGGCCCCAAACAGGCTGAGGGACCCCACCCATGCACAAATTTGTGCACCGGGCCTCTAGTCCTATATAATAAAACCCTAATATGCAAATTGACTGAACGGCAGAATGACCACCGAGGGCAGACACTCAATGCAAGAGCTGCCCCCAACTGGGGGTCAGTGCGGGGCCAGACAGCGGGCAGTGCCAGGCTGCCAGCCAAGGTGGGTGCCAGCAGAGGCCCCCAGATCACCTCGCCTGCTGGTCACCCCACAGATGGCCCTGATCGCCGGCTAGGCCTAGGGACCCTGCCCTATATATTGGGAACAGTCTCTTAGATTTAAAAATTAAAACCTGGCAAGGCTTCTCTAGCACTGAAAAAACAGGATGAGGCAGCAATGACATGGATGAACTCTGGCTTGCCATTTTGTGGTCAGCCCTGATTCTGACACCTACAACTGTGTGACAAAGCCAATTACTTAATTTCTCTCTGCCTCAGTTTTTCCACCCATAAAATGGGGAAAATGGTACTACTGCCTCAGAAGAATCATATTTTGTACTACTTTTTATAACCAGGGCAAAAAAAATGTAGCTGCCCATACAACAGCAAGATGCCTTTCACCTGTATGAAAAGTATGGTCACTGGTGCAAGCAGCGTTCTGGATTAAAAGAGGGATGTCCGACTGCCAGTTTAGACCTGACATTGCCCAACGGGTCCCGGATTGCAAGAGGGTGTAGGCTGGGCTGAGGGACCACCCCCTAACCCCCTCGCCCCGTGCATGAATTTCATGCACCGGGCCTCTAGTTTAAAAATAAGAGCTTAGAGATCCAAGATGGCGGCGGAATAGGCAGACACATCCCAGGTCTTGTCCAGGAGGAAAGGAGTGAGCAGCTGAAACTAATAACACCCACCCCGAATTGGTGAAGTATAATTAGCTGGTGAGAAAGTTTGCAGCCAGGAAGGGCAGAGTTCCCCTGGAAAGGTAAAAACCAGGGATCTGGGCAGGAAAGTTTGCCAGACCTGAGCCCAGAGGGTCGGAGGGAGACTGCATGGCACCCAGCCGCATCTCTTGGGACAGGCACAGCCCCTGACTGGGGAAAGGAACAACTTATGCAAGAAGCAAGAAGAAACAGATGAAAAAAAAATCAATAAATTATGTAAGAACCAAGAAGAAATGAAGAGTGATATAGCTGAAATAAAAAACACCATTGAAAGTTTCAACAGTAGACTAGGAGAAGCGGAGGACCGAATTAGCAAATTAGAAGACAGGGAAACAAAACACACCCAAACTGAACTGCAATTAGAGAAAAAAATTAAAAGACAGGAGGAGAGCCTAAGGGAGCTATGGGACAACATGAAACAAAACAACATATGAATAATAGGGGTGCCAGAACAACAGGAAGAGGAACAAGACTTAGAAAACCTATTTGAAGAAATAATATCAGAAAACTTCCCTGAGGTGGGGAAGAAAAAAGTCACACAAGCACAGAGAGTTCCAAACAAGGTGAACCCGAAAAGACCCACACCGAGACACATCATAATTACCATGGCAAATGTTCAGGACAAAGAGAGAATCTTATGAAAACACAACAATCCAAAACCTTTGGGACACAATGAAAGCAGTCCTGAGAGGGAAGTTTATAGCTCTACAGGCCTACCTCAACAAACAAGAAAAAATGGTAGTAAATCATCTAAATCTACAGCTCAAAGAATTAGAAAGAGAGCAACAAGAAAAGCCCAGAGTGAGCAGAAGGAAGGAGATAATAAAGATTAGAGCAGAAATAAATGACATAGAGACCAAAAAAACAATACAGAAAATCAATGAAACCAAGAGCTGGTTCTTTGAAAGGATAAACAAGATCGACAAACCTCTAGCCAGGCTCACCAAAAAGCAAAGAGAGAGGACCCAAATAAACCAAATCAGAAATGATAGAGGCGAAATAACAACAGACCCCACAGAAATACAAATGATTGTTAAAAAATACTATGAACAACTCTACTCCAACAAACTAGACAACCTGGAGGAAATGGACATATTTCTAGAAAAATACAACATTCCAAAACTTAATCAGGAAGAATCTAAAAATCTCAACAGGCCAATAACTATGGAAGAAATTGAAGCAGTCATCAAAAAGCTTCCAGCAAACAAAAGCCCAGGACCAGACGGCTTCACAGGGGAGTTTTACCAAACATTCAAGGAAGAACTAAAACCTATCCTCCTCAGACTACTACAAAAAATCCAAGAGGAAGGAACACTTCCAAGCTCATTCTATGAAGCCAGCATCACCCTAATACCAAAACCAGGTAAAGACAACACAATGAAAGAGAATTACAGGCCAATATCCCTCATGAACATAGATGCCAAAATCCTCAACAAAATCTTAGCAAATCGGATCCAGCAGTACATCAGAAAGATCATACACCATGACCAAGTAGGATTTATCCCAGGGATGCAAGGATGGTACAATATCCGCAAATCAATCAACGTGATACATCACATAAACAAATTGAAGGAAAAAAACCACATAGTCATATCAATTGATGCAGAAAAAGCATTTGACAAAATTCAACACCCATTTTTGATAAAAACTCTCAGCAAGGTGGGAATAGAAGGATCATACCTCAACATAATAAAAGCCATATATGACAAACCCACAGCCAACATCATACTCAATGGACAAAAACTAACACCATTTCCCCTAAAAACAGGAACAAGACAGGGATGCCCACTCTCACCACTCCTGTTCGACATAGTACTGGAAGTATTAGCCATTGCAATTAGACAAGAAGAAGAAATAAAAGGCATCCAAATTGGAAAAGAGGAAGTAAAACTGTCCTTATTTGCAGATGACATGATATTATACTTAAAAAACCCTAAAGACTCCATCAAAAAACTATTAGACTTAATAAAAGAATTCGGCAATGTAGCAGGATACAGAATTAACGCCAAGAAATCTATGGCATTTCTATACACCAATAGTGAACTTGCAGAAAGAGAGACTAAAAAAGCAATCCCATTTACCATCTCACCAAAAAAATTAAGCTACCTAGGAATAAACTTAACTAAAGAGGTAAAAGACCTCTACTCAGAAAACTACAGGACGTTGAAAAAAGAGATAGAGGAAGACATAAAGAGATGGAAGAACATACCATGTTCTTGGATTGGTAGAATCAACATCATTAAAATGTCCATACTGCCCAAAGCAATCTATAAATTCAACGCACTTCCCATTAAAATACCAACGGCATATTTCACAGACCTAGAACGAACTCTCCAAAAATTCATCTGGAACAAAAAACGACCCCGAATAGCTGCAGCGATCCTGAGAAAGAAGAAAGTAGGTGGGATCTCAATACCAGATATCAAGCTGTATTACAAAGCCACTGTTCTCAAAACTGCCTGGTACTGGCACAAGAACAGACATATAGATCAATGGAATAGAATAGAGAGCCCAGAAATCAGCCCCAACCAATACGCTCAATTAATATTTGACAAAGGAGGCAAGAACATACAATGGAGTCAAGACAGTCTCTTCAATAAATGGTGCTGGGAAAATTGGACAGATACATGCAAGAAAATGAAACTAGACCACCAACTTACACCATACACAAAAATAAACTCAAAATGGATAAAGGACTTAAATATACGACCGGAAACCATAAAAATACTAGAAGAATCCAAAGGCAACAAAATCTCAGACCTATGCCGAAGCAATTTCTTCACCGATACAGATCCTAGGGCATTGGAAACTAAAGAGAAAATAAACAAATGGGACTACATCAAAATAAAAAGTTTCTGCACAGCAAAAGAAACCATCAACAAAACAACAAGAAAGCCCACTACATGGGAGAACATATTTGCCAACATTATATCTGATAAGGGCCTAATCTCCAAAATTTATAGGGAACTCATACAACTTAACAAAAGGAAGATAAACAATCCAATCAAAAAATGGGCAAAGGATCTAAATAGACACCTTTCAAAAGAGGACATTCAGAAAGCCAAGAGACATATGAAAACATGCTCAAAGTCACTAATCATTCGAGAGATGCAAATCAAAACAACAATGAGGTACCATCTCACACCTGTCAGAATGGCTATCATCAACAAATCAACAAATGACAAGTGCTGGAGAGGATGTGGAGAAAAAGGAACACTTGTGCACTGCTGGTGGGAATGCAGACTGGTGCAGCCACTATGGAAGACAGTATGGAGTTTCCTCAAAAAACAAAACATGGAACTCCCATTTGACCCTGTGATCCCACTTCTAGGAATATATCCCAAGAAACCAGAAACACCAATCAGAAAGGATCTATGCACCCCTATGTTCATAGCAGCACAATTCACCATAGCTAAGATTTGGAAACAGCCTAAGTGCCCATCAGTAGATGAATGGATTAGAAAACTGTGGTACATCTACACGATGGAATACTATGCTGCTGTAAAAAAGAAGGAACTCTTACCATTTGCAACAGCATGGATGGAACTGGAGAGCATTATGCTAAGTGAAATAAGCCAGTCAATGAAGGAAAAATACCACATGATCTCACTCTTTTATGGATAATAAAGACCATTATAAACTTATGAACAATAATAGATACAGAGGAAGAGCTGCCTCTAACAGACTGTCAAACCACAGCAGGAAGGCCGGGGAGGGTTGGGGGGGCAGGAGGGGAGGTAAGAGATCAACCGAAGTACTTGTATGCATGCATATAAGCATAACCAATGGACATAAGGCACTGGGGCGTAGGGGATGCTAGGGGATTGTCAAGTGCGGGGGGGAAAAAGGAGACATATGTAATACTCTTTGTAACACTTTAAGCAATAAAAAAAAAAAAAAAAAAAAAAAACCCAAAAAAAACAGAAAAACGTAGGGGATGCTAGGGGATTGTCAAGTGCGGGGGGGAAAAAGGAGACATATGTAATACTCTTTGTAACACTTTAAGCAATAAAAAAAAAAGAAAACAAAAAGAACCCCCAAAAAACATAGAAACAAGAGCTTATTGTACATGTAAAAAGTGTTTTTATTTTTTTTAATTTATTTGTATCGATATTTTTACAGAGAGGAATGGAGAGAGTTAGAAACATCAATGAGAGAGAAACATTGATCAGCTGCCTCCTGCACACCCCTTACTGGGGATGTGCCCACAACCAAGGTACATGCCCTTGACCGGAATCAAACCTGGAACCCTTCAGTCCGCTGAGGGGTTTCTATCCACTCTATCCACTGAGCCAAACTGGTTAGGGCATAAAAAGTGTTTTTAAAGGACTTATAAGGACCAAACCTTTTCTGGTCTTTACAAGTCAACCACACTCCTCTGATTCATAAGAAATGTTAAAAATTCAGCGTGATGAAAATTTGGCTACTCTGAGTCATCTTAATGGAGGACAGAATACATGAACTGAGGCTCAGGTGTGAATAGTCATTTCTCTGAAGTGCCACCATTAATTGCCAGATGTTACCAAGGCTGAGCATGTGATAACAGTAGTATGACAATAAGGCATATTGGACTTAAAAGGGTGTATGCAAAGGCTGCATTTGGAAGCAGAAAGAAAAGCCAGGAGCTCTTAGGATGAACTACAAGGAGATAGGCAGGCCATGCAACCCCTCAGATGCTGATAATACCTCTGGGGCCTCTGAGACTCCAGGGTGGCTCTCATGTTGCTGCTTGCACCTTTCAATCACTATTAAAGAACAATTTAATGGACACCAGGAAAGTGTCAAGTTGCTGGGACCTCTGGGTTCAGAGAATGTCATATCCAGGCCTGAGAAAAAAAGACCAATTCTCCATAACAATCCACAGGCAGCACCTTCTATCCCATAATGGTCTGTTATTTACAGATTTAAAGTGTCTTGTGGATAAACAAGATACTTAACTTAAAATATTATTTAATACCTGCAGGTATTGACAGCAATGGGCTAGAATTAAGCTGTGCAGGGAGCAAACGTAAGGCTTGCAAAGCTGCAGCTATGGAGATTTATAACAGGCACAGACAGGTATTTGCATGTACCTTTTTAAAAAAATTATCTTTATTGTTGAAATTATTACAGATGTCCCCCCTTTGTTTGTTTTTTTCCCCATTGACTCCCTCCATCCAGCACCTGCCTCTCCCAGGCCTTCACCACACTTGACCATGGGCTATGCATATATGCATATATGTTCTTTGGTTAATCTCCCCCCACCCCCTTTCCCTCTGTTGCATGCTTCTAATCTCTGGATCTATTTTGTTCATCAGTTTATTTTGTTCAATAGATTCCAAATATAAGTGAGATAATGTGATACTTATCTTTGGAACTAGCAAAGAAGAAACAAGTCCATGTGTTTAAGCTACTTAGGGTCCTAGGAATGTATTCTTATTTAGACAGTAAATTAAAAGAGAGAACAGCAAAGTGGAGACTGAATCTGATGTATATTTTATTCCCATTCATGCTGAAGGTATAGTGACCTAAAGAGGAGGTTCACAACATAAAAATGTATCAAATCGTGACATATATCTGATATAAGCCTATTTTATTTGATCCTTATAATTGGAATGGTTTTGCATAACATAGTCATCCCACACTTCTACCTGGTAACCTTCAACTGTTTGCATTCAAAGGACAGAGCAGGCAAGTTCCAGTTCCAGGCAAAAATGGAAAGCCCCAACCGCCGCCCCCCCCCCCCCCCCCCTCCAGCACAGCCCGCAACACCAAATGCACGGTTCAAAGCACACACCCTTGTTTCCTCTCTTCTACATTTTTAAACAATAAGCATAGTTAGACTCTGAAAGGCAGGAAGACAGATGACTGGGACCTTGGAACTTGAGGAACACGGCAGTGAGTTCCCTGGTGTATTAGTCTATTCGGGCTGCCATAAAATACTGCAGACTGGCGGTGTATACTACAGAAATTTATTTTCTCACAGTTTTGCAGTCTGGAAGTTCAAGTTCAAGGTACTGGCAAGGTTTTTTAAATTATTATTATTACTATTAATTTTCTTGTGGTTAAAACACTTAACATTTAACATGAGTAAGAACTTAAGAAAACACATTTTTCAGTGTACAAGATAGTACTGTAATCGAGAGGCACAATATTGTACAGCAGATCTCTACAAATTATCTTGTATGACTGAAATTGTATGTGTTTATTATCAACACCCCATTTACCCCTCCTTTTAGCCCCTGGAAATCACAATTCTGTTGTTTACCTCAGTGAGTTTGGCTACTTTTGATATCTCTTAATAGAATCATGCAGTATTTGTCCTTCTGTCACTGGCTTATTTCACTCAGCATAATGTCCCTGAGGCTCATCCATGTTGTCACAAATGGCAGAATTTCCTTCTTTTTTTTTTTTTTTTAGGGCTGAATGATATCCTACTGTTTGAACATGCCACATTTTCTTTATCCATTAATTTGGATGAAAATTTAGGTTGTTTCCAAATTTTGGTTATTGTGAATAATACTGCAATGAACATGGGAGTACTAATACCTATTTGAGACCCTGATTTCATTTTTTTTAATGGACAAATACACCAAAGTAAGATGGCTGGATAATGTGATTGTTCTATTTTTAATTTTTTGAGGCCCCTCCATACTATTTCCAATAGTAACTGCACAATTTTGCATTCCCATCAGCAGTGTATAAAGATTCCAATTTATCCACAACCTTACCACTATTTTTTGTCTTTTTTTTTTACAAGAGCCATCCTAATATGTGTGAGATGATATCTAGTGTAGTTTTGATTTGCATTTCCCTGATCATAGTGAGGTCAAGCATCTTTTCATATACAGGTTGGCCATTTGTATATCTTTGGAGAAATGTGTATTCAGGTCCTTAGACCATGTTTAAAATCAGGCCATTAGATTTTGGTATTGAGTTACAGGAGTTCCTTTCATATTTTGGGAATTAACTTTATCAGGTATATGTTTAAAAATATGTTTTCCAATTTCATAAGTTGCCTTTCTATTTTTTCATTTGATATGTAGAAGATTTTTATTTTTAAATATATTTTTATTGATTTAAGAGAGGAAGGGGGAGGGAGAGAGAAATCTTTGCATCAATGATGAGAGAGAATAATTGATCAGCTGCCTACTGCATGCCCCCTACTGGGGATCGAGTCCACAACCCCGGGCATGTGCCCTTGACAGGAATCAAACCTGGGAGCCTTCAGTCCACAGGCCAACACTCTATCCACTGAACCAAGCTGGCTAGGGCAGATTTTAAATTTTATATAGTCTGACTCATCTATTTCTGCTTTTGCTGCTGTGCTTTTAGTGTCATATCCATGAAATCAATGTGAAGATTAGTGTCATAAATGTTTTTGCGTATTTTTTTTTCCTAAGAGTTTTGCAGTTTCACATTAAATCTTTAATCCATTTTGAGTTGATTTTTGTGTATGGTCTAAGATAAGGATCCAATTTTATTCATTTGTATGTGGATATCCAATTTTCCCATCACCATTTGTTGAACACACTAGTCTTTGCCCGGTGTGTATTTTTGGTACACTCTTTGAAGATGATTTGATTATATATACATGGGTTAACTTCTGGGCTGTCTAGTCTGTTCCATTGGTCTATGTGTCTGTTTTAATGCCAGCACCATACTGGTTTTATTACTGTAACTTTGCAATACACAGAAAACAGGAGTGTGATTGGTTTGGCTATTAGGGTCTTTGGTGGTTCCATATGAATTCTAGAATTGTTTTTTCTATTTCTGGAAAATGGGTCATTGGGATATTGATAGGTATTGCATTGAATCTCTAAGTCTCTCTTAGTCTGGTCTGTTCACAATTTTGTTGGGGTAACTAAAGCAGCTTACTTGACCATCCTCCACTCAAAATACACCCATATCTCTCTACATGTTGAGAAAGAGAGAGAGAGAGAGAGAGAAAGAGAGAGAGAGAGAGAGAAGAGAGAGAGAAATGTTGAGAGATTATTTTCTTTCCAGGGCATATACCTTAGAGTTTTACATTATTTTTCTTTCTTCCCATACTTCAAAATAATGTCTGAAGCACATTTAGGATCAAATCATTTGTATTGTTATGCTCAGAGAGTCTTACTTTTCAATGTTTTCTGTCTCAGTTGCTGCTTTCCTGTCAAACTTGGCTACTCTTTGGTCTATGTGGAAATAATATTATGAATAAAAGACAGCTAGTTTAAATTGGTTTTTAAGAGAATTTGATGACTCGTTTACAAGATCTGAAGTTTTAGAACCAATCATCCATCAGTTGATGCGCTCTGTCTGAAATTAAATGTTTCTGGTCTCCTAACAACTAGAGACATTTGGGAAAACATCTTTCAAATGAAAGAATAAGCTTATTGATACAGACTATCTCTGCATGGTAGTAGAGCTTCCAACTGTCATTTAAAGTAATTAGCTTTTGTTATTCCATGTGAAGTTGTAGTGAATGAAGAAGAGGATTTAGAATGCTAAATCCATCCCTATAGTATAGTTAGCTTACCACTCAAGAAATTTCTAATTGTACCACCACAAAAATAGCAAAATATTAATGTGACTATCTTATGCACAGAATTGTATTTATAAAAATAATCATACTCACATATATTCATGTATATATATACATATACTATATATACACGTGTGTGTGTGTGTGTGTGTGTGTGTTGTGTATTAAGCTGCTTTACTTATTTAACAACACAATGTAGTGTTTTGAAATGTTCTTAATTGGGAATATGATTTTGAAAAGCTGAATACTACCCTGATTCATAGGCACAGCACCATTTTGAAAACATTATGTGTTGAATTGTGTCCCCCACAAAAAGTTTGTATTTTGAAATTCTACCCTCCAGTACCTCAAACTGGGACCTTATTTGGAAGTATGGCTATTGCAGATGTAACTAGTTAAGATGAGGTCATATTGGAGTCAAGGTGGGCCCATAATCCAATATGGCAGGTACCCTTATAAAAACAAAACCATGTGAAGTACAGACAAACATACACACAGGGAGTATACTATTGGGTGTTTGGAGTTATGCTGCCACAAGCCAAGAAAGTACCAGAAGCTAGGAGTAAAACCTGGTATAGATCCTTTGCTAGGGCTTTCAGGTACCTGCTGATACCTTGATCTCAGACTTCTAGCTTCTAGAAATGTGACACACTAAATTTCTGTTGTTTGAGCCACTGAATTTATAGTACTTTGTTACAGCGGCCCCAGCAATCTAATAGAACACATCTCTATTTTCAAACATGTTTACATTTGAAAGTTATGTTGAAATGAATATTATTGTATTAAGTGGTTATTCTTTTTTTCAATTATATTATTTTACAAAATAAACTTTATTAAAGTTCACATACAATATATGCATCCATTTTAAGGAGTTTCAAAAGATTTATGTAGCATTTTGAGCAGCACTTTAATCAAAATATAGAACTTTTCAATGATCCCAGAAAGTTTACCCATGTTTCACACAGTTAATCCTTCCTACCTCCTGACCCAAATAATATCTGCTCTGATTTCTTTAACTATAGATTAATTTGTTCTTTCCTAAAGGCATATATAAATTGATATAAAGTAGTCTGGGTTTTTGTTTGGGGTGTGTGTGTGTGTGTGTGTATGTGTATGTGTATGTGTGTGTGTGTGTGGCCTCTTTTGATAAACCTGTTTTTGAAACCCATCCATGGTGTGTGTATCAGTATTTCATTTCTTTTATTGTTGAGTAGTTCTCCATTATGTGACTATAACAGTCTGTTTATCCATTTATCTATTGATTGATATATGGATTGTTTCCAGATTTTGGATATTAAGAATATAGGTGCTGAGAATATTCATGTTTGAGATTTTATGTGGACACATGCTTTCATTTTTAGGGGATAAATAACCAGAAGTGGAATGGCTGGGTCTTATGGTTGTATAATTTTAGTGTTATAAGAAATTGCTAAATTTCTATCTAAAATGGTTGCCTCTAGCCAAGTATGAGAGTTCTAATTTTCCACATCCACACTAATGCTTTGTCCTCTGGGGGATGTGTACTGGTAGCACATAGTAGTTTTAATTTGTATTTCCCTGGTGACTAATGATGTTGACCATTTTCACATGTGCTTGTTGGCCTTTCCTATATATTCTTTTATGAATCATCTCTTCAATTTCCCCCCTAGTTTTTGTCTTTTGCCTTCTCATGATTGAATTGTAAAGTGCACACATAAGCTTATTATGCATTTATGTTCATTGATAATATAAATAATAAGTAAATATTGAATTTCAGGATTCTAGTCCTTTGTCAAATGAGCATGTTAGAAATATTTTTTCCACTAGGGTTAAGCTTTGCCTATTAGTTTTCTTAACACTCTTCATTAATGAGCATAAGTTTTCCAATTTTGATGCAGTTTAATTTATTTTTTATCTTGTGGTTTGTGCTTTTTGAATCCTATATAGATATCTTAAGGCCTCAGAGATGTCTCAAAATCATAGAGGTGTTTTCCTTTCCTTTTTTTTTCTAAAAATGTTATAGATTTTAGCTTTAGTTCTGATCTCTGATTAATTACTTTTTCTGTATAGTATTGACATAGGATAGTAAGAAGCTAAGAAAATTCCTTAGCAAGTAGAATGGGAAAACTGAGACAGATAGCTGAACAAACTGGCCCAGAAATTTACAGCCAGATTCAGGTCACCTCCCTAGAGATAACATCTAGGCCTCAGTTGTAGTCCAGTTCCAGTCCCAGAAAAGCAGCAAAACCGGAAAAGCAGCAATGACTAATGACCCCCTGCCCTGGCACTGACCAAGGAGTAGACACTTCTACCCTTAAAAGATGCACCTGAAAAGTTGATGAATATTCTATTGAGATCCTCCCCTGAGACCTCCCCAGGCTAACTACCCCCAACCCCAAATAGTAGCTCCAAGGCTTCCTTTTCTTTGACTTCCCAGTGAGCAAAAGCAGCCCAGCCTAGGCTTTCCTGTAGCTTCTATCCTAGCCCCTTCCTTGTTTCACTTTCCCCAGCCTTAATAAATGTGCCCTCAAAATCACCTGGACTTGTGTTGTGAAGTATTTCCTGCTCGAGGTCAAGAACCAACACACTACCCGCTGACCTTGGGCAGACCGGCTCAGAGCCAGGTAGGCCCCCTGTCCGGTAATAGTATGATGAGGTAAGATGTAATTTTTCCCTTCTGGGTATCTAAATCTTCTAGCACCATTTGTCAAAAAGATTACCCTTTTCCCATTGAGGTAGGCTGACATGTTGGCTGAAAATTAATTAC
This sequence comes from Myotis brandtii, assembly GCF_000412655.1. NCBI lineage: Eukaryota > Metazoa > Chordata > Mammalia > Chiroptera > Vespertilionidae > Myotis > Myotis brandtii. The sequence continues at coordinate 914,717 of NW_005370122.1, forward strand.
ATATATGTGGGTGTATCCCTGGAATGTGTATTCTGTTGTATTGATATGTGTCTCTATTTTATGTCAATATCATACTGTCATAGATTTATACTAGGTTTTGAATTAGATCATATAGATTGACGTTTTTCATTATTACATAATTGTCTTGGCTCTTCTAGATCTTTTACAATTCCACATAATTTTAGAAAAAGCTTGTACATTTCTACAAAATATACTGCTCATATTTTCATTATGGTTGTGTTAAATCTGTAGGTGAATTTGTGGAGCCTGGACATCCTAGCAGTATTGAATCTTCTTATCCATGACCATGTTATATCTCTTGCTTATGTTTTGTTAAAGTTATTTTGTATTTTGAAGCTATTTATATCCCAATTTTGGTTTGATAATTCGTAATAATACACTGTTTTTTAATTTATCACATATCTTGTGACTTTGCTAATTTCATCAATTAATTCTAATTATTTTTTCTATCTCCTTATAATTCTCTAGCTGGGCAATTGTGCCATGTGCATCTAGATAATAATACTTCTTGCTTTATTGTATTTTATAGTATCTCTAGTATAACATTGAAAAGAAATGGCAAGAATGCTTATTGTTTGCTTCTTCCCATGATTAGTGGGGAAGCATACATTCTTTCACCAGTAATAACTTGTAATTATAGATCGTGTTGCTGGGCTTACTGTTAGGTCGCTGAAGGAGGAACACACAAGGCCAAAAAGGGGTGAAGAATTATGAATTTATTAGGTCATCTGGATATTCAGATGGGCTGAGCCCCAAAATGGCGCCAGCCCCCAAAGATGGGGAGTCAGAGGTTTGTAAAGGACTCTAGGCGGGATTTTTCTGAGCGGACAATTCTCTGTGCAGGTCCGGATTCTGGGAAACTCCGGAGGGGAGAGATAATGGTCTTAGCAAGTGGAATGTGGTCTCAGCAAGTGGAATGCCCAATGTGAAGTGGCCTAAATGTCAGTTCTCAGGGGAGGGGGGTATTGATTCAATTCTTTGATCAGACTGTAGCTCCACTTGGCCCATGTTACCTGGATGGGAGAAGAGAAGTAGAAGACAAAGAGAAAGAACAAAAAGCGACGCAACGAGACACCGAAACCACATAAACCTGAACGGATACAAAATGCCTGCTGAGGGTCGATATCCCTCCCTGACGCTAGCCCGGCCGGACACGCAAGTGCCCGTCGCCGGACAGCCAGAAGTGACCAAGACTTCTCGGTCACCGCTTGTCCCTGGGGCGTCCCCCAGGGTGGCAGTTTTTCTGGTCGAAGACCCTCCAACCAGAGGAGCCGACTCCTCACGGAGCCGACAACCTGCCGTTCCGAAAAACCGAAACTAAGAACGAACAGAGGACAAGACAAACACTGAACGACTCCGGAGTCTGCTTACCTCCAAGACTGATCCAAGCGCTTGAGGGGTGGCCGCCCTAATCCCGGACGAGCCCCCAAATGTGAGGTCCCAAGACCCCCGGTGTGCCTGACGGAGTGGGCGACGACCCCAAGTCAAACGCCGAGACCAAGACTTGATGCAAAAGCAAGAGGTTTAATTACAAGCGCGGCGCAGGGTCTCTCAGGCAGGCATGCAGCAACCCGAAGGAAGTGCTGGCTGACTGGGAGCCCCGAGCAGTTGCAGAACATGGGTTTATAAAGGCAAAAACCACATGCAGGTGGCCTGGAATGTCAGGGCAAAAGCCACACGCAGGTGGCCTGGAATGTCAGGAAACTGGGTTAACAGTTAACTCATCTCTTGAAGGGACAGGTCTGGTTTGTGTTAGCAGTTGACTCATTTCCTGAGGGGCCAGGGTGGTCTGTCCTGCATAAACCGATCCCAGGAAGAGATAAAATAGCTCTGCTGTGACTATACCAGAGCACCAGAGTTTACTGGAAAGGTCAGTTAAAGTTAAAGTTAAAACATAGGAGGAGGGGGTTTTTCTCTGGCCTTACAAGACCTAACACTTACAATGTACAAAAAGGTAATTGGAATGACACTAACAATATAAAGGCTGAGGCATAACTGTATTTGAACAGATTTTCTGTATGCTATTGCAATTAAGTTAGTATTAATCCAAACTAGATAGTATAGTTTATATTCTAATTGTAACCACCAGGGCAACCAATAATAATAGAACTCAAAAATATTTTAAAGTATACAAGCAAGGTAATTAAAATGAATGCAATGTAAAAAAAAGGGGGGGGGAAGCAGTAATGGAGGAATAGAGTAATAAAAGTTACTTATATATAGAAAAGAAATAGCAAGTTGGCAGACGTAAATCCTACTTTGCTTGAAGCTACATTAAATAAAGAGGACTGAAACACTCCAATGAAAAGGCAGAGATGGCATAATTGATATATTTTTTAAAAACACAAAATAAGACCTAACTATATGTTGTCTACGAGACAACCACTTTAGATTCAAAGATACAACTTGGTTGAAAGTAAAATGATAAAAAGAAATATATCAACAGTAGCCAAAAGAAAGTTGGAGTGGCCTTATTAATACCAAACAAAATAGATTTTAAGATGCATGACATCTTTGTCATCACATGGTCATCTTCCTTTGTGTCTCTGTCTCTTTTTATAAGGACACTAAGTTAAAAAAAATGAATTAAGTTTCACCCTAATTCAATATAACCTCATCATCACTGGATTATAGTTGGAAAGAATGTATTTCCAAATAAAGTCATATTTTCAGGTACTGGTGGTCAGGATTAGGTTAGCTTATGTCTTTTTGAGAGACACAATTCAACCCACAATAGATGTAAGGAAAATGGGAAATTAAAGTTAGATAGACTTAAAGAACAGAAGGAAAGATGAGAAAAGAAATAGGCAAATGAGAGAAGAGAGAATTATATTTTATGTAGATCAAAAGAGCAACCCAGATCAAATACAAATCTCAGGTGAACATTTCACCTTGGGTGGTTGGGAAGGCTTACTAGTATACTGACTCTCTAGCTTTTTGCCATCTATCCTTCCAAAAGTTGTTTTTGACTGTGGGGATGGTATTTTTTTTTCCTTTTACACATATCAGGCACACTTCCTTCTTTTTCAGTAATGGTAATTTTTTTAAATGTCATTGTAAAGTTTGAATATTTTCATGATAAAATGCTAATATCTTCCTTTGAATATTTTGTTTGTAGATGGCTTGTTGGCTGTGACCACTTTGTTCCTTTATAGTTATTTATGCTAACTGTACTGATATTTAAATAGCTAGTGCAGCTGTTTTGTTCACCAAAGAGGTACTACCCCTTGCTGGCCTCAGAGAAGGAGAGGAAGGTTTGATCTGTGGTTATGGATTGGCAAAAACACCCCAGGTAATGCAGTTTGATACTTTATTAAAGTATCATTTAGATTTTGCTCTTAAAATATGGATCCATCTACATTGCCAAAACTGTATCCCTCAGACCATCCACAGTTGCAGATGCTATCAGTATTTTTAGAGAAATGTTCTTAATTAATATTGCTGACATGGTCTTTATGTTGTTTGTAAATATCTGGATGCAGGGATAGAATGTTGTGATAAAAGTGGGGATGTATTTCTCATGTATTTTCTCCATGTTTCAACCTCCCACATATTCATTTGAAAGCCTAATTGACTCCAGAGTAGCAGTCAGAAAGCCAATATATGGCAAAAGTTCTTTCGGTTTCTCTTCTATCAATTCTCCCTCCAATTTAATATGCCAAGTTGAACCAACACGCATACTATATTAACCAGGGCTCACTCATGTGATCAGTAATGTTGCAATGCTTTTATTCCAATAAGACATTTTTTTTGGGGGGGGTGGGGTAGCAATCTGAATCTGTGCTAGTAACCTGCCTTCTAACACACACTCTTGCTAGCCGATAATTAACTCTATTTGTGAAAGAATGTAGTGTTAGGTCGGAGAGAGTCCAGGATCAATACATGCAGACATATGACGAGATAATGGACTCCCCCTGGCATTTCTGGCAGATCAGCATGCCAGACACAGATACTGGCTTCTTCCTGAATCAACACTGACCCCCACACAGATACTGACTCATTCCTGAATACCTGGCTGACCCCCCTGCAGCTGAAACTTCCTCAACTGAATACCTCAGCTCATGTCCCCGCCCCTCACCCAACCGCAGTATAAAAAAAGCGCCCCCCTCCCTGTCCTTGGGGTACTTGGGTCTCCCGGGGACGAAGAATAAACTTTCCTTCCTTCCTTACTTTTCTGATCAACTCTCTTTATTTCCTTCGCCGCCTCCTGAGCCACCTAACCTAACATGTAGGAAGCTAGCAGCCTGACTCTGTACCTAGTTAATCAGTATCCCTAATGCACATTCTGTTAGCCCATAATCAAGTCACTGCCCCTTCCTTAATTATCTGGTCTTGCAAGACCTATTTACCTAAATACTCCCAACTTACAAGGGCCATAAACCAAAGATGTAGCAGCTGAACTAGAGGGAGGTCACTGGCGCCATCAGGATGGCCATTAGATACAATCTAAACCATCTGACTCAGGAGGGGCTGTGAAAGTCCACCACAGAAGCTTGGCAGTTAGGAAACAAAGAAACTCAGAAATGTATAAGGAGAAAATCTCATTGTCCAAGTTGTTCAGGATCTGGATCTTTGAGTCCCCTGAACCAGCAGTACTGATTTGAATAAAGGCTTAAACCTCGGAGTGTTCAACTGTCTCTTCTTCTGCACCAATTCCATAACACCATCTTCACCAGTTTAATTTTCTTAAACCTGTTTAGATATCCTGGCTCAGAGATTAGTCAAAAGGTTATAAAATCTTCATATACCATAAAATAGCATGATGATTTAAATGAGGGAATATTGGATACGGGAAAATCTCTAGGTAAATCAAAGCTTTTGGACATATATTAATTAAGGCTATATCTGATTAGTTGATAAGGAACTTAAACATTGTCAAAACAAAATCAGAGGGTTTTTTTACTTTGGAAGTTCTAATGATCAAAACTGTCTATCAATGCCTAAATTCAAAAAGGTTGTGTTAAGATTGAAATTAGAATAAAGATATAAAGTATGGCTTGACTCAACGTCTTTTAAACATGACAGTTTTTAGTTTATGTACTGATTTTTCTTCTAAAGAAATTCAACAGCAAACTTTAGGAGGTAGATTAATGAAACTTCAAAATTAGGTTGGTAAAAAAGTGCCATGGCGGGCTGAGTGTGAGGCATATAGCTAAGAAGACAGAAGCATGCACTTTGAAACCAAAATGGCCAAGTTTACATCCCCACTCCACCACACTAGCTGTGTGACATTTGACAAGTAACTTAACCTCCTTGCCATAGTTTCCACATCTGTAAAATGGGTATGCTTAGTACCTACTTACTGAAGGTATTATGAATATTAAATTGAGAAGGCTGAAAAGGGCTAATTCAAATGTAACCCTGATATTTTGGAAGCTAGCAATTGGAATCCATGCCAGCAAGCTTAGTGTGCATTCTTGATGACCTATAATTAAGGCCATTGCCTCCTTCCCAGAAACTGGTCTTGCAAGGCATGTCAGGCCATAGAAACTGTGTACAATGCATTGCCCTGGGGGGCGGGGGAGGTCATTATCGCTGGCCCCAGGACAGATCATCAACACCTGGGGGCCTTCCTGTAAGCCCATGAAAGGGGGCGGAACCATATCTGCAAGACAATGACCCCAGAAGGTTATAAAAAGCAAAGCCTCTGTGTGTTACTTCACTCTGATTTGGAAATTATTCCCGGAGTCCACTAGTGTTAATAAATGGGTTCCTCCCTTTCTCTAGGAAGCGTGCTTGGTATTTCTTTGCTCTTCTGTAACAAAACGACTCATTACTTGTAAAGAATTTATGGTGGTTTAAGTGCATTGGAATTGCTTACTATTATTATTTGGTAAATATTTTGGCCATATCAATATTGCACCCATTAAAACCCAAAAATATTTTGAGACAAATTTCAAACTTTCTATTCTGAGGCAAGTTTGCAATTGTCAGTATGAGAAAGTCAGAAGAAAGCACGTGATCCAGCCATTGAAGATGGGATAGAATAATCTGGCTGCACAATCTCAAAAAAGAATTTTGCCTCCAAATTGCTTGGGAACCAATGAGGTATGAATGGGAAAGATAATACAGATATTTATTTACAGACTTCCCTAGTAAGAACAAAGGTTTATATACATGTTGTGAGCAATAATGTAGGTTAAACAATACCTAAGTACAAGAAAGATTTTCCACTTACCTTAGGTAAGTCACCGTTACTTAGTTTTCTTACTGATTCTCTACTCCCACTTCTGATTGACCAGTCTGCCAACAAGGACAAATGCTGAAAACTCAACATGGCACCCTTGTGAGGGAGAGGGAAATGATTTACCAGGTGGCACGTTTATTATAATTAATCCCTCACATCATTGAGAGCTCTGTTGGTTTAGAATATTAGTTCTACCAGAGCCACAACAATTCTCCCAATAGTGCAAAAACTGAAATTGCCAAATGACCCATTTAGGATTCAGCATACCAGTTAATTAACAGGCAAAATGTTACTCTATTTTCTGTGCTAATTGACTCTGATTATTAAGAGAAAGTAAGGTTGCTGCTGCACAGTGGGGTCAAGGTGGATATGTGTTGAGTATGGAATTCAAGTGATTCTTTGGAGGATTTCTGAGCTAGAGTTAAAAATGTATGGAATATATAAGCAACCCAAGGCAGACAGGATCTTTAAGGATTCACATCTTTTACGAAAGGTAAACCACCAAAATCAGCTGTGAGCAAAAGAAAAATTGGGTAATGGGAGAAGGAAGTTATAGACACCTGCATTAGGTTTTTTTTTTGTTTTTTTTTAAATATATTTTATTGATTTTTTACAGAGAGGAAGGGAGAGAGATAGAGAGTTAGAAACATCGATGAGAGAGAACCATCGATCAGCTGCCTCCTGCACATCTCCTACGGGGAATGTGCCCGCAACCCAGGTACATGCCCTTGACCGGAATCGAACCTGGGACCCTTCAGTCCGCAGGCCGACGCTCTATCCACTGAGCCAAACCGGTTTCGGCTGCATTAGGTTTTAAGATATTAGGTTTTAAGCAATTTTGTTTTGCTTACTTTGTCATATATTCATATATATAAACCAATTTGTGTCCCCTATCTTCTTTTTATGTGCGAGTTTCTATAATTGGTATTCAAGGTGGTTAACCTTATAATTTACTCTTAAGATTACAGATCTTCAAAAAAAGGATTGTGACTGAAACGGAAGGCGAATAAATATCACAGAATAACAAATAAAGAAATGTGGGGAGTTTAGAGTTTCATATTGGGGGTAGAAAGTGAGGGTGTCTTATTTATGTCATGTTAGGTGAAAGCAGGGTTTTGTGCCATTTTTGTCATTTGAATGTTAAATATGGTATGTTTAGATATTGGCTTGTCAAAGGGGTAGAGTGTGCCAGATTGTATCAAATCAACATGATCTACACTCTGATTTATACTTGCATCTGTGTCACAGTGGGGAAGCTTCAGAACTACATTTTTAAGACTCTACTGCTGGCAGAGCTCCAGGTTAAATTTTGCCAATAAGAAGGCTCCACATGTTATTGTATTTGGGAGACAGAATAGAGGTAGAAGCTGTTATGATCCAGCAGCGTTAATAAGAGACACTTGGTGTTTGCTGTGCTTTGAGTGAGCTTCTGTGGGGCAGCTGAGATCATCAGTGGCTTGTGCAGTTTCCTGCACTTCCAGATTTCCTGAAAGCCAAGAGTATTATTTCTGACTTTCACTTCTCTAGCACTTGCAATGGTTGTTTAATACTCTAGTTCCCTATATTAAACTCCTCTCTGCTTGAGATGCTTAGGATGGCATCTGTCTTGCTGACTTATTTATGATGGATACAGTCATGGATCTATCTTAAGCTGAGATAAAAAGTGTTTGGAGGATTAGGAACAAAAGTCAAGCTTCGGGGTGGGCAAAAGTAGGTTTATAGTTGTGAATATGTGAAACACAGAGTTTATTCTTGTATTACTATTTATTGATTATTGTATTATTTTCCATACGAACAACTATAAACCTAATTTTGCCCATCCCACATTACATCAGAATTATGCTTGAAAATTCCTTTAAAGGTGACATATCAGGTGCTAAAAATTTACCTAAAAAATCCAACACATGACTTTTCCTAAGCCTGGGAGTAGGTTGCTGTTTCTTTAGTTTAGCATCAAATGAAGTGACTGGCTGGCTTGTAGAGGCCCTCTTGTATGAAAAGTACACACCTTTAAACACTGGAATCTCATTGGAAACAAATAGCTGCTCATTTTGAGAGGCATACCTGAACTGGGAACAGGCCATGTAACATCATGCTTCTTACCTTAATTTTCCTCTAGGTTATATGCTTACTGCAATGGTAGGCTGATTTGCCCACCTTATTTCAACTTCTATTCATATTCTCTGTCTCTGTCTCTCTCTCTTTATCTCTCTGTCTCTCTTTATCTCTCTCTCTCTCCTCCTCCTTCCTTTTTTCCCCTCCCTCCCACCTTCCCACATTCTTAGTCTTTCTCACTGTCACTCTCATAAAAACATAACATTGAATTTTCCTAAATTAAACGTGCATATATAATTTATGTATACTGAATTTCCTCTGTTAATTACCCTTTTTGTCCTCTTGAATTATTTATTTCTAGTATTCAATATTAACCTGTTATACACCTCAAATAATGCTAGTTTTCTCTGGAAATATGTTGCATGGCCTAAACTTGTCTTTTATTCTCAGCTTCCTGATTTAGTTCAGGTAACAAACAATTCAACACTGTCATAAGTAAATCCCTAATAGAATAATATATGATATATAGGTCTGGAGTTTTTGGTGAGTAATCAATTTTTGTAAACCACAGCAAAGTACCCTAAGATAAAAACTCTAAATCACAAACATGCTTATATTTGAACCTAGGACTTGAGTTCCCACTTAAGCTGTCTCAAGACCAGTGAAGGGTCTCAGAATTTTTTAAAAATATGTTTTCATTGATTTTTAGAGAGAGAGGAAAGGAGAGGGATAGAAACAATGATGAGAGAGAAACATTGATTGGCTGCCTCCTGCACGCCCCCTACTGGGAATCAAGCCCACAACCCAGGCATGTGCCCTGACCAGGAATGGAACCTGGACCTCTGTTCCTGGGTTGACGCTCAACCACTGAGCCACACCCAGCTGGGCGGGTCTCGGAATTTATCCACTTGCAAGCTAATAAGTTAGTCTGCTCCGAAGATACTGTAAGAAAACATGAGACTCCTGTGTCAGAGACAAAATAAATTTTTATTCACAGCACTGCAAGCAGTAGGAGCACCAGAATATTTGCATCAGTTCCCTTTGCCCCACGTACCATAGGGACAATAAATGGGCCTATATGGATGTCTGCGCAAATAATGGGTGGCATTTCAGAAGAGCAAAGCTGAGATTAGAGAATCTCAATCATTTTATAAAGGGCGGTAAGCATGCCTTCTCTTTGAACTGAAGGGAAATAGTACTATGTTTATTAAATTGGACAGTAAGTGGACATGCCCTTTGTTCCAGAGAGAGACACTATTTCATCTTCCAAGCTTATTCATTATACAAACATCCTTGAAAAGATAGTCTAGAACAAAGGCACTTAAAATCTCTGTTTGCAAGATATGCAGAAATAGAAAAGACCCATGGAGAAGTGTCCTAACAGATGTGCCTTTGCAGTCTGAGGTTGATTTCTTCATTGTGATTTATTTTCCATCCCTGAGATATCTATTATCAGTACATTGCCTCCTGGAATGTTTTTGACTTGGGGTTATTATATCAAAGACATATAAGTAAAAGTATCTCAATGTTTTAAATAATGTGAACTCTCATACATAAATGCAGTAAGGGAGCAGAAGCTCTGACATTCACTGTCCGGATGCAAAACCAACGTGGAGGAAACAAAAGAGCTTGGCCAGATTCACTTTGTTCCTTTATGACATCTGCACACATTCTCTTCATCAATTTATGACAAATGTGCCTGAGATCACCTACTCTCATCTTTTCTCCTCTTCCCACCCTTACCTTTTAGGGATCCAGCCTAAGTCGCCTTCCTATCCTTACTTCTTAGGAATATAAGTTAGGACCACGTGAAAGCACTCGACCTTCTCCTAGAGAGCACACATGCTGGTACTCTCCTTCCCTTTCCTTTTAGTAATCCAGCAGAGAATGCCCTTCACTTGACCTCTCAGGTCGGATTTCTGAGTGCAAATATGCAGGCACCTTCCCTTCCTTAAATCTTAGGAATCTTGCAGTGGATGCTCTTTCACCACACAATCTCTTGTCTGTGATTCCTTGAGCTCACATAAGCTGGCCTTCCTGTGCACCCCTCTAAGGAATCCAGTGGAGGACTCCCTTCTCCTTCGTCCTCACTTGAAGCTCATTCCCTGAATGCACATATATGGAATCCATCTTTCTTCTTAGGGATCCTGTGTGGGACTTTTTCCTTGCCCTTCTCTAGGGCCTGATTGAAGAAGTGCACATATGTTGCTGGGCTTCCTCTTCATGGCATATGTGGATAAGGCAGAACCTGGGGAACAATCAGTGCCTGCTTGTTTTACCATGCATTAGAATTTTTTATGCTGTCGATGTTGATGGATTTTTTACAGGGGAAAGCTCCAGTGTCCTCTTTTTTCTTACATTCCTGAGATTTGTTTGGATTTGTGATAAAACTTTCAATTTCTAAAAGCAGTTTATTTTACCCAGGAGGACCTGGAGCTCAGGCTGTGGGAGCAATCTAATCTGTTATTTAAATGTAGCACCCATTGACATCTCAGCCTGAAAATTTGCAATCTGGATGTCCTTTGCTTAGTTAATATCCACCTAGTTATCTCTCTGCCTTAGGAGTACTTCCAAAATGCAATGCAAAACTCAAATTCTAGATCCCAATGCCTAATTTTATATGATTTACAACATCTAATGCCACAAATGCCAAAGGTCAGAGACAAAGAACAATTCATTATAATAAATCATTACCATCTCTTGAGAATCTATGGATTGTGAGCAGTGAAGTTTGGTGTTACGGGGACAGAGAAGTTCATGCTCAATATCAAGGATTTCCAACCTGATCTACATTACAGAACCTCCACCCTAGGACAGGAACATCAGAGTTGAAGTGTTATGGCAAATTTCCAAACAGCGGGGAGACAGACAACCAGCACTTGGAAGAGGGGAATCAGTTACCCCAACTGAGCGCTGAATGTGCCGTGCTTTCCCTTTTATCCCTCTAGTTTCTTTGTCTCCCAAATATGTACTAGGATTTTTCGCAGGCTTTTTGCAGCCCCTGTGCTGGTTGTAAAAGGGGAAGTGATATAGCGACCAAGACCCCGTCTGGCGCCAGCAGTCAGACCCCATTGTGGGACTGTGTATGGTTTATAGCTCCTGTTAGGCATTCAGGGAAACAGGTTTTGCAAGGCTAGCTAGGACACAAGCGGAAGGGGGTTGGGGCTTAATTATAGGCTTGTATGCATATGCATTGGAATGCAGGTTTGACTGGGCACAGACCTAGGCTGCCACCCCGAATTGCCTTCACAGAAGGAGCCTCTCTTGAGGGAGGCTTTTTTTTTTTCAGGCACACTGAGCACAAATAGAGCACCTCCTAATCACTGTGAAATGACACAAGCAGGAAATGTAATGAAAATGAAAAGCAGGACATACAAATGAAAAGTGACCTTGACTTATTTCAGGAGCCCACTGGCACACCACTCTTCTACTACGCTGCCTTGCAGCCTTGTGGATAACAGAAACAAAAGGGACTGGCATGAAACAATGCTTCCTGCACTCAAGCCTTCTTGGTTTGGGGCATTTTTAACCTTGTGTTTTCTCTTCTACAACAAATATTTTTGGAGCAAATGGATAGCTTATTTCGGCAGGAAATGGGGTCATTACTTTGCCAGCTGATGGCAATGTTCAAGGTCAGTTTCTGAATAAAGGAAAGACACCCCTGCAGATAGATATCTACGTGCTGCTTCAGGGGACATGCAAACTGTGATGGCACACAGCTGTCACTCTGCTGGCAAAATCGGGGTATGTTTTATGATGATCAATTTCATTCTTTCCATAGCAGGCAGTAATAAAATGTTTTCTAATTCTAACTAACTGATAAAGCCCTCATTACATGCTAAGCATGCAGATAAGGTCACAAGGATTTTAATATTAATGTCAGCATTTGTATGAGTTCTCATATCAGCACTGCAAGACTACACACCCCTCCCCCCACAGGGCTCATCCCCAGCATCATCCTACTCCTGGTATATGGTCGAAGAGCACTCTACTGGACTGGTGTGTTCTGTGGGAACTACCCCACATCTGGAGTTGAAACACAAATATAAATTGAGGAATTCTGCATCCACCCCTGGAAGCAGATGCCAGACAGCTCACGGTGAAACCAGAGACTAACACCCATGCACAGAAATCTGGGGAGACCATTCCCAAAACTCTACTTTCCCTATCAAGGTGACTCACCATCAGTAGAACCCACAGAGCAGATTTGACTCCACCCTTCTCCTACCACACAGTTAAAAACCACGTGGTTACCATATCCTATGTCATTATTGTTTCCTGATATCTTTGATGGCCAGGTATAAGTTCTTAGGTTTCCTTTTGTTTCCTATTATTGTGGTTATTTGTGGGGGGAGAGTATGAGGCAGTGTAGACATAAAACACTCTCTCTTCTCCCACTGTCATAGTTAGCTGTGGCTCCCACATACCACCATAGTCTAGACTTTCTAACGTTATAACTTGTTATTTTACCATTAGCATATAGTCACTAATACCAAAGCCATCCCATGGTGTTTGAGTTATTTCATCATAGGAAGGTTTCAGGTTCAGCCTATTATGCTTATAACTGAAAAATCAGACAGAGGCCGAAAACCAGGACTACAGGCATTATTAGAAGAGAAGGACCTGCCGGGCTATCTCGCAAGGGGAGGACAGCAGCACGTGCAGGGGTGAGCATGCCTTCTGAGGGGCGGATGGGAAGGGGTGGGGGCTTAGTGTACTCGGCACACACTGATTGGTGGCTTACTGCATTGTCCATATAGGACAAGGGCTTAGGGTATTTGGCAGGTGTGGATTGGTGGTCCAATGTATAGTCCATATAATGTACATGGTTAGTCACTCAGGTATTTCCGGGCTGCAGGTTACGTCATACTCCGCCCACCAGTTGGGGGAAGGGA
>NW_005370122.1:930783-944360 GCF_000412655.1 Myotis brandtii
CAGCCTTGGCCTGATCTCGCCTTTGTTTTTGGATTTGGTTCTCCTCGTCTCTATTATTAAAGACCTTAAAGGTCAGGTTAACGAGGTCTTCTTGAGGGGTGTGTGGAAGTTTACTGCGCATGTCGGGGGAGTAAAGGTGGTCAGGTCAATGGAAAAAGAAACCTGAGATGCTTCTCAATCTGTGAGGCTGGACATAGAGAATGGGACATGGACTCAGACTATGCCCTCAGTTCCTGCTGCCTCCCTCAGGGGTAGAATGGCCGCGGGAATAGAAGAGGCTGTTGAGGAAGGCAGTCTTCGGGTGGCCTGAGAATGAGTGTTAGATGGGAAAGGCTGTTTTGGAGCTCACGTTCTCAGGATTTGGGCTTTCAGGGATTGGGGAGAAGGCGGCTGCTGGTTAAGAGGGTCTGCAGAGAAAGATCTGAGGTGTTTTTCGACTTGAGAAAGATCAGAGAGTGAGAAGGGAATGGCTACCTGGATAATACCCTCCCCTGCTGCAACCTCTCGCAAAGGGAACTGGCCAGCCACCTGTGAATTTGGTTGCTGGGCGGTCACGGGGGCAGAGATTCGGTGGAGAGCGCACAAGGAAAGGCAGGCGGTTAGAGGTCTCAGAGAGCGTGGGATGCAGGTTTCTACGGCAGGGTTGTAAGGGTCAGAAGACAGAGAAAGGAGCTGAGAATCAGTTTGAGAGGGCAAAGAGGACTTTGTGAGGAAGATCTGATGAGTGGAACATGAGGAGTAAAGCGAGAAGTGAGAGCGGAGGGAAAAGGAAGCCTATTTGTAGGGATTTCGAAAGCTTTCCCTGTCCGGTGGCAAAAATTATCTAGATATCGGAGGATATTGGAATCGAAAGTGCCGTTTTCGGGCCACTGAGAGCCATTGTCGAGTTTATATTGTGGCCAGGCAGTGTTACAGAAAAAACAAAACAAAAACGAACTTCTTTGGTTTGATGTAGCCAGAAAGACCAAAGGTCGAGAGATTGGCGAGGAGACACCCTAAGGGTGTGTTTCGAGGGGGTTTGGGCTGAGAGGTCCCCATGACCGGAGGGAAGGGCGAGCAGAAGTTGGGGAAGGAACAAGAAGCGTCCTCCTTTTCCCTCAGCCAACCTGTAGCAAGAGAGACGAGAAAAGGTTCCAAGGTCGTCACCCCAAGACCTTTCCCGTGGAGTAGAAGAGAATTCCCGGCCAGGCGCCTGGGCTTTCGTAGAACGCACGAAACATGTAGGTGATGGCAAACCTATGACACGCGTATCAGAGGTGACACGCGAACTCAGAGGGATATAAAATGTGAGTGTAGTAAAGCTGTGAGTGTAGCTTACCCGAGGCACATGCATTACTACCCAGGTACAGCTTTACTACACTCACATTTTATATCCCAGTGAGTTTGCGTGTTGGAAGGGAAGCGAAGAGATCCCCACGTGTCCTGGTGCGGCAGGGTTCGAGAGGTGTCCGGAGCGGGCCAATTAACTCAGAACCGTACCACCGAGCAGAGCCTGCAGGGCTGTCTCGCAAGGGGAGAACGGCAGCACGTGCAGGGGTGAGCACGCCTTTTGAGGGGCGGAATGGGAAGGGGTGGGGGCTTAGTGTACTCGGCGCACACTGATTGGTGGCTTACTGCATTGTCCATATAGGACAAGGGCTTAGGGTATTTGGCAGGTGTGGATTGGTGGTCCAATGTATAGTCCATATAAGGTACATGGTTAGTCACTCAGGTATTTCCGGGCTGCAGGTTACGTCATACTCCGCCCACCAGTTGGGGGAAGGGAGGATCTATCAATAACTGCATGCATCATGGACACTGGCTGCTTGTTTACCAGATGCATTGCCTTTTATTCACATGTACCTTTTCCTACTTCCCTTGCAGCAGGTGGTGTGATGTGGATGAATATTATAAACACCACTTCCAGGTCCATTAAACACCACTTCCACTTCCATTAAAATAGCTCTTGTACTCTCCTCCACTTTCTCCTGACACACACACAAATAAAAGCCAGCAGGAAATCTGAGGTCCTATGAGGTAGCTGTGCTACCAGAAGGATAAGCCTGCTCCCTATATTATTCCATCAAAGGCCATCCACCAACATGCATGTTGAACTGTTGCATGAGCCAGTACTACCTGCTGCCTAGGAGGGTCACAGTAAGTGTTGTGTTTAATAGAATGACTGATAATAGACTTTTACCTTCTTCCCTCCTTCCCTTCATTGTCAATGCAAACAGTCTTCTTGTCCCTAGCTGTTGTTGGTGTTTCTGACTCTGGTTTTGAATGCAATTCATTTTGTAACTTTTCTTCTTTATACAAGGAAGATTAAAATCCCCAGTAGTAAGGGATAATAAAAGAAATACTGAAAAGAAAAAATGCAGTATTAAAAAGAAAAGTGAACTACCATTATCCAGGACCTGCTACTCCAGTGACATCCCCAGAAAGGTAATCTTTTTTTCCAGCCTCCCAAACTTCAAATTTTGCTAAAGATTGAGGGATCCAAGTATTCATATGTCAGCACACATTTAGAAAGGGAGGAAAGAAGGCAGGTTATACAAAATAATTCTTCACCAAAATTTGAAGTTTGGGAGGCTCCTCTGAATAAATTTAATAACAATTTTGTCAGTGGACTGAGAATAATTTTTCTTCCAGGATGAGGACATATAAATACATTGGGAGGTCTGGCTTGTAGCAGGGATGTCAGGAACCCTTAATAGCTGCCCAGGAAGGATCAATCCTTTGCAATTGATCATGGTCAGTCTGACAAGTCATAGGGCTGCCAGGAAACCCAAATAAGTGAATAACAATCAGTTGTTTCAAAGGATGCGGCTTCATTTCAAAGGTGTCCACTGATGGATACCTCTCAGCTGTAAGAGACAGCTGCTGACTGCCGATTTCCTGAAAGTACCCCTGGAGAGCTGCAAATGGGGAAGCTAACACAAAGCCACAGGGGGGCTTCCTGGAAGGCTCTTTGATGTAACTGATTGTGATGTTCTGCTGGATAACTTATTTGTTTCAAGTACCTGATTAAGGGAATTACTATTCATCATTAGGAGATGTCCAGAGAGCAAAAAACACAATGTTCTGACTAGCTGTCAGTAATTGTCAGGCTCACACTAATAATGCCCAGGAAGTGAAAAGGTTCTTGCATTTTTCCTTTAACATTATTAAGAATACCGTTTCCTAATAGCAATCTACTGCTATGAGCAATGTATATCCTGAAGTTTATATCAACTCAAAGCACCATTCCTCATGACATCCCTTGCAGAGTACACAGAGGAAGCCTATAAGATATTAGTGCTAAATTAATTAGGACCTTTCTAAAAGAAGCCTTTGTAAACAGTATCCCCCTTCTCTTCTTTCTCATCTCTTCCTAAAATCATGTGCTACTGGTCCCTTAATCTGTTAACTACCAGCTTGGCTTAGAATGAGAAGGCATTCTAAGCATTATCAACTCAGTTTTTATGAAATGGCTTTCCTTCTTGTGGTAGTGGGGGAAAATCTTAGTAGCTTTCCTGCTGTAGAAACTGCTACATCCCTTTTTTGGATTTTGTTTTCTTTGCTACAACTAATCAAAATACTGTCATACTCACCATTGCTGAGTATTGCAAATGGCAATGGCCAATAGAAAGATCCTGGTCAGAGTGAATGGCTGTTGTAGAGTAAGTTGCTAATTTCTCCAGTAGAATATCTTTGGGATTACAGTGATCAAAAAAAGGCTAAGCTCCCCTGTGCAAGTGTCGAAAGAAATTAAACAGGGATGACAGGAAGAAAGGCAGATAACAGGCCTCAAACACATTTTGCAGTTAGCGTCTCCTTATGCGTGTGCCCTATAGGGTTTTCAAAAGAATGTGTGGAAGTCATGGTGGATGTAGATATTTAAGGTTTTAATAGGTCTAGGAGCAAGAAAGGGAGATGGTCGAAAGTACATTGGTATGGAGCAATTCAAAGCATGCTAAATTCAGAAAGCTAAATGTGGCAATTCAGACCATAGGAAGAAGTAGTCCAAATTTTGTGCAAAGCTCATAAAAATGGCTTACCCTTGGTTTTGCGTCAGAAAAACTAAACCTATAGTTCAATTCCATAATTTTATCCCAAAGTTGGTCACTTTCACTCATGCCAAGCTAAAACACAAAATCAAACGTGATAAATGTTAAAATAGCTTGTTGCTACCAGGGCTATGGAAAGAATAAATTTGTCTAGCTGCTCACTACTCAAAGTATGGTACGTGGTCTGACATCACATGGGAGCCTGTGAGAATTGCAAAATGCCTGGCCACCACCACAGAACCCCTGAATCAGAATCTGCATGTTATCAAGATACCCAGGGAGTTTCTATGCACATTGTGGTTTGGAAAGTCCTGTCTAAGGCACTTGTTAACATTATCTCTGTAGTTTAGAAGGGATGAAGATGCATACTGGGCTTCATAAGCAAAAGGAAATCTATTTAATATATTATTTAACTGCCGGAAGCCGGTACATCCTTGCTGATTGACACAGGGAAGAAACATCTGCACAGCATATGTTTCAAGGGACCTGGCGTATATGGCATATTGTTCTTAATATGTTTGCCCCCCTTTTTAGTGCTATGTGTTTTAACCAAGGTCACCTCTCCAAGAAAGGTTTCCCCAGGTGGGGATTTTTCCCTGGAGTTAGGGATTAACAGGACTAAGGAAGGGAATAAATTAGTAAAACCCCTTAACTAAGTGCCAGGCGGGTAGTTAATCACTTTAACTATGAACAGTCACGCTTAAGCTACATAATCTTTACTTAGGATAATCTCCTTCAGTTACTTCCTTGTAGCTTAACGGAACAATAGAGTAGTGACCTTGGAATAGAGATAACAAACGCCCTAACCTTTGGAATAGAATGGATAGGATTAAAATCAAATGGTATAAATACAGATGTAACAGGAGAATAAAAAGAAAACCTGGCTGGAGAACCTGGCTATTGCTGATCCTCTGAACGCTGCTGCCTCAGTGTCATTCCTTCTTCGCCGACTCTGTCCACACCTTTGGGAACCCCTGGACCCGTTGGGGCTGGACCCCAACATTTAACCTTTTTATATACAATTACTTTCGTTTTAAAACAACTTGATTCCCAAAGTTTTGAAAAGTTGAAATGTTGTTCTATGGGAATTACAAGAGTAAGACGTTTTCATAGGTGGGTAATATTTTGAGTGAGCTGTGAGCTATTTTCAGAACAAATCTTATAAGTAAGTTCAAAAGTTACATGAACTTTTATAAATAGTAGGATTCCTTTTTCCTTTTGGGGCAGCAAACATACAAATTCATGGTGCTGCCCACTTTATCTCATAGGGCACTGAAATTTTTTTTATCACACATTAAACAACACAAAACAGGTTATTTTTTTTAAATGAGCATTCATTGTGCAAGGTGTGCTAGGGTGAGGGACTGCGGCATGGAAGGGTTACGGAATGTGCTAGGGGGAGGGACTGAGGCATGGAAAGGTTACAAAGAAAAATTGCTAGATTGTCTCAGAAAACAATGTATTATGATTCAACCCAGCCAGGTGTGACTCCGTTTACCTCCCCATTCATACTTGTAAACTTTGTATGAACCCTGCCAGTGCCAGGAAATGCTTTGTAGTGTTGCAGATAAAAGGCTTTGCTGTACCCTCGGTTAGCACTACAAGCTGCAAGGCTCCCAGAGGGGGGAGGGACGCGGCTGTAGTCAGCTGGCCAGCTTGATAAAGGCTCCTAAATTTAAATTCTGAGTCGGTGGTCTATCTCGCTGAGTGAACCCATAACACAAGGTAGTATAACCAATCTCCAAGGGCCAAATATAGGAAACAGGTTCTGCAAGGCAGGACAGGCATTACAGATAAGAATGGAATTTGATAAGAATAGAGTTTATCGGCAAGCAAGGATGTAAGTCAGAAGGCAGGTTACTGGCAAAGATTCAGATAGCTAGCCCCCCAAATGTCTTATTTTCCACTTCAATCGGACATTACAAAAGTAGTCATAGAGGGATATTTATAAGGATAAATGCCTACATGAAGAAAAAATAAAGACCTCAGATAAACAGCCTAAATCTACACCTCAAAGACCTAGAAGAAGAAATGAAGTTAATCCCAAAGTTAACAGAAAGAAGAAAATAAAGATCAGAGCATAAATAGAGAATAGAAATGCAATATAAAAGATCACAAATAAGCCCTAGCTGGTTTGGCTAAGTGGATAGAGCATTGGCCTGTGGACTCAAGGGTCCCAGGACTCAGGTTCGATTCCGGTCAAGGGCATGTACCTTGGTTGCAGGCACATACCCAGTAGGGAATGTGCAGGAGGCAGCTGATCAATATTTCTCTCTCGTCGATGTTTCTAACTCTCTATCCCTCTCCCTTTCTCTCTGTAAAAAAAAAATCAATAAAATATATATATTTTTAAATAGATAACAAATAAGTGCTGGTTTTTTTTAAAAGATAAATAAAATTGGTGAACCTTTAGTGAGACAGGTAAGAAAAAAGAAAAGACTCAAATACAATTAGAAATGAAAGAGGAGATACTACAATGGATACTACAAATGTACAAAGGATCATAAGAGACTACTACCAACATTTATATGCTGAAAAATTACATAACCTAGAAGAAATGGATAAATTTCTAGAAACATGCAGCCTACCAAAACTGAATCATAAGAAGAAATAGAACTTCTGAATAATCCTATAGCTGATAAGGGGATTGAGTTAGTAATCAATAAAGATCTTTTATTCTGAAAGGCTATAATTCATTTTCACTGAAAAAGTAATTTCATTCATAATAATATATATATGATTCATTCACACTGGGCCTGATGGCCTAGAGCAGGGGTGGGGAACATCTGGCCTGTAAGCCATACAAGGCCTGTGAAATCATTTGATCTGGCCCTCCCAAGGCATGAGGGGTGAGTTAATTAAATGTTTGAATAAATATAGTAGGCTAATTTATTTTTTAAATCATTATTATTGAAAGTATTACAAATATCCTATCTTTTTCCCCACTGACCCCTTCTAGCCTGCACCCTCCCCCCCACCACGCTGTTGTCTATATCCATGGGTTATGCAAAGATGCATATAAGTTCTTTGGTTAATCTCTTACCACCCACCCCTAGCTTCCCCCTGAGATTCAACAATCTGTTCCATGCTTCCAAATCTCTGGATCTGTATTTTTGTTCATCAGATTACTTTGTTTATTAGATTCCATATGAGTGAGATCATGTGATACTTGTTTTACTCTGACTGGGTTATTTCGCTTAACATGGTACTCTCCAGGGCCCTCCATACTGTCTCAAAGGGTAAGAGTTTTTACTACTGCATAGTATTCCATAGTGTAATTGTACCACAGCTTTTTTATCCACTCATCTACTGATGGGCACTTGGGCTGTTTCCAGATCTTAGCTATTGTAAATTGTGCTGCTATGAACATAGAGGTGCATATATTCTTTCTGATTGGTGTTTTGGTTTCATAGGATATATTCCTAGAAGTGGGATCACTGGGTAAAATGGCAGTTCTATATTTAATTTTGTGAAGAAACTCCATACTGTTTTACACAATGGCTGCACTTGGTCATGGTGTATGATCTTTTCAATGTATTGCTGGATCAAAATTGAAAATATTTTGTTGAAGATTTTAGCATCTATACTCATCAGGAAATTGGCCTATAATTTGCTTTCTTTATAGTGTCTTTATATGGTTTTAGAATTAAGCTAATGCGGGCCTCATAAAAGGAGCTTGGAAGTGTTCCTTTCTCTTGAATTTTTTGGAATAGTTTGAAAAGGATAGTTGTTATTTCTTCTTTGAATGTTCAGTAAAACACCCCTGTGAAGCTGTCCAAACCAGGGCTTTTGTTTACTGGGAGTTATTTGATTATTGCTTCAATTTAATCAGTTGTTATTGGCCTATTCGTTTTCTGATTCTTCCTGATGCAGTTTTGGAACATTTCATTTTTCTAGGAATTTGTCCATTTCATCCACATTGTCCAGCTTGTTAGCATATAGTTCTTCATAGTATCTTCTTATAATACTTTGTGTTACTTTGGAGTC
This sequence comes from Myotis brandtii, assembly GCF_000412655.1. Taxonomy (NCBI): domain Eukaryota; kingdom Metazoa; phylum Chordata; class Mammalia; order Chiroptera; family Vespertilionidae; genus Myotis; species Myotis brandtii. Next base: position 938,799 of record NW_005370122.1, read on the forward strand.
AGTTGTTACTTTACCTCTTTCATTTTTTATTATATTTATTTGGTTATATAATAAATATACACCAAATCTATATTCATTTAATTTTTGGCATTTTAATTATGATGTGTCTGGGTGTGGGCCTATTTGGAATATTCTTGTTTGGGACTCTCTGTGCCTCCAGTCTTTGTTTCTTGATAAGACTGGCTAAAGGTTCATCAATCTTGTTTATCTTTTCATAGAACCAGCTTTTGGTTTCATTGATCTTTTGTATTGTTTTTTTAATCTCTATGTCAGTTATTTCTTCTCTGATATTTATTATTTCCTTCCTTCTTACTCTTGACTTTTCTTGTTGCTCTCTTTCTAATTCTTTAAGTTGTAGGTTTAGACAGTTTATTAATAAATTTTCTTGTTTTTTAAGGTAGGCCTGTAGTGCTATGAACATCCCTTTCAGGAATTATTTCACTGTGCCCAAATATTTTGGATTATTATGTATTCATTTTCATTTGTTCCAGGAAGTTTTTTATTTCTTTCTTGATCCCATTGGTAACCCATTCATTGTTGAATAACGTGCTATTTAGCCTCCATGTGTTTAAGTGCTTTTGATTGTTTTTATTGTAGTTGATTTTTTAAAAATACATTTTATTGATTTTTTCACAGGGAAGAAGAGAGAGGGATAGAGAGTTAGAAACATCGTGAGAGAGAAACATCGATCAGCTGCCTCTTGCACACCTCCTACTGGGGATGTTCCCGCAACCAAGGTACATGCCCTTGGCCGGAATCGAACCCGGGACCTTTCAGTCTGCAGGCCGACGCTCCATCCACTGAGCCAAACCAGTCAGGGCTATTGTAGTTGATTTTTAATTTTATTCCATTGTGATGAGAGATGATGCTTGACATGATTTCAATAGTTTTGAACTTGTAGAGACTTGTTTTGTGTCATAGCATGGTCAATCTTTGAGAATGACCCATGTGTATTTGAGAAGAATGTATATTCTGCAGCTTTGGTATGAAATGTTCTGTAAATGTCAATTAAATCCATCTGATCTAATGTGTCATTTAGAGTCACTGTTTCCTTGTTGATATTTTTGTCTGGAAGATCTATCCAGTGAAGTCAGTAGGGTGTTAACGTCCCCTACTATGACTGTATTGCTGTCTATCTCTCCCTTAAAGTCCTCCAGATTTTTTTTTATATATTTAGGTGCTTCTATATTGTGTACATATATGTTTACCAAGGTTATCCTATTTTTGTACTGATCCCTTAAGTATTTTGTAGTGACCTTTACTGTCTCTTTTTATGGTCTTCATTTTGAAGTCTATCTTGTCAAATATGAGTATCATCACCCCAGCTTTTCTTCATTTCCATTTGCATGCAACATTTTTTCTATTTCTTCACTCTCATTCTGTGTGAGTCTTTTGTTCTGAGGTGGGCCACTTTTAGAGAGCATATATTTGGGCCATGTTTTCTTATCCATTGAACTACCATATGTCTTAATTGTAGAATTTAATCTATTTACATTTAAGGATATTGATAGGTACTTATTTATTGCCATTTTAAATCTTTATGCCTATATTTCTCTCTATAATTTTTTTCTTATTACAGCAGTCCCTTTAACATTTCTTACAATGTTGGTTTGGTGGTGATAAATGACTTTAGCCCTTTTTTTGTCTGGGAAGCTCTTTCTTTCTGTATCTCTTTTGAATGAAAGCCTTGCTGGATATAGTAATCTTGTTTTCAGATCCTGGCTTTTATTACCTTGAATACATCATGCAATTCTCTTCTGGCATGTAGAGCTTCTGAAAAATCAGCTGACAGCCTTACATGATCTTTGTATGTAACAAATTGCTTTTCTCTTGCTGCCTTTAAGATTCTCTCTTTGTCTTTGATTTTTGGCTTTTTAATTATGATGTGTCTGGGTGTGGGCCTATTTGGAATATTCTTGCTTGGGACTCTCTGTGCCTCCTGAACTTGTGTGACTTTTTCCTTCACAACATTCGGGAAGTTTTCTGCCATTGTTGTTTCAAAAATGTTCTCTATCCCTTGCTCACTTTGTTCTGCTTCTGGTACTCCTATGATGCGAATATTGTTATATGTTATCCCATAGCTCCCTTAAGCTGTCCTCCTGTATTTTTTTTTTCTGGTTCTCTGATTGAGTGATCTTTTTACCCTGTCTTCTAATACACTGATCCAATCCAAGGTTTCTCTTCATCTGTCATGTATCCCTTCTAATGTGTTCTTTATTAGTGCTATGTCATTTTTAATTTCCAACTGGTCATTATCAGTGCTGTTATTTTTCATTTCTGACTAGTCATTTTTCATAGTTTCTATATATTTTCTCATTCTGTTGAGCATCCTTGTAATTATTAATCTGAACTCTATATCTGTTAAATATCTTATTTCTATTTCATTTAGTTCTTCTCATGGAGAATTCTCTTGTTCTTTTATTTGGGGCTTTTATTTTGTTTTGTTTTGTTTGTGTTTGTTTGTTTTCTGGTCCCTCCATTTTGCCTGCCTGTTTGGTTTATGTCTATGTATTAGGTAAATCTGCTATCACTCCAAGTATCTGGTACAGGACAATTTCAGAAGCTGGTTGTGAATGGCTCTGGTACCCTAATTGGAGCTACCAGCAGTTCACAACTTGTGGCTCTGGGGCTAGGTGCCTTTGGAAAGGACCAAGATGTGCTATTCCTAGCCCAAGATCCAGAAGGAGATAAGAAAGACTCAAAGCTTACAAAGATATGTCTTTGCTTGCCATCTGATCATTATGCTCAGAGTCTTAATTTTCCTCAGGCTATAGACCACAGCATGACATAGACTGCACAGGGTGGGGCGAAAGATTTCCCAAAAGGGTGGGATAATTGCTTCTTCCCCATTCAAAAGCTGCCTATATGGTAAATGTTTTCCTGAGAAAGATATCCTCTGCCTTATGAGGGAATAACTCAGCACATGAAACCAGAATGGCTGCCTTTAAACATTCACCTCAGAGCCCCTAATTCTGTATTCTGCTCTAGTCCACTCTGCCCTCCCTCTGCCAGAGCCCAAGGTGAGTGGCTACACATGAAATGTTGTGCATTGGCCCCTTAAGAGGATGCCTGCATTTCCAGCTATGTCTCCCTGGCAGACAGCAACCATGATGCTTTTCACAACCATATGTTATGTGGGCACCTTTCTCAGTTCTGGTGCTCTGGGCTGGGTAGGCCAGCTTGGGGCTTAGACCTCAGAGTATTTAGTGGGAAACCTCACAGTGAGATATCCCTGAAGAACTACAGCTGCTGTCTGTGGGAGCCTGGACAGCTCCTTCACTTCTGCACTTCCTACCAGTCTTTATGTGGTCTCCCTTTCCATCCTTTGTTATCAGGTTCTCTCCAGCTTATCTTCAGTTGATTATTCAGGATGTTTTTTTCTGTATTTTAGTTGTAATTCCAGTTTGGTCCTGGAAGAGTATCAGTGTAGCTTGCATTTATTCTGCCACAATTTTGGACCTCTTTGATCCAAGATAAGACAGACACAAACCAGTTTAGAAAATTTGCTGCTCTTTTAAAAAAAAAATATATATATATATATATATATTTATTTATTTCAGAGAGGAAGGGAGAGGGAGAAAGAGATAGAAACATCAATGATGAGAGAATCATTGATCGGCTACCTCTGTATGCCCCACACTGGGGATCGAGCCCACAAACCGGGAATATGCACTGACCAGGAATCAAGCCATATAGTTCAATGCTCAACCACTGAGCCATGACTATCAGACCCGAAAATTTGCTGCTCTTAAAGTATCCTACTGACATCTGAGAGACTCACTGGGAATTTTCAGTGTGTGACAATTCCTGAACTACATTCTTAGTGCACAGCAAAAGGTTGTTATTCTGTATCATGGTCCACTGCTTAACTCAATCTGTCAACAGCCAGAAGGGTTGTTTTCTCCCCTACTGAGCCTCTAAGATGAGAAAACTTTCCAACAGTATTGTTATTGTCTTTGTAAGTTGGTAACCCATCAGAGTTAGAACTTAGAGTAATATAGGTTCTAGCTCTTTTTCAAGAAATGAATCTCAGTGGTTATATTAACATATTTGACTTATACAAAAATACTTCATTATTGCTATAAATATAGGACATATTCAGTATATGTAAACTTATTTTCTCAGCAGGTTGAGGATTCAAATTAGAATCCACAGACATTTTAACAACAGTTTTACTAATATTTCAATTTCAAAAAACATGAATTTTATTTCAGCATTGTTTCATAAAGGGAGAACAGTTAATTTTGTCATGACAGGAACACTAGATTATTTTATTATTTGTGAATCCTATGAAAGCCTACTCTTTGATGATTTTTGCTGATTTATGTTAATTTTGAAACTTTTGAATTGTGATACTCAGTATGCCTTATGGAAATTAAATCACCCATTGTTCACTTCCTGCCTGCATTTTCATAAGAATAAGGATATTTCATTCCATAATCATAATGCAGTTAATCAACTTCAAATAAAACTGAGACATAAAAAATTAAATAAATTGTTCAATCACATAGTTTTCTTAGCTTTAAAAAGATGGAATAATGAAACTTATTTTTAAAGTTTTGTTATGAACATAAATGGGGTATATTTAGGAAGCACTTATGGAGTAAGATCTATATAATTTTTTTAAAAAATCAATGTCTATTGACGTCAGAGGAATGGCAGCATGAGAGGTACCCTTGGCCTCTCCCCCCTGAAATTTCAACAAGTTAACCAACTATAATTTAACAAGGAATTCCCTAGTCAATACAGAGGCACACCAGGGAGACCCTTGCATTGAAACATCTAAAGGACAGCAACTGGGAATAAATGAGGAGATGAGAGGGGAGGAAAGCTCAGACAGCCTGCAGATGCAGCTGTATAGCTGGGAGCTCATGGCTTGGCCTGGAGAGGGGAAAAAGCCAATAGTAGCAGGTGCTTCATTCAGACAGGGGGAACAGAGAGCTGCATTGTAATCAAAGAGAATGGTGGCTGAGCCATCAGATGCCTGATAGAGCACAGGGTTCTGCCATGCATCTCTCCACTGATGGGCTAGGCAGTGGTGTTTAAGGCAATGAAATGGAACCACAGAACCCTGCTGCCACTTGGACTCTCAAAACTCGCCTCCTATTGCCCTTGGCGTAGGATCCAGGAGCATATTATCTGTAAACCAAGAGCTATTGTGTTAGAACAGTTGTAGCCCTCTGTGACTGATCCCCCAGTGAAGTGCTTGAGGCAGGATCCCATGGAGGTCAGTGTTCCCCATTATGTTGAAGGCAAAACAAACCCCAGCCCCAGGCAGTGTGGCTATACTGTCTTATGGAAGCCATGGAGATCAAGTCTGAGAGATCACAGGGATAAAATTCTTGCAATTTATCACCATCTACTGGAAAATAATAGAAAGACCTCTTCAGAGAAAGCTGCTATAGAAGGCTATTAATATAGAAAAATATACATGCCTAGACAAAAGAGAACAGCAAATACCATGCATAACCACAGTAACCAGGATGATCAGAAAGAAAATGAAAAATCCCCAGAGCAGAAGCTGTAACACATGGAAATATGTGATATAAATGACAGAGATTT
>NW_005370122.1:944397-945297 GCF_000412655.1 Myotis brandtii
AAAAAAAAAAAAAATACAGACAGGCAACTCAGTACACTCAGAAAACAAATAAATGAACAAAACAAGTACTTTACCAAAAAGATCGAAACTTTGAAAAATAACCAATCAGAAATCCTGGAAATGAAGCATGCAATTAAGGAGATTAAAAGTAAACTACAGAGCATAGAAAACATAACCAACCAGATGGAACAAAGAATTAGCTATATTGAATATAGGAATCTAGTAATGAAACAAAGGGAAGAAGAGAGAGACCTGAGCATAGAGAAAAATGAAAGAGCTCTAAAAGAACTATCTGACTCCATCAGAAAAAGCAATATTAGAATTATAGGCATTGTGGAGGAGAAAGTGAGGGAGCATGGAATGGAGAGTCTATTCAAAATAATAGGGGATGAGAAAAATCCAAAACCTATGGAAAGAAGTAGATCCTTGAATCCAAGAAGCAAACAGAACAAGTAGTTACCTCATTCCAAAGAGGCCCACTCCAAGCTGCTTTGTATTGAAACTACAAAATTAATGACAAAGAAAAAATTCTAAAAGCAGCCAGGGAAAAGAAGGCAGTGACCTACAGAGGAAAACCATCAGAATGTCATCCAACTTCTCAGCAGAAATTTTACTAGCCAGAAGAGAATGGAACCAAATATTCAAATGTCTGAAAGAGAGAAATTACCAGCCACCAATAATAAATCCAGCAAAATGACCCTTTAAATATGAAGGAGGAATAAAGATGTTCCCAGACATATAGCAGCTGAGGGATTTTATCACCAGAAAATCTCCATTGCAAGAAACACTCAAGGGAATTATTCTACCTCAAAGAACATAAGGTCACATTACCTCGAGAAAGATCACCAAAGAACTTACAGCATTAACAGGGATAATTTGTCACAAAAAGAACATAAAAGG
>NW_005370122.1:945348-946328 GCF_000412655.1 Myotis brandtii
AGATCAGATGTACTCGAAAGAAAATAAACTACGGTATCTATGCAACTTCATTTTTTATAAACCTAATAGTAACCACACACAAAAATCCCCAAACCTAGACACATAGCTCAAAAAAGAGAAAATAAAGGAAAGAAGTATGGAACAACAGACAGAAACACAAAGGAAAAGACCTAATGAGGCAAAAAGATACCAGAAAACAAAAGTTAAAATGTCTTTTGGAAATCCTTATACATCAATAATTACCCTAAATATAAACAGTCTGAATTTACCAATAAAGTGGCACAGAGTAGCAGACTGGATCAAAAAACAAAACCCAAACATGGAGAAACCAAGATGGCGGCATAGGTAAACACCAGAGATTGCTGCCTTGCACAACCACTTCAATAATACAACTAAAAGACATAACGGAAATCATCCAGAACCACAGGAAGGCTGGCTGAGTGGAATTTCTACAACTAGAAGGAAAGAGAAAAGCATACCAAGACTCAGAGGAGGTGCGGTGCTGAAGTAAATACAAAGGTGCGGAGGTGCATGCGGAGAGGGCTGGCGGCTGAGGACACGTTGTCGTTTTCAATCGGGAGGGAGTCTCAGGCTCTTAGCTCCAGTTCCGGGTGAGTCTCTGGGGACCCAGACTCATACAGGAGAAACGGGACTGTCTGACATCGGTGGGAACTCGAGGGCAGCTTTCTCTCGGAGGCACTCTCGGTGATTGCCAGGACCTCTGAAGGCAGGACTGAGAGTAGCCATACCGCTCATTTGCTCGGCCCTCCCTGTTGATCCCGTGGGACCCCGCCCCGCCCAGCCAAGCGCGGAGGCTTTTGCATATGAAAGGCCCGGCCCTTTGTAATCTGAAAATTACTTAACAAACTGCAGCTGCCCCAAGGCCCCAGGGCAACTTGCATTGCTTTACAGCTGGCTTCTGCTGGGTAGCCTCAGGCAAAGGCTAGATTAGCACCTCCTTAGATCCAAGAGCCAGTGTA
>NW_005370122.1:947917-953011 GCF_000412655.1 Myotis brandtii
TGTAATAATCTGAACAATAAAGATTTAATTTAAAAAAAAACAAATAAAACCCCAAACATATATTGCCTAAAGAGTCATATAAAACTGCAAAGACAAAGGTAGACTTAAAGTAAAAAGGGTGGAAAATGAGTCCTCAAGCAAATAACATCCACAGAAAAACAGATGTAGCCATATTATATGTACAAAATAGATTTTCAGATAACAAATATAGAAAGAGACAAAGATGAACACTTTATGATGATAAAGGGAACACTCTTTCAAGAAGACATATCATTTCTCAATATATATGCCCCCAAAAATGGAGCACCAATATATATAGAACAACAATTCAACTGAATTAAGGGGAGAAACATATCAAAACACAATCATAGTTGGGGACCTTAATATTCCACTGATGGCTATAGATAGATAAACCAAACACAAAATCAATAAAGAAATATTGGCCTTAAATGAGACACTAGAGAAAATGGTCATTTTTTACATTTACAGAACCTTTCAACCCCAAACATCAAATTATACATTCTTTTCTAGTGCACATGGAACATTCTCAAGGATAGACCATGTATTGGGTCACAAAACTAGCATCAACAAATTCAAGAATATAGAAACTATACCAAGTATATTCTCTGAACATGATGTCTTAAAATTAGAAATCAACTACAAAATCTCCACAGATATGTGGAGATTATACAACATATTACTAAAAAATGACTGAGTCAAAGAAGAAATAAAAGACAAGATAAAAAATATAGAGAGAGCCTAGCCAGTGTGGCTCAGTGGTTGAGCATCAACCTATGAACCAAGAGGTCATGGTTTGATTCCAGGTTAGAGCACATGCCCAGGTTGTGGGATCGATCTCCAATAGGGGGTGTGCAGGAGGCAGTGAACAATGTTTCTCTCTCATCGTTGATGTTTCTCTCTCTCTCCCTCTCTCTTCCTCTCTTAGTAATGAGAGGGAAGTTTATTTCATTACAGGCCTATCTCAAGAAACAAGAGAAAGCCTACATAAACACCCTAAATTCACATCTTAAAGAACTAGAAGAAGAAGAACAACAGCAACCCAATGTCAGCAGGAGAAAGGAATAATAAAAACTAGAGCAGAATTGAGTGAAATAGAGAACAAAAAGACTATACAAAATATTAATAGCATGAAGAGCAGTTTTTTTGAAAAGAGTAATAAAATGGACAAATCCTGGCTAGGCTCACTAAGGAAAAAAGGGAAAAGACCTATATAAACAAAATAATAAATGGGAGAGGAGAAGTCACCACAGATATCAAAGATATCCTATATAATAAATGACCGGTTGCTATGACATGCACTGACCACCGGGGGGCAGATGCTTAATGCAGGAGCTGCCCCCTGGTGGTCATTGCGTTCTGCTCAGCCAGAAGCCAGGCTCAAGGCTGGCGAGTGCAGTGGTGGTGGCGGGAGCCTCTCCTGCCTCCGAGGCAGAGCTAAGGATGTCCAACTACTGGCCCAGGCCTGCTCCCAGCTGGCAGACCGACATCCCCTGAGAACTCCCGGACTGAGAGAGGGTGCAGGCCGGGCTGAGGTATCCCCCTCCCCTGAGTGCACAAATGCCATGCACCAGGCCTCTAGTAAAAGGAAAATACTAGACTATTATGAAAGACAATATGCCACCAAGTTCAATAACCTAGAATAAATGGATAAGTTCCTAGAAATATCTAACCTTCCTAGCCTAAATCGTGAAGAACTGGAAAATCTATATCCCAATCTGCAGTGAGGAAATTGAAACAACCACCAAAAACCTTCCCCCAAAAATAAAAGTCCAGGACCAGATGGCTTCATCAGAGAATTCAACCAACCATTCAAAGGAGATTTTAAACCTGTCCTCACAAACTTCCTAACATTTAATGAGGCCTATATAACCCTGATACCAACACCTGGCTCTTATAACACACACACACACACACGCACACACACACACACACCTACAGACAAATATCTCTGATGAACAGAGATGCAAAAATCCTAAGCAAAATACTAGCAAATTAAATACAACGTACATTAAATAATAATACATCACAGTCAAGTAGGGTTCATACCAGGGGCACAAGGATGGTTCAATATATGCAAATCAATCAATGTAAGATAAAAATCATGTGTTCTACTAATAGATGTAGAAAAAGCATTTGGTAACATACAACATCCATTTTTGATTAAAATAGTCAGAAAAAGCTAAGAACCATATGATTTCACTCATATGTGGGATATAAAACTGAAACTTATGAATACAAACAGCAGTGTGGTTATTGCCAGAGGGAAGGGAGTGGGGGGAGTTGGGGGTCCTAATATATGGTGATGGGAGAAGATTTGACTTTGGGTGGTGGGCACACAATGCAACATACAGATCTTATAAAATACAAACCCACACCTGAACCCTATATGTTCATGTTGACCAATGTCAATACAAAAAATTTTAATTTAAAAAGAAAACAAATCTATGTCTAACTAAATATTAAAGCCTTAGCTACTGGGATAAACTCCAGCCACTTACAACCCTGAACTGGAATAAAGAAATAGGAAAAGTATTCTCTTACATATTCTTATGCATCTTTCTTTACTGTCTGCATAACTCACATTTATTTAAATGTTTAATATTAGAAGTGTTTTAGGTCTTTATTTAGAATTTGGTGATGTTTCTGTTACCAGAAATATGCCATAGGAACTTACTATTGTTTGTATCAATTATCCTGTGCTGAAATTGGTTTCATTTTATGTTTTGCTTAAAGTTGCCATTTCCAAGAATTTATAGACAACATCAAGTGAAGACTTACTGTATACCCATGGAATCATCACCATAATTAAAGTGACAGACATATCTCTATTTTGACTTCCTTCTGTTCCACTGAGGGAAAAAAAGGCTGAAGCAGCTATGTATCTCTTATTTTCTTTTCTTCAGACAAATCTAATGCCCTCAAGCATTTCTCTGAATATATATTGTAAGAAATCAAAGAGGCATTGAACAATTTCTGTTTGGAATGATGAAATCAAAGCAATAGCAGCTGTATCATAGGGTAAAATTTGTCTTAAAATTCAGGCTACATAGGTTAAGAGACAATGCTTTTCTCTATGATTCAAGGGAGTTAGGTTAAAAATGGACTAGAGCAAGCATGTCAAACTTGTGGGCTGCGGGCCACATGCGGCCCACAATGAATATTTTTGCGGCCCAGCCAATATAACGGTATGTAAGGAACATTTTAATAAAAATTTTGTAACTTAATTTTTACAATATCCTGTTATACATAATTATTAATAACAAACTACAACGTTCGCTAATGACTGATTACTGTAATCGTGTTGCATTCATTTCCCTTACGCGCCTTACACACAGGCGCACCATTTCTCTCCACTAATACTAGCAGCGAATATTTTAGCAGCCTATTGCCACATCATTAGTCTTGGACTGACTTGTTTGGTGTGCGCAACAGGAAATATTTCGCTTTCGGAGAACAAGAAAAATAGGTTTATTTGTGTTACACTTATTAATTTGTGCAGTTATTCAGTGTCTGGTAAGTTAATGTTCAAGAAAAAATATTAATTTTTATTAAAATGTTCTATTATTTTATGTTAACAATGACTCATTTATTTCAGCCCTTTGTATTCAGCATGTCTCTATCGAAATAAATCTACGTTTCTATGAAAATTGAAGCTTTGTTTTTTTGTGGCCCACATAAACTTAAACCTTGTTTATTTGGCTCGTGTTAGCCTTTGAGTTTGACATGCTTACTTTAGAAACTCTAAAATCTTGGCCTCATTCCAGATCAATTAAGTAAGTCTGGAGACGAGACTCAGGAATCAGTGTTTTTAAAGATCCCCAGGTGTTTTCTATGAGCAGACAGACTGAGAATCAGTTGTCTAAAAAGAAAACAGGTCATTGTTCTCACAGAAACTGTTACACAGTCTGTTCTGAGCACTACCAGTGTGCCATTTTGTAACACAATCATGATTCATTTGGAATAGAGAATTTGTGTTTTCTTAAATTAAAACAGCTTCAGTAAATTTTTTGAGATACTTGAAAAATGCTGAGAATATATTTTCATTTTCATTATGACCTATGTGGACTGGAAAGATGTTTTTTAAATTTATGTTTATTATTGAAAGTATTACAGTTGTACCCTTTTATCCCCCCATTGACCCCCTCCATCCTGCCCCACCCCCCAGCCTTTCCCTGCACTATTGTCTGTGTCCATGGGTTATGCATATATGCATAAAGTTCTTTGGTAAATCTCTTCCCCCACCCCCTTCCCTCTGTGATTCATCAGTGTGTTCCATGCTTCCATGTCTCCAGATCTATGTTGTATGTCAGTTTATTTTGTTCATTAGATTCCACATATGAGTGAGATCATGTGATACTTGTCTTTCTCTGACTGGATTATTTTGCTTAGTATAATGCTCTCCAGGTTGCTCCATGCTGTCTCATAGGGTAAGATATTCTTCTTTTTTACAGCTGCATAGTATTCCATGGTATAAATGTACCACAACTTTATTTTTATCCCCACTCATCTATTGATGGGCACTTGGGCTGTTTCCAGATCTTAGCTATTGTAAATTGCAGTACTATAAGGGTGCATATATTCTGTCTGATTGGTGTTTCAGGTTTCTTAGGATATATTCCTAGAAGTGGGATCACTGGGTCAAATGGCAGTTTCATTCATATTTAATTTTTTTAGAAAACTCCATACTGTTCTCCACAGTGGCTGCACCAGTCTGCATTCCCACCAGCAGTGTACTAGGGTTCCCTTTTCTCCACATCCTCACCAGCACTTGTCATTTGTTGATTTGTTGATGGTAGCCATTCTGATAGGTGTGAGGTGATACCTCATTGTTGTTTTAATTTGCAGCTCTTTATTAGTGACTTTAAGCATTTTTTCATATGTCTCTTGGCCAATATATTTTAGACACCAGGATTGGGAATTGGCGAGGCTCTGTGTTTAGGCTTGTAGGAATTCCTGGGGATTGGGGGATGGGGAAATCCTATCTAATAAAAGACAAAAAGGGTAATTGACTGTACCTTCGCTACGCTTCCCATCGGCTAATCAGGGTGATATGCAAATTAACTGCCAAGAAAG
>NW_005370122.1:953024-961958 GCF_000412655.1 Myotis brandtii
GATGGGCCCCAGACTGCGAGAGGGCACAGGCTGGGCTGAGGGACCCACCCGAGTGCACAAATTTTTGTGCACCGGGCCTCTAGTAATGGAATAAAAGTCAAAAGAAAGGAGAGATTAGTAGAGCTTTGGAGGAACAGGTGGACCCTTGAATGGACTGTCTATTAGCAGTGAATGATCGTGTAGCAGATGATCAGGATATTTGGGCATTATGAAATTGTACAAGAACCCTGCTGAAATTGAGTAATCAGCACCCACTGCCAAACCATTGATTTCAAGGCACCTTGCATTGCCTGAAACCTGGGTCTAAACAAGTATCTGAGGAGGACTGTCTTTCACAGCAGCCATCACTTCACCTGAAACCTCCTTAGCCTTGTTTTGGTCCACATCCAAATTCCTTGCTATGGATACTTCCATTAAAACTTCTCAGAAATGCATTTTCTCGAAAGAGAAAATTAGTCTTTTACTTAACTGAGAGGTTGTAACAATGGAAGAGAGAGCCCAGCACTTATATTTTAAGCCACTTATGACATATGAAGGCAACAGGAGAATCCCCTGAAGCCAGACAAAATCAAAGCACAATCATTCTCACTTTTCCTTTATGTATGTATGTATGTATGTATGTATGTATGTATTTCTAATCCACACCTGAGGATATTTTTTCCCATTGATTTTTAGAGAGAGTGGAAGGGAAGGGGAGAGTGAGAGAAAGAGAGAAACGTTGATGTGAGAAACACATCGATTGGTTTCCTCCAGCATACGCCCTGACCAGGGCTGGGAAATGAGCCTGCAACCAGGTATGTGCCCTTGACCGGAATTGAACCCCTTCAGTCCCTGGTGGATGCTCTATCCACTGAGCCAAACTGGCTAGGGCTCACTTTCCTTAGTAACTCCCTTGGTTTTCAAATAAGAAAGGTCTGAAGTAGATTTTTTTTAAAAAAAATATATTTCTTTATTGATTTCAGAGAGGAAGGGAGGAGAGAGAGATAGAAACATCAATGATGAGAGAGAATCATTGATTGGCTGCCTCCTGCACACCCCCTACTGGGGAACAAACCCAGGCATGTGCCCTAGGCTGGAATTGAACCTGGGACCCTTCAGTCCGCAGGCTGACGCTCTATCCACTGAGCCAAGCCGGCTAGGGCCTGAAGTAGATTATTGACTATGTGGTAAATGGGAGCGTTTCTGATGGAAAGGATAGAAGTTCAAGGATCTTAATATAAGCCAAAAGTTAGACTAAAACAAACAAACAAACAAACAAACAAACTAGAGAGGTGTAGGGGAAGACTAGTGCTGGAAGACCTAAAATGGGAACATGACTGGGGCCAGTGTGACTGATGAGGCTGCATGAGGGAGCTGTGAGGTCTTAGGGTTAGAGTTGTGGCTGGCTTATGTCTGTCTTTATAAATGGAATATTATGTCAGGAAAAAAAATGTTTACGTGTATAAAGAACACAATTTCCTGGGTTTTCTACCATTTTAGGCAGTGTTGGGTTTTCCCCTGTTTTTTATGTCCTTTTTTATTCATTTTTATTGAATTTATTGGGTTAATATTAGTAAAATTATATGGGTTTCAGGTGTATAATTCTATAATAATCATCTGTATATTGTATTGTGTCTTCACCACCCAGAGTCAAAGTCTCCTTCAATCATCATTTATCCGCCCTGTACCCTCTTCTACCTGCCCCTATACCCAATTCCTTCTGGCAATCACCATACTGTTATCTCTGTCTATGAGTGGTTGTGTTATTTTTGCTTAATCCCTTCACTTTTTTTTACTCAACCCCCCTCCCCAACATCTGTCAGTTTGTTCTCTGTATCTACGAGTCTGTTTCTATTTTGTTTGTTAGCTTATTTTGTTCATTGGATTCCACATATAAGTGAAATTATATGGTACTTGTCTTTCTTTGACTGGGTTATTTCACTTAGCATAACACTCTCTAGGTTCATCCATGCTGTCATAAAAGATAAAATGTCCTTTTTATGGCAAAGTAGTATTCCACTGTAAATATACCACAGCTTTTTTTATCCACTCATCTACAGATGGGCATTTAGGCTGCTTCTAAATCTTGGCTATTGTAAATAACACTGCAATGAACATAGAGGTGCATATATCCTTTCGAATCAAAGTTTCTGGTTTCTTCAGATATATTCCCAGACGTGTCATAAGGCAGTTTCATTTTTAATTATTTGACAAAACTCCATACTGTTTCCACAGTGGCTGTACCAATCTGCCTTTTCACAAACATGCTCTTCCCTATTTTTCTTCATAGTGAACCTGATTTGATAAGTGACTTCATCAGTTATTAATATTTAATGGGTGTTTAATCTCAAAATGTTGGCTCTCTAAAGATTATATGCATTTCCATGCCTATCCTAAAATTACAGAGAGAAAGATTTAATGTGCGTTATAAATGACTTCTAAAATTTTTCATAAATTACATCACTTAGGAAGTTATATGTGTAAATTTTTTACAAACAAATATTATTGTTATATAAAAGAAGACTCATATCTGAAAGATTATTCATAGAAAATGTAACTGAAAGAGCAAATAGAAAAGAGTAAAATCATAAGAGTAACATCGAGACAATTAAAATCTATAATACGCGTAGCTTGTGAAAGAAATGTGAATAAGAATAAATCACTTCTGAATTATATTTGCAGTAAGTAGAATAAGAAAAGAGATGAGATGACATTATAATAGATCACAGAAAGAAACAGCCCATCTTGTGTTACTTAAGGGATTTTGTCCATCAAGTAGAATAATTTTTAAAAGAACATTTAAGAACAAACATATGAATTACAAAGAAATTCCAGGCCACCAGTTGATGAACTGTCTGAAGGAGAACAGTTTCCAGTTGAGGAGGAATGTGTTTTTTAGAGTACTTGATGGCTCTGTCCAGATATAGTTTCTTTGATGTCAAGTCAAATCTGGGTGGACAGCCTGTTCTTTCCTCTCCCTGTGTTTTTCCAAGTTGTTAGATTCAAAATGCACCCAAAGGCTTGATTTAAAAAATCAAACTTATAAAATGTTTTTGCTCTATGGGGTAATCTATAATAATAAAAGTGTAATATGCTAATTAGACCAGACAGCCAAATGGCCTTCTGGACGTCATTCCGGAAATCCTTCTGGATGAAGACGCAGCAGCAGGGGCCTAGGCAGAGGCAGTTAGGGGCGATCAGGCAGGCAGGTGAGCAGTTAGGGGCAATCAGGCAGGCAGACAGAGTGGTTAGGGGTGATGAGGCAGGCAGGCAGAGTGGTTAGGGGTGATGAGGCAGGCAGGCAGAGGGGTTGGGGCAATGAGGCATGCAGGCAGAGATGGTTAGGGGTGATCAGGAAGGCAGGCAGAGGTGGTTAGGGGTGATCAGGCAGGCAGGCGAGAGGTTAGGGTCAATCAGGCAGGCAGGTGAGTGGTTAGGGGCGATCAGGCAGGCAGGCAAGTGATTAGGGGCAATCAGGCAGGCAGGCAGGCGATCAATTAGGAGCCAGCGGTCCCGGATTGTGAGAGGGATGTCCGCTTGGGCCTAAACTGGCAGTTGGACATCCCCCGAGGGGTCACAGATTGTGAGAAGGTGCAGGCTGGGCTGAGGGACACCCTCCTGTGCACAAATTTTGTGCTCCGGGCCTCTAGTAATATATAATAAGGTTATCATAAAAGTTTTCATATTTTCTGAAGAATCAGAAGGAAGTGGACAGTTTCCAGAATGTTGGATATGTGTACATATATTTCCACTTTTCAGTTTGGGAAAGAGAATAAATGATATCATCTACAGTCCTGTTGGAATAGTATCAGTAGAAAGCCAGTCATTATTATGGATAAATAATAAGATTTTTAAATACTATACTTTTAAAATTGAGCCCAAATCACAAGGATCTTATATAGATTCCTTACTGTAAGCTTAAATTATGACAAGTCAAATTTATTTTTAAAAAAGGAAACCAATCAAATGTAGAACATATAATACATCTGTATTTTAAGAATGAATTAGAATGTATTAGAATGTCCTATTACCCTTCTGAGGAAAAAAAAAGAATAGGAAAACTATAGCTGAATTATTATATATTTAGGTGATTTTCTAACTGGTTGGTTTATTGTGGCTAACAGCTTATAAATGGTGTGATATGGCTGTAGTAGATATCTACCATGGGACCATTTCCACATCATTAGCCCTATCCTCATCATTTATGTCAGTACTTTGGATGAAGTCTTAAAAGGTTTCTTTCTTCTATGTGTACACAGAATAGAAATATAAAAATAATCTTGGTAGTTGGAAAGGTGAAATGGACCTATAAATAGTCATATTTGCATTTATTCATTAAATGTTTATTTATTTTCCAATTACAGTTGATATACAATATTATATTAGTTTCAGGTATACAACATAGTGATTAGACATTTATTTACCTTACAAAGTGATCAACCTAATAAGTCTAGTGCCCATCTGATACCATGCATAATTATTACAGTGTTATTGATCATATTAGAGGCCCAGTGCACGAAATTCATGCACTGAAATTCACAGTCTGGACTGCGCCCTCTCACAGTTCAGGAGCCCTTGGGGGATGTCCAACTGCCGGTTTAGGCCTGATCCCACAGGGCCTAAACCAGCAGTCAGACATCCCTCTCTCAATCCAGAGTAAGCAGGCCTAAGCCATCAGTCGGACATCCTTAGCGCTGCCACAGAGGCGGGAGAGGCTCCCACCACCACGGCTGTGCTCGCCAGCTGTGATCCCGGCTCAGGGCTTCTGGCTGAGTGGCACTCCCCCTGTGGGAGAGCACTGCTCCTGTGTGCGTCTGCCCCCTGGTGGTCAGTGCGTTTCATAGTGACTGGCTGTTCCACTGTTTGGTCAATTTGCATATTAGCCTTTTATTATATAGAATTCCTTATGCTGTACTGGTAAAAGTTCAATATTTAGAGCAGGGGTGGGAAATGTCTGGCCCGCAGGCCATGTAAGGCCCATGAAATAATTTGGTCTGGCCCTGCCGAGGCATTAGGGGTGAATTAATTAAATGTTTGAGCAAATACAGCAGTCTAATTTTTAAGTTGATAATTTTGTATGGCCCTCGAATTATGTTATAAATATCCAAATGGCCTTTGGCAGAAACAAGGTTCCCCCACCCCTGCTTTAGAGGTATGAGGCAGTCAACAACAGTTATTGTATAGCCCCTATGTGCTAGTATTGTGTAATGTGACAGCACATGATGGTGTGTGTGCATGCATGTGCATGCATGTGTGTGTGCATGTACTTGTGTAGTATGAGAAGATGATGTGTGTAGATTAAATAAATGGCAGATTCTGAACTCTAGGAACTTTCTTTTTAAGGACTTATGACAGAAATTTTAGTAAAGCGCTGGGGGGCATGTCTAGGAAAACATATAGGGGGAAAATTTCACTGGTAGCCAAAGAGATCTGGGTTCACGCATCAGCTTTTGTCCATATTTTTGCACAAATCACTTAAAAACTGCAGAATGGGGATAAAACAACTTTAAAGAGTGCATCTTGTGGCCATTTTGCAAATATTTACTGCCATGCAAATGTTCCCCTAACACAGTGGTTGGCAAACCGCGGCTCACGAGCCACATGCGGCTCTTTGGCCCCTTGAGTGTGGCTCTTCCACAAAATACCACGTGCAGGCGTGAACGTACAGTGCGATTGAAACTTCGTGGCCCATGTGCAGAAGTTGGTTTTCGGCCTGGGCGAGTCTATTTTGAAGAAGTGGCCTTAGAAGAAGTGGGGGGTGTCGGTTGGTCAGGTGACGGGAGACGGCACAGGCAGGCTGCGGGATATGCAGCGCGGGGGAGGCGCACGCGATTCATGCACGAGTTGAGTGAGCCAGTCAGTCAGCAGCCTCATGTGCAAGTGGTTAGTGCTAGTCGCGTCTGCAAATCGCACGCGGGTGACAAAAGATAGACGAAACAAGTATACAAGACGAGTGTGGATGGGAGAGTTGGAAGGGGTTGACCTCAGTGAACGTACCTCAATCCGCTTGAGGACGTTTTTAGCAAAGGCCAGCTTAGGAGTACCCTAATTAAGTTAATAACAATGTACCTACCTATATAGTTTAAGTTTAAAAAATTTGGCTCTCAAAAGAAATTTCAATCGTTGTACTGTTGATATTTGGCTCTGTTGACTAATGAGTTTGCCGACCACTGCCCTAACACATCAACTTCTGTAGCAGGTAATAGAGGCATTTGTGTTGTAGGAAGAGCTCAGAATTTGGTACCAACATGCACAATCTGTTACATCTCAGCTGTATGGCTTTCAACCTGCTTTCTCAACT
Source organism: Myotis brandtii (assembly GCF_000412655.1). NCBI lineage: Eukaryota > Metazoa > Chordata > Mammalia > Chiroptera > Vespertilionidae > Myotis > Myotis brandtii. The sequence goes on from NW_005370122.1 coordinate 959,305, forward strand.
GTGAAATAAAATTTATAGAACCTTTACTCTGGGCCAGGTTTTATATGTATCTCATTTATTCTCACAACAACTTGGTGAGAAATAACAATGATCAGTGTTTGGAAAGGAATCTTGCATTCTTAGGCAATCTCTGAAAATTGAAACAGAAGACATGAAGGCAAGGTTAGTGACTGCTTGGAGGCACTGTATGGATGAACTATTTATTGGAGGAAGCTTTTTGACTCAAGAAATGTTCTTGAAGGGCTTCAGAAGGCAATAGTTCATCTGAGCAATCCTCTTTGTGAGGAAGATGCAAATTCCCTCAGATCCCCCTCATTGACCTATAAGGGTGAATTTCATAAACCTATGTCAGGCCATAAGATGCACTCACACCAGCCTAGACCTACCAAATATTGAGACCAAGAATGCAATTGAAAGCCAGATACCTCTGAAGCAAATTGCAACTGACAGCTGGGACCTGGGAGAGAGAGGGGGAAATGCAGAAGGGTGGATATAGTGCAGTGATGGCGAACCTATGACATGTGTGTCAGAGGTGACACTCGAACTCATTTTTTTGGTTGATTTTTCTTTGTTAAATGGCATTTAAATATATAAAATAAATATCAAAAAAATATAAGTCTTTGTTTTACTATGGTTGCAAATATCAAAAAATTTCTATATGTGACACGGCACCAGAGTTAAGTTAGGGTTTTTCAAAATGCTGACACGCCGAGCTCAAAAGGTTCACCATCACTGATATAGTGTAACAGTGCATACTTTAATTAGACTTATTGGAATGATCACTTTATAAGGTATACAAATATCTACTTACTATGTTGTATACCAGAAATTAATATAATATTGTATGCCAATTAAAAGTGAAAAAATAAAAGTAATTAATTTAAAAAAGAGTACATACTGTGGGGATACAGAGACCTGAGATCAGATCCTCCCTGGTCTGCCATTTTCTTGATGTATAATAGGCAAGTTACATAACCTCTTTTGGTCTTATTTCTTCCTTTTGCTAAATGATGTCAATAATAATTACTTTCCGTCAAAGTTGTTAGGAGAACTAAAATAAATGATTCATGTAAAGCTTTTAGTATAGTGCTTAACATTCATTTGTGTTCATTTTCATGTGCATTAGTTTAAGAATTAAGTTAAAAATATATTAGTGAACTCTGAACTTCTGGAGTTGTCTGGATCCAAGGGTAATCCCTGCCTAGGAAGGATAGTTCCAGACAGTTCTGAAGTGAAGTGGTTCACTGATTAGCTATGGGTCCCTCTGCATTTATTTTTTAATGCTACAGAGAGATAGGCTATACGCATGATAAGAACTATTTAAAGATAGAATTCTTTGCCCTAGAAGTAGTGCTTTCCTCTTGCATTTGTTGAAGTGTAGTTTGGTTAAAGCCAGATAGCAGTTATGAGAAAATCAAGGACTAACAACATGGTTTAACTAGCAGACGGTAAGTGATCTTCCAACTCTGAGAACGTTAAATATTTCTGATGTCCTCCACAAGTGGGTCATTATTTTCAGCCTTGTAGTGGGTGTGTGGGAACCACGCCAGAGGTGCCGACAGTCAAGGCAACTCAGAGGGTGAAAGGCCTTGTTGTTAGTACACTGGAATGGCCAAGGCCACTCTGAACATAGGAATCTTTTTTAAAAAAAATATATTTTATTGATTTTTTACAGAGAGGAAGAGAGAGGGATAAAGAGTTAGAAACATTGATGAGAGAGAAACATCAATCAGCTGCCTCCTGCACACCTCCTACTGGGGATGTGCCCACAACCAATGTACATGCCTTTGACCGGAATCAAACCTGGGACCTTTTAGTCCACAGGCCGATGCTCTATCCACTGAGCCAAACCGGTTAGGGCTTGAACATAGGAATCTTAATCAGAATGTTCAAAGCTATGATACCTTAAGTAGCTGCAAGGCCACAGCGATCTCATGGTACACTGTGCCCTCCTATAACCCAAATGACTGATGTCATTGTTGGCTAGAGGCCTCTTTTGTCTAAGTGGTACAATACATGGTACTGACTAGCTGCAGGGGTGGGCAAACTTTTTGACTCGAGGGCCACAATGGGTTCTTAAACTGGACCGGAGGGCCGGAACAAAAGCATGGATGGAGTGTTTGTGCGAACTAATATAAATTCAAAGTAAACATCATTACATAAAAGGGTACGGTCTTTTTTTTTTTTTTAGTTTTATTCATTTCAAACAGGCGGATCCGGCCCGCGGGCCATAGTTTGCCCACGGCTGATAGAGCGTGCTGGAGAAGCTAGGTAAAGGCTGGAGAAGCTGGATAGAAGCTGAGGCAGACTCAAAGGATGTAGCTACTATGAACGGCTAGAGAGGTTGGAGAAGCTTCTGAGGCAGAGAGTTCAGGTGCCGCTACTATGTGAGGTGGTGAGTCTAGGGGCAGTGTGTGGCTGCTCAGATAATAACTATGGGTACAGAGACTGATGCTGCTTTGTGAGAAAGATGTATTTTGTTCATCAGCCGGTGTGTGGCTACCTGTATAGGACTGTTGTAAAGAACTGTTTTGTCTGATGGCTGTCGAGTAACACTCCCTCCATGTTCTGCGTGGAGTAGGGTTCCGTACCTGAAAGAGGAGCCGCACAGCAATTGAGAGAAAAAGACACGAGATAATTTTGCAATATTGGGG
>NW_005370122.1:962175-973385 GCF_000412655.1 Myotis brandtii
GCTTATCAATAGATTTCCGAGTGCAGGCAGAGTAACTGATTAACAATAATCAACAAGGATCTACATAACTATCTAAGGAATTAAGGGAACTAAGGTGGGGATGCTTCAACTATTATTACCTAAATTAACTGAGTGGTTCCTAGATTAACTGGGTGGTGCACAGCCCTGACCTTTGCTAGGACTTTCAATGGCTACTAGCTTTTGGGGGGGGTCTCTGTCTAAACTCAGCTAGTGAAGACAATGAATGGACTCCGGCAGATGGCTATATGGCCACTGGCTTCTGCAATAAAGACTCATTTTTATACACCCACAACTTCTCATGGCTTCTCCGTCTAAGACCCGGCATCCAAGAAGGTCCAGTCCCTGGCAGAGGGGCTCGGACCCAACAGTTAGTGCAATGGGCAGGGTTTAAGAAGGAACCTGTCCTGACAGTTGGCACAGTGAACAGGGTTCAGAAGAATATATGGACTCAGAGCACCAGCAGTGCTCTTGCTGTTTCTGACAGGGTGTAAACCAGCATACAGACCTTTAAGTCTCTCTGGATTATGCTGTTCCATCACATACCCTGTCAGCTTGACCTACAGAAGATGTTGGGAGTCTGATCAGTGCTCAGCATCTCTACCCTTACCAATCTGCTCTCAGCTCTCTCATCTCTGGTCTGAATTCCTGTCCCTGGCAGTCTCCACTTCTCTGCCCGCTTCAGGCTCATCTCAACCAGACAGCTTCCTTGTTACCCTCAAACATGCTGGGCAAGCTCCTGACTGAGGGCCTTTGCTTTTGCTGTTTGCTTTTCCTGAAATGCTCCTCTGCCAGTTTCCAGCCTGGCTCCTCATTGAGTTCCTGCAAGTCCTTCCTCAGAAGTTCCTTCTCAGTGAGGCCTTCCCTGGCCATGCAAACTAAAAGTCAGCTCTCCATACTGACACTTCATACCTCCCTCTTTTATTTCCTTCTCCGTAGTGCTTGTCACTATCTAATATTCTACATGTATTATTTTTACATCTTAATTTGTGTGTTTCCCCACCATAATTTTTATGTTTCATTTTCTGCTGTATTCCCGATGTTTAGAAGAGTGCCTGGCATAGAGTTGGCAATCAATACGTGTTTATGGGATGCATGAAATAAATGATAATAGTCCATAATAGGACCAGCCAGATTTATTAAGCTCTCACTGGGGGCCCGGAACAGTGCTAAGCACTTTTCATGCTATTGTGTCCTGAGTCCTCGTGACAACTCGTGAGCTGCAGGTAACAGGTGAGAAAACCGAGGTGCAGAGAAGTCAGGTAAATTGTCCATGGTCCTACAGATAGTCAGTGCTGAGCCAAGATAATATTTAAAGCTCCACAGCTCCATTATTGCCTGCTTGCTAAATCAAAGGTGTCTCACTTTACTCTTGCCATCCTTCTTAGCTTTATCAGAGGGGTAAGGGACATACCTCCCAGGGAGAACAGGCCTGTTGACTATGAGTCTTTTACAGAGGGAATGATTGAAGGCATTTGGTAAATGGATTTGGTAGATTTTACTTGGTACTGCATCTCAGGGAGGGCAAGACCTCTGAGTTGCCATAGTAACAGAGAAAAGCTGCTCAAAAGCCTATTCCATGTATTGCAACGATTCCTCTTCGTGAATTTTATTTGGGAATAAATCCAGCAATTTGTTATGATGGGGTTTCCGTCAGTGCTGCTGATTCATTTTGGATCTATGTCTAATTTTTTTATTTTTTATTTTTTACTTTGAAAGTTAGATAATCATATTACAGAAAATTTGGAAAAGGATAAAAAAATAAAATTCATAATCACCCGACCCAACCTATTGGAATTCATTTTTAAAATTTATTGAGATATAATTCATATGCCATCAAATTCATCATTTTAAAGTATATAATTGAGTGTTTTTTAGTATATTCAAAGTATACTAAAAGGTTCTGCAATCATCACCACATCTAATTCCAGAGCATTTTCATTACCCCAGTGAGAAATTCTATACTCATTAACAGCTACCTCCATGCCCCCCTTCTCACAGCCCCTGGAAACCATGAATATTCTTTCTGTGTCTATAGATTTCTTTATTCTGGACATTTCATATGAATAGAATAATGAAATATGTAGTATTTTGTGTGACTGGCTTATTTCATTTAGCATAGTGTTTTAAAGGTTGATTAATATTTTAGTATATGTCAGTAGTTCATTCATTTTAATTGTCAAATAATATTCCATTATATGAATATGAAACATTTTGTTTATCCATTCATTAGTTGATAGAAGTTTGGGTTCTGTCATTCATTCTGATGTTATTTTTCAGAGAGAAATTCTGCCTCCACCGTCTATTAGCACTTTGGCACTGGGAAAATATCTTAATGTTTATGAGACAAAATAAGTCTTTTCAACTCTCAATGATACTAATACTTATTTCATAAGTGTTCCTTTTTAACTTTGTCTATATATTTTTTTATTTTTGATGATTAATTAAACTATGCATAGTTTGATACACAGGGGCTTCTTCCTAGGAATATTTGTGTCTCCCCATAGATTGTCTTCTTTTCATTATGTTGTTCCTACTCTGCCACCCCACAGATACCATTACTTAGTGAGCACTGTTAGAGAGACATTTAAAATTTTTAATTTTCAGAAAATAATATATAATCAACATGAAGATAGCACTGATATATGAAAGCTTAAACCCTCCCTATGACTTTGTCTTACCCAAATGCCAATCTATCTATATATATAAAAGCCTAATATTCTAATTGTCCCTCTGACCGTTTGACCATTTGACCAGTCACCGTGATGCACACTGACTACCATGGGGTAGATGCTCCGACTGGTAGGTTAGCTTGCTGCTGGGGTCCGGCCAATTGGGACTGAGAAAGATGGGCCAGACACACCCTGGAGCCCTCCCATAGTCCCTCCCTGGCCAGCCAACCTCCTGTGGTCCCTCCACAGCCAAGTTGGCCTGGGAGAGATGGCCTTGATCAGCCCTGATCAGGACTGGGTGAGACAGGCCAGAGACGCCCAGGAGCCCTCACTTGGTCCCTACCTGGCCCTGATTGTGCACCAGTGGGGTCCCTTGGCCTGGCCTGTGCCCTCTTGCTATCTGGGATCCCTTGGGGGATGTCAGAGAGCCAGTTTCGGCCTAATCCCTGCATGCCAGGCCAAGGGACCCCACCAGTGCATGAATCCATGCACCAGGCCTCTAGTCCTATATAATAAAAGGCTAATTTACAAATTGTCCCCTTGACCGGGAGTTCAACCAGGGGGTAGGGTCAGACAGCCAACTGCCCACAGCCCCTCCCCTAGTTGGCCCCACTCCTAATCGGTCCTCCCCACCCTGATTGGGGGCGAGGCCAGCTGGCCAACTGCCGGTGGCCCTTCCTTTGGCTATCCCTGTCCCCAATTGCCCCTCCACCCCGATCGGGGGTGGGGCTGGACAGCCAACCTCTCTGCATCCCCTGCTCCTGGCCGGCCAGACCCCACCATGCACAAATTCGTGCACTGGGCCTCTAGTCTCTTATAAAACTTTTGCCTCTCTGCATTGTTAGTTCTGAGGACACAGGGTATCTGTGTCTCACAGCTAAAGCACCACCTGAAGTTCATGGGCCAGTCTCACCTACCTTACTAGACACAGGATCACCTTTCCCAGATTGTATTTACAAACATAAGTATTTCATGTCCTCTATTCTGTGTTCAATCTCCTCCAAAGTTCTGAAAGCTAATATCTCAGCTCTAACCTTTATTAGCTGTGTGAACTTCAATGTCTTTGTTTCCTCATTCATAAAATAAAGATGATAATAGATGTAAATTTATAATTGTTGTTAGGATTAAGTGAGGTAATACATGAAAGTGCTCAACAAACTATACAAGGGATGACCTGAGGCCTTAGGAGATAATAGAAAGAAAATCTTAATTGCCTTCTCTCATTATTCTCCTTCTTTTTTCTTAAGTTATAGACTATTTGATCCATTTCTATCCTTTATTTTTCTTAACAGAAAGGAAATAATTTCTTGCCGAACCCTTCAACCATTCTCCAATTTTTGGAGCATTCTCTAATTGTCAGTCTCTGTAGTCATTTCCTGCATTGTAACACACACACACACATACACACACACACACTATTTGACATCACATGTGATACTTTTTGTTATTTTTCTATAATACAGGTTTGGTTTTACATTAAGAAAATTTATTCATTCTTATCTAGCCAACCACGTATTGTTGAATATTTAGTTTATGGTTGTTTACTTTAATAAATGTTACTATGATGAACAACCATGTAACTAAAGTTTGTACACATTCATTATCTACTGAGACTACATTGCCAGATTTTAAATTTCTTAATCAAAGGGCCCATATATAAGTCTTTTGGTATTACATTGTTGAATCGCCTTTCAGAGAGTTTGCACCAACAATCAGCAAATAAGATGGTTCATCATCTATCTCATTCATCACCCACCAAAAGGGAACAATAAAACACTTGCAATGTTATATGCAAATCTATTCTATTGTTATGTTACTCTGCCATGCTTTATAAGTAAATCTGAACATATCTTCATCTGCTTATTGGACATTTGCATTTATTCTGTCATGAATTGCCTATATATTTTAAAATCTATTCTTCAACTAGGACATTTTGTCTCTTTTTTTTCTAATGGATATTACATATATTGAATACTAAACTTATTTTTAATTTCTTTATTGATTAAGGTATTACATATGTGTCCTTATATTATACTGGCTTCTCTAGAAGCATCAGAGAATCAGTATGCTAGGGATTGATTGGCTGCCTTTTTTTCTAAGGATTATCAGTAAGTTGTTCACAAGAGAGGGTATGGTATATAAGAAACATTTATTGGTCAACAATTCTAGATCTGGAAAGAAAAAGCTTGTTAATTGAACAAAGCAAACTAATATCTAATTTCAAGCAAATTTTTTATTTGAGTGAATTTTGCCTTCACTCCCTTATACTAAAAATACTTATTAAATGTTTTGTAGGGTTGCCATGCACTGTTCCTGGCACTGGTTATCTTTGAGGAGGTAAGCCAAGGTCCACCGCCCCATTTTTTTAGTTTTGTTGTTTTTATCATTGTTTTAAAATTATATTTATTGAGGTTTCCCCATTTTTGAAGCTTAATTCTAGTAGGTACTCACAGTCCTCAGTGTTCCCATACTTCCTTTTCTGCATCCTGCCTCAGTTTATCCATAGTCTTCTGTGTTAAGTCCCATCCTCATTGGATTTTTCTTTATGATCTTGAACGCAACACTTAATTCAAACTAACATGCTTAAGAGTGTTTCCATTTTAAAAGCATTTCATTCAGTAAATATTTATTGGGCCCCTGCTTTATGCCAGTCTCTGTATATTGTTCACTTTCATAGGGCTGTCTACACAAAGGGTAGCTGTTGCACAATTAAGGCAGGCTGGTAAAAGAGATAGACTCTGCAAGGAGGGGGGTGGAGAAATGAAACACTTTATAAAATATTTAAGCCTCATTACTCTAATTTACGATGTATTTTACAGCCACTGATGTTATACGTCTTTCTGAGCTGGAAGACATGATGGGTATGAGCAATGACAGAAGAGGTAGAAAAGGAAATAATCATTTCTAAAGTCAAAGAGGATCATGCCATTCTAAAACAAACAAGAGATCCAAAACATTCAAATGGCATTTGTTTAAACTATAATGTTTGCCTAGTGTGCAAAAAAGATAGTTTTTGCCAATGGGGTTATTAATCCTGTTCGCTTGAGATAGTAACTTGAGGAATCATACTGTTACCAATCAAGTATCCATCTTGAAAATGTCTCCCCTGCATGGAAATGGTGGCATATACCACTGCAAGCTGAACTAATTCCACTGCCATTTAGGGTTCTAAAATCCACAATACATTAAACATTTCTATGCGATCTTCCATCCTCATAGAAGAGCTGATGAACCAGGCGATCTTTTAATAGTAGGAGACACTATATAAATGGAATTCTGCTGTTGTTGGGTGAATAGTCACTCCACAAGTTCCACTGTTAATAGGAAAAAATCACCCTGGATAAATAAAAGTAATTGTGCTCTGTGATAATTGATGCTCAAGGACTACCTACATTTTTTGTGTGGTAAGACTATAATAAATTAGTGTTGCTTTCATTTTGTGTGGAATGCTCTCTGAGATTAAATCAACCAAAGGACTTGTATGCATGCATATAAGCATAACCCATGGACACAAAGAGTAGGGGGGTGAGTGCATGTGCTGGGTGGAGTGGATGGGGAACGACCAGGGAGAGGTCAATGGGGAAAAAAGGAGACATATGTAATACTTTAAACAATAAAGAATTTTTAAAAAAGTTCTTCAGCATTCAGAATTGGGCTTTTTGTTTTGCCATGTAACCTTTATTAAATTTCTGTCTAACTAGTTCCATAAGAGCATTAAACCAGGGATGTTTGTTTGCAAATGCCAGGCTCAATGTTCCTTATAGCTAAAGAAGTATCCTGGATTTCTGACTGGACTTTCTTTCATCTCTGATATTAATAATTTGTGTCCTCTCTCTTTTTTTCTTAGTCACTCTGTCTACAAACATCAATTTTATTGATGTTTTCAATGATCAGATTTAGGTTTCTTTGATTTTCTCTATTAATTTCTTCTATTAACTATCATTGATGTCTGCTCTAGGTTTTAGTATTTCTTTTCTTCTGATTACTTTGGCTTTAATTTGAAATTCCTTTCCTGGTGTCCTAAAATGGAAACTCAGATTATTAATTTGACGTCATATTTTTTGATACATAAATTCAGTGCTATAAATTTCCCTCTAATCATTGCTTTCTCGACATCCCACAAATTTTTTCGTTTTCACTTAGTTCAAAATATTCTTTATTTCTATTGAGATTTCTTGTTTGACCCATGTGTTATTTAGAAACGTGTTAATATCCAAGTGTTTGGAATTTTCCAGTTGTCTTTCCATTATTGTTTTCCATTTTAATTCTTTGTGGTCTGAGACTAGACATTGGGTAATTTTTAAATTACTTTGTTAAAGTGTGCGTTTTGCCCAGGATGTGATCTATCTTGGTAAATGTTTCATGTGAGCATGAGAAGAATGTGAAATCTGCTGTTGTTGGCTAAATAGTCAATCTATATATGTCAATTATATTCATTTTATTGATAGTGTTCTTGAGTTCACCTATATCCTTACTAAATGCTGCCTATGGAACTGTCCATTTCTAACAGAGGAATGTTAAAGTCTCCAACTATAAATTTGGATTCATCTATTTTCCTTTGTAATTCTATTATTTCTCTCCCCCATCGTATATTATATTTTAATGTTCTGTTGTTAGGTGCATACATACTAAGAACTGTTATGCCTTTTTTTGAAAATTGACCTGTTTATCAGTAGGTAGTGTCCTATTTATAACTTTATTTCCTCTGAAGTCTGCTCTATCTGAAATTAATATACTTACTTTTACTTTTGTTCAATTAGTTCTGGCATGGTATTTCTTTTTCCATATCTTTGCTTGTTTTTTTATTGCGGTATAATCGACCTATAACATTGGAGGTTTCAGGTGTACAACATTATGATTACATGCCTCAAAAACTAAAAACAGAACTGCCTTACAACCCAGTGATTCCACTACTGGGAATATAGCCAATGAAACCCGAAACACTGATGATGCCCTCATCATCACAGTGGTTGCTATTTAAAGCATCTTTCACTGGTCTTGCACACAGCAGGTGCTCAATAAATACCCTCTTTGGAATTCAGTAAACCTGGGCTCTAATCCTAGCTCTAGGGCCTTGGACATGTCACTTTCTCCTCTTGAGCCTTGGTTTGCCCATGGCTCACCATGGGCACTGGACAGGCACAGTGCCCAGCACCCAGCAGAGCCTAAGACTTAGTAGCCAGGATGGCAAGTGTTAGGCAGAGCAATGGGGTGGCAATGACTTAGCTCCCTAGAAGATCAGTGGGCCAACCTATCCTTCATACTGAGACACCCATAACCTCCCCCACCCATGACCTCACCCCCAGAGTGGCCAGTGGAACCCTGAGGGGTCTGTGAGGTCACCCCATTCCGCTCCACAAACACTCTCGTGGGGCAGCAGCCACTGGCTGTCTGTCCCAGGGAGGCTTCAGAGACCCTGGGACTCGGGAGCCGTGGTCAGGAAGAAGCTCCTGAGAGGGACACGGGGCGTTGGGAACCAAGGACACTCCAAGTGCTGACCCTGGGAGGCTAGAACCAGGGACAAAAGTTTCTGTTCAGCAGTTCTGGGAGGCCTACTGCCACTAGGCCACCATGGTCCTTGGCTGGCTATTGCTCCTGGTGATGGCTCTGCCCCCGGTCACGACAGGAGCCAAGGAGTGCATCTTCTGTGATCTGACCGACTCCTCGGACTGCACTGGCATCCCCATGACCTGTGGCGACAATGAGGATTGCTTCATGGGCGAAGGGACGGCCCCCGGCCTCAGCCCCGTCATCAACAAAGGCTGCATGGAAACCACTTCCTGTGGCAATGAGGAGGCTGTCACCTACCAGGGCGTCACCTACAGCCTCATCTCCACCTGCTGCGATGGTGAACTGTGTAACAGGGCCCCCATCCCCACAGGCAGCCTGAAGGTGGGGGCCACCACCTGCCTGGCACTGGGCGTGTTGATGCTGCTTCAATGACTGTAACCAGCATGGAGGACAGGGCCTGGGACTGGTCTCAGGGCTGCCCTGCCCCTTGTGCCTCCTTCCCCTCCCCCTCCTTTTCCCCCCATTAAAAGGCCAGAGGCCTGAGACAAAATAAAAAAATTTTTAAAAAGATGTACAGTACTTTTTCATGGGAATGATAGTGTAACCGACTTCAGAAATAAGCTGTGGTTCATTTATAAAATGGGTATCCTCCTATATAATAAAAGGCTAATATGCAAATCGACCAAACGGCAGAACAACTGGTCACTAGGATGTGTACTGACCACCAGGGGACAGACGCTCAATGCAGGAGCTGCCCCCTGGTGGTCACTGTGCTCCCACAGGGGGAACACCACCCAGCCAAAAGCCAAGCTCAGGCTGATGTGCGCAGTGGCGGTGGCAGGAGCCTCTCCCGCCTCTGTGGCAGCACTAAGGACCCCTCAGGGGATGTCTGCGGGGAGTGGGCCTAAGCTGGCAGACGGACATCCCCTGAGGGGTCCTGGACTGTGAGAGGGTGCAGGCCAGGCTGTGGGAGCCCCCCACTCCAGTGCACAAATGTCGTGCACCAGGCCTCTAGTGTCTATATATTGCAAAATGATCACCACAATACATCTAGTTAACATCTGCTGTAACATATCTATCTATCTATCTATCTATCTATCTATCTATCTATCTATAAAAAGAAGTAATATGAAAATTAGGTCAGGATGCTGTAACGGTCAGGACCATCTCAGGAGGAGAGGCCGGGCAGGGCCGAGCCTGACAGAACAACACACAGGCACAGCCCAGAGCTGGAGAGAACAACCCCGCAGGAAGATCCGAACCCCAGCCCCAGCCCGCGGCCAGGGCTCTGGGCTGCTGAGGCCGGAGCCAGCTGAGACACAAGCCTGCGGGGGGTCTGGACCCCAGCCCCAGCTCCACGGCCACGTTGCTGGGCTGCTGGGGCTGGAAACAGTGGCGACACAAGCCCGCGGGGGGTCCGGACCCTAGCCCCAGCCCTGTGGCCATGGCGCTGGGCTGCTGGGGCCCAAGCCAGCAGAGACACAACTCACAGAAGATGGCCCTGATTGGGCCGGTATCTATGACACCCACTGTAGCCAGCAAACCAGCTGATCAGGGATTGGGGCCTGTGGCCAACCTCGAAGCCCCTTCACCCTGCTGGTCTGGCCCTGATCAGACTCTCCCATCCCAATCAAGTGCAGGGTGCACAGAGCCTGGACCCTTCCTGGCAGCCCCAAGTCCCTGGGGTTAAGAATTCTGATGGCCCTGCCCAGAGAGTAGAGGCACCTGATGGGCAGGGACAGGGACCACAGGCCTCCAGGGAGCACCGCAGAGTTGACAAAGAGAGGAGAGGGCCTGCGAAGGGGGAGGAGGTGAAGCCAGCTGACATCAACCCAGAATCCAGCCCTTCCCCTCCAGAGGCAGCAAGACCTAAACCCAGAACCCCAGCCGGAATCAGAAGAGCCCGAGGGAGGCTTCAGGAAGCTCTACGCAACGCTGCGCATTGAGAACAAGAGACTTCGTGAGGCCCTGACCCAGACCATGCTGCAGCTGACACAGCTCAAGGTGGAGCTGGAGCACACCACACAGAGACAGAAGAGCTTTGCAGAGAGGTGGGCCCTCCTGGAGCTGGAGAGATTTGAATGCAGGGCCCCAGAGGGCAAGGCCGCTGAGCTGGAAGAGGAGCTGAAGGGCCTGTCCAACCTCCAGGCTGACAACCAGCGCCTCAAGGAGGAGAATGCGACCCTGATCCAAGTCATCAGCAAACTGTCCAAGTGATCCCAGAGGACTTGCCCCTGCACCCGCATTTATACAGCTGCTTCTGCCACATGTACCCCTTCCTCTGTGTGAACATGAGTGACAGGGATGCTGGGGAGTCTCTGAGAAGCCATAGCCTCCCCTTGGGACCTCCAGGCTGGGAGGGGGGGACAGAGCCCCCAAGAGCAAAGGGGGCCATCTGAGGCCAGGATGGAGATGGGAGGCTGAGCCAGGTAGGGGGACCAGGGCTGCAGGCAGGACCAGGAAGGAACCAAGGACCAGGAAGTGCCAGGACCAGTAGCCAGGACCAGAGTGGCCACCCAGAGGTCCCCTTTTATGTGTGCTGCCACCAGTCACCCCTCCAGCCCCTGAGCAGGGATCCGAGAATGTGCCAAGCACCCCACTGGCCTGGGCCAGGTGGGCCTGTATATAGGGTTTGTGTGCAATAGGGAGGGACGTCTTCTATTTTTTGCTGCCCCCTCCCCAACACTCTCCCAGGCAGGGAGAGAAGGTATTTTTGAGACATAGCACAGGCACCACAAATAAAAGTTGTGAAGTTGCCACAAAAAAAAAATAGCTGGCCGGCCAAACACCCCCTCTCTCCCTCCCGCGCCGCCAGCCCCGCCCTCGATCAGCCTGCCCCACCACAATAGGCCTGCAGCCCCTCCCCGTGGCTGCCTGCCCCTGATCACAGCCCCCCATCCCAATAAGGGGTGGAGCTGGGCGGCCAACCTCCTGCAGCCCCTCCTCAGGCTGGCCCTGCCCCTGATCCCCCACCCCAATAGCCAATCTCCTGCAGCCCCTCCCCCTGCC
>NW_005370122.1:973498-980440 GCF_000412655.1 Myotis brandtii
CTGGCCAGCCAATTTCCTGCAGCCCCTCCCCCAGCTCGGCCTCCCCCACCCCAATCAGGGGTAGAGCCGGCTAGCCAACCACCCATGGCTTCTCCCCCAAACTGCTGGCTCCCGATTGGCATACCCCACCCCATTTGGGGGCATGGCCAACCGGCCCACTGACCACAGCCCCTCCCCATGGCTGGCTCCACCCCCAATCGGCCCTCCAACCCCAATCAGGCCGGCAGGGGGGCATTTGGGGGCAATCAGGCCAGCAGGGGCAACAGTTGAAGGCAATCAGGCCAGTGGCGGGGGGCAGTTAGGGGCAATCAGGCTGGTGGGGGGGGGGAAGTGGGGGAAGTTGGGGGTGATCAGGCCGGCATTTGGGGGCGATAAGGCTGGCAGGCAGAGTGGTTAGGGGCAATCAGTCAGGCAGGCAAGTGAGCAGTTAGGAGCCAGCAGTCCCAAATTGCAAGAGGAATGTCCAACTGCCGGTGCGGGATTGGGCCTAAACCACAGTCTGACATCACCCGAGGGGTCCTGGATTGGAGACAGCGCAGGCCAGGCTGAGGGATTCCTTCCCTCCACCCCATGCATGAATTTCATACACCGGGCCTCTAGTATACTAATAATAGAGGAATATGCAAATTGTCCGGGACACCATCACAGTAACAGTAACGATCAGCAGGCCACCTGGGGCAACCAGGCCTGCAGGGGGGGTTAGTGAGGGATGACCAAACGACTGAACAGCAGGCGAGTAGGGCTACCAGACCGGCAGGGGGGGGGAAGTTAGGGGTGATCAGGCCAGCAGGCAGTGGTGGTTAGGGGTGATCAGGCTATTGGGGTGGGGCAGTTAGGGGCAATCAGGCAGGCAGGTGGGTGAACAGTTAAGAGCCAGTGATCCCAGATTGTGAGAGGGATCCTGGATTGAAGAGGGTGCAGGCTGGGCTGAGGGGACCCCCCCCTCCCTTGCACAAATTTCATGCACTGGGCCTCTAGTATAGTTATAAAATCTTTTGTCTTGTGATAAAAATTTTAAGATTTACTCTTAGCAACTTTCAAATATACAATACAGTATTAGTAACTATAGTCACTATGCTGTACATTACATCCCCATGACTGATTTATTTGTATTTTCTTTAATTTCTTTTATTTTTATTGATTTTCTTTTTCAATTACAATTTACATTTAATATTATTTTGTATTAGTTTCAGGTATACAGCATAGTGGTATACAATCAGATATTTTATACAGTGCTCCCCCCACCCCCATGATACTTCCAGTACCCACCTGGTACATTACATAGTTATTCCAATATTATGAACTATATTCCCTATGCTATACTATACATCCCCATCACTATTTCGTGACTAAGAATTTGTAGTTCTTTATCCCTTCACCTTTTGTACCCAGCCCCCCACAACCCTCTCCTCTGACAGCCATCAGTCTGTTATCTGTATCTATGAGTCTGTTTCTATTTTGTTTGTTCATTTATTTTTCTCTTTAGATTACACATATAAGTAGAATCATATGATGTCTGTCTTTATCTGCCTGATTTATTTCACTTAGCAAAATATCCTCTAGGTCCTTCTATGCTGTCAAAAATGGTAAGATTTCATTCTTTTTTATGGCCAAATAAAATTCCCTTGCATATATGTACCACAACTTTTTTTTTATATTTTATTGATTTTTTACAGAGAGGAAGGGAGAGGGATAGAGAGTTAGAAACATCGATGAGAGAGAAACATCGATCAGCTGCCTCCTGCACACCCCCTACTCGGGTTGTGCCCGCAACCAAGGTACATGCCCTTGACCGGAACCGAACCCAGGACCCTTGAGTCCGCAGGCTGACGCTCTATCCACTGAGCCAAACCGGTTAGGGCTACCACAACTTTTTTATCCACTTGTCTATTAATGGGTACTTGAGTTACTTCCATATCTTGGCTATTGTAAATAACATTGCAAGGAATATCGGGATGTATATAATCTATTGAATTAGTGTTCTGGGTTTCTTTGGACATATACCCAGGAGTGGAATCACTGGGTCATAAGGCAGTTCCATTTTTTATTTTTTGAGGACTCTCCATACTTTTTTCCATAGTGGCTGTACTATTCAGGTCCTCTGCCCATTTTTTTTTAACTGGATTGTCAGTTCTTTGTATGTCTTAGATATCAATCATGCATCAGATATATCATTTGCAAATATCTTCTCCCATTTAGTGGATTGCCTGTTTGTTTTGTTGATGGTTTCTTTCACTGTGCAAAAGATTTTTAATTGGACATAACCCCATTTGTTTCTTTTTGCTTCTGTTGTCCTTGCCTGAAGAGACATAGCCAAAAAAATATTTATAAGACCAATGTCAAAGGGTTCACTGCCTATGTTTTTTTCCCCTAGGAGTTTTATGGATTCTGGTCTTACATTTAAGGTTTACCCCATTTGGGTTTATTTTTGTACATAGTGTATGGAAGTAATCTAGTTTCACTTTTTGCATGTAGTTGTCCAGTTTTCCAAATACCATTTATAGAAGAGACTGTCATTTTTTTCATTGTATATTCTTGCCTTCTTTGTCATAGATGAATGGAGCATATAACTATTGGTTTATTTCTGGGCTTTCTATTTTCTTCCATTGATCTATGTACCTGTTTTTGTGCCATTACCATACCATTTTAATTACTAAAGCTTCGTAGTATAGTTCAGAATCATTAGATGAATATGATACCTCCAACTTTATTATTCTTTCTCAAGATTTCTGTGTATATTTGGGGTCTTTTGTGGTGCCATACAAATGTCAGAATTAGTAGCTCTAGTTCTTTGAAAATTTCCATACATATTTTGATTTTCTCTACTATTTTCCATTTTATATATTTTACCTCTAATCTTAGTTATTTCTTTTCTTATGCTACTTTTCAGTTTAGTTTTCTCTTCTTTTTCTACTTACATAAGATTTAAGGTTAGTTATTGATTTGAGCTCCTTCTTCCATTATGTGTTTGCAGCTGTAAATTTCCCTCTTAGAAATGCTTTCACTGCATTTCATAAACTTTTGTATACTTTGTTTTCATTTTCATTTGTCTCAAGGTATTTTGCAATTTATCTTATTTCTTTTTTACTTATTGGTTGTTCAGAGTATGCTGTTTAATTTTCACATATTTGTGAATTTTCCAGTTGTCTTTCTGTTAATGATTTATTGTTTCATTTAATTGTGGTCAGAAAAATGTTTGTATGATTTCAATCTTTTGCAATTGTAGTTTTTTGGGCTCTGACATTGTCTTTCCTAGAGAATGTACCAAGTGTACTTGAGAAAAAGATATATTCTGCTGTTGGGTAAAATGTAATGCATATATCAATAATGATGCTTTAAACCTTTGAAATTCAAAATTTTATCTCTGATAACTATTTTCTATTGGAGATCCTTCTCTGCCCCGTCTGTACATCAAATTCCTACTTCATGGTTGTTAAGAATACTCAGGAAACATCTTAACCTAGTTCAATGTTAGAGCACATTTGCCATTGACAAACTAATAAACTGATATTTGTGTTATACAATTTATTGATATCTCATGGGACTATTTCACAGCAGACATACATTTTTCCCAAGAATTTTCATTTATGCTGAAACTATTTTATCTGGTGTGCTGCTTATTTCTCAGCATGCTGGATCCTACAGGTTTTCCCCTGTAGCCACTGTGTGTCATCATTAAGAAGCTTTGTCTTCAGACAAGCTTTAAACAAGAGCGCTTTCCCATGATGGTATTCAAGATCCCAAGGGGGAAATGGACCTTCACTGGAGATGCAGTTGGAGAAGTACAGTAAGGATTTCCCAGCTCAGTAGCTGAGGCAGAAGGTTTCCTGTTCCCAGAGCAGCAGCTGGCATCACTGGAGGGTGGAGTGGGTGGGGGATAAGGGGGATTATGACAGGATGTTTCCCAGGTGCATGGATGATGTGGTAAGCAAGGCCTGGCATCTGAGGAAGGAAAGGACTCAATGGCAAAAGGCCTTGTCATGTCCCTCTGACTTACAGAAGCAAATGTGTTTCATACTTTGTTTATAAATGTGATTCCACTGAATTGTATGTCATTAAACCCAGGTTCAATTTACTTCAGTCTTTGTAAACACAGGAACTGTTACAAGACCACTCCACGCTGGGGGCTGGCCCTACCCCCCAGCACAGTCCCTAAACTTTCATGTTTCAGGTGACCTCCAGGTCCTTGACTCGCCCAGGAAAAATTGCAAGGAAGTATCCAAGTGAGAACAAAGCAAGTTTTATTCAGGTAGCAGAAAAGAAAGAGCCAGGTCGTGGGCTCCACTGTGAAAGAAGCAAAAAGTGAGTGGATGTGGGCCAATGTAAGAGGTGAGTTGTGCGCATGGTCAGTTAGTTCTTGGGATTTTATGTGTTTCCAAGGTGTGTGGGGGGTGGTGGGGGGGAGGGGGGAGGGAGCAGGGGGAAGGGTGGTTGTCTCCAAGCTTTGTGGAGTCAAATTCTGACTCTGGTTGGGAGGGGGCCTTGTTGTTGTGATTTCCAAGACCACCTCAGGAGATTCCTGCAATTAACTGTTTCCCTTTGATCATGCCCAGAGGTGGGTGCTCTGGAGGGAGGATGTTAGCCCCCACACCCTCACTCCACTTGCTGGGATTTTTCCCCAACTTCTTTCTATCATGCCTTAGAGCTACCATCTCTCTATCATCAGCCAATGCCTTACTGACAAAGTGTCGTGATGAAGACTAGATTTCCAGATGGCTCTCTTTATTTTCTTTGGATAGCTTCTTACTATAATACTTTTGACTCATACTTAGAATTACCAACCACATTTATTTTTCTCAGAACACAGCTGTTCTTTTCAGATAGCCAATATTTTTCTAGCCTTAATACAGTAAAGCTACTGTTATTTGACTTAGACTGATGTGCAAATGATTCCAGAAGGATAAAAACGAATTGGCATACAGAGGGTTTGAAACATGGTGGAGAAAGCACATATTTGAAATCAATCTGAACTTTGTAGCTGTCAGACCTTGGCAAATTCTTTAGTCTTGCTGAATTTTCAGTCCTTCTCTAAAAATACCAGTTATAAAATGCACCACATACAATTGCTATAAGATTTAAATTAGGAAGATACGTAAAAAGTATATAACATGGTCTCAAAAATTATGCCTTTAATTTTTGAAATTTCAGGAAAATTGTTTAAAGTGCAATTATTTGTTCTCACCCTATTATTGACTGAATGTTTGCATCCACTCAAATTGATTTGTGGCATTTGAAGAGAGGGCCTTTGGGAGGAAATTTGATTTAGATTTGGTCATGAGGGTGTGAAAGGGCGAGGGCTACGCCCTCCATCTTGCCCCGAATCCTCCATTTTGGGGCAGCAGCCATGTGCTCAGCAAGGAGCTTCTTCCCGGAAGCCCAAGCCTCTGCTAGCCACACCTAGGATTTCTTTAAACTAACCAATGAGAATCAAGGGAAGTGCGCGCCATAGACACAACCACATCCTGTGTAACAAGACACTGACTTGCGCCTGGCCAATTGGCAGGGCCCACAGTCCTTTCTCCTCCCCTTACTCCAACCCCTCTATAAAACCCCTCTACCCACAAAGCTTGCTCTCTCGGCTCCCCCTGCCGCTGCGTCGGCGAGTGTGGTGGACGGGGAGCACGAGCTAGCTCGAATAAAGACTCTTATGCTTTTGCATCGGACTCGGCTGGCTCCCTGGTGTGGTTTCTTGGGGATCCTGAAATCTGGGCATAACAGGTGGGGCCTTCATCATGTAATTAATGTCCTTATAAGAAGAAAGAGAGAGAGAATGCTTGCCAAAGAAAGACCATGTGAGCACATAGTGAAAAAGCACTGTCTACAAGCTAAGAAGTGGGCTCTCACCAGACACTGAATCTTCCAAGACCTGGATCTTGGATTTCCCAGCCTCCAGAAATGTGAGAAATAAAGTGCTGTTGTTTAAGACACACAGTCTATGGTATTTTGTTTTAGCAACTCAAGATAACCAAAGCACAGGCTCTCCCTCTCTGGAGCATGCCAGAACCTTTCCCTTCGGGTTCCCATCCTCCTCCCCCTCAGGCACATTACCATTAGCTTCCTCACTCCCAAGTTCCAAGGGCCCTTCCTTTGCCTCTATAACTGGTTTCCTAAGCTCATATCTTCTAGGAATTACTTCTTATTACCTCTGTGATTTAGCAAATAAATGTTCTCTTACAAAAAAAAATAATCCTAATATTTAAAAACCCAGGGTCCATGATGACCAGACTGAAGGCTCCACTGAACACCGGAAGTCAGTCCTGCAGTCGCCACGGCAACCCAGCACTGACTGCTGCTGGTGCAGATGCAGCAACCCAGCACTGACTGCCGAGGGGGCTTCGGATCAGGCCCAGAGAGAGGCCTGGAAAGAGAGGCAGGGGCTGATCCGCAGCATCCATGGCAGCTGTTGATCAGCCATTGCCTCTCTCTTTCTCTCTGGGCTTTGCCAGCAGCTGCACCTCTGTTTCTCTCTGGGCCTCCGCGGGGACTGCTGTTTGGCCCCGTCTTTCTGATCAGGCCCGGAGATAGGCCCGGAGATACTGACTGGCATAAACCAAATCTGGGTGAACTGTGAGGAGCCAATGGCTGCCTAGGAGGCGGAGCTTTTGACGCTGACTGGCATAGAAACTGACCAATCAGAATCAAATTCGCTGGCAGGGGAGGGTAGTTGGGGGCGAGATCACACTGGCAGGGGAGGGCTGTTAGGGGTGCTCAGGCAGGCAGAGGCAGTTAGGGGTGATCAGGCAGGCAGAGTCAGTTGGGGGTGAGATCAGGCCAGCAGGGGAGGGCTGTTGGGGACGAGATCAGGCTGGCAGGGGAGGGCAGTTAGGGGCGATCAGGCAGGCAGGCAGAGGCAGTTAGGGGCAATCAGGCAGGCAGGCAGGTGAGTGGTTAGGAACCAGCGGTCCCAGATTGCGAGAGGGATGTCTGACTGCTGGTTTAGGC
>NW_005370122.1:980731-993310 GCF_000412655.1 Myotis brandtii
TTTTTCCCCCGCCCTTGACAATCTCCTGGCCTCCCCTACCCCCCAGTGTTTTATGTCCATTGGTTATGCTTATATGCATGCATACAAGTCCTTCGGTTGATCTCTTACTCCCCTCCCTTCTGCCCCCCAACCCTCTCTGGCCTTCCCACTGCAGTTTGACAATCAGTTTGAGGCAGCTCTGCCTCTGTATCTATTATTGTTCAAAAGTTTGTAATGGTCTTTATTATCCATGAATGAGTGAGATCATGTGGTATTTTTCCTTCATTGACTGGCTTGTTTCACTTAGCATAATGCTCTCCAGCTCCATCCATGCCGTTGCAAATTGTAAGAGTTCCTTCTTTTTTACAGCAGCATAGTATTCCATCGTGTAGATGTACCACAGTTTTCTAATCCATTCATCTACTGATGGGCACTTAGGCTGTTTCCAGATCTTAGCTATGGTGAATTGTGCTGCTATGAACATATGGGTGCACATATCCTTTCTGATTGGTGTTTCTGGTTTCTTGGGATATATTCCTAGAAGTGGGATCACAGGGTCAAATGGGAGTTCCATTTCCAGCTTTTTGAGGAAACTCCATACTGTCTTCCATAGTGGCTGCACTAGTCTGCATTCCCACCAGCAGTGCACAAGTGTTCCTTTTTCTCCAGATAACACCTTTTAAAAATTATGGAAAAAACAAACATCAGCAAATATTATTTTAGTAGCTTAAAAAAATTAATATAAGAACTGTTGCACAGCTGTAAATGAGTGTAAATACCACTGGGCTTGCTCACATGCCTTTAAAAAAATAATCAACAGAGATTCTTTAAAAAAAACAAACCAATATGTACAAACTGCTTTTCTAGAAGTAGACTCTGTCCTGAGATCCTCTTAATAAATTCTAAAGTAGAGCCTTGAGTCCTAGGCAGCTGGCAGCCACCATCCTGGTGCAGAAGCTTAATTTACACAAGCAGAAGCTGTTGAAGCAGGTGGACTTCCTGAACTGGCAGGTCACTGACCAAAACCTGCACAAACTTCACATGTTGTGGTCCTATCAGTTGCAGCAGCACAAGGACTACACGTGCTACAATCAGTTGAGCCGTTCTGTGCACAAGCTGGCCTGGCTCCTGCACGACCTGCCCAAGTGCAACCTGTTTCACACGCGTGCCTTGGCCACGCTGCTGGACAAGCTGTATGATCTTGGCCTGGTGCTTACGCACAGCTTGCTCGCTAGAACTCTGAGATGTCGTCAGGGCCTCGTCCTTTAGCCACTGCCACCTGCCCACTGTGCTCCTTAAGCTGCGCATGGAGCAGCACCTCCAGGTTGCCCTGGCCTTCCAGGAGCAGGGCCATGTGCCATTAGTCAACGACCCCACCTTCCTTGTCACATGCAGCGTGGAGGACTTGGCCACCTGGGTTGACTGTCCAAGATCAAACAATGAGGAGCGTGATGATTTTGATCTGGAAGCCTAGCTGTCTTTCCATCCTCCTCAAACACCCCCGCCCCCTGCACACACACACACACACACACACACACACACCACCACCACCACCACTGCTGCATTTTATAGATTGGGAAGCTGAGACCAGATGCTGGAGATTCTGTGAAGGCGCTTTCCCCTAGGAGTGATCAGCCAGTCCTTGGTTCTTTCTTTTCTTTTTTAAAATATATTTTTATTGATTTCAGAGAGGAAGAGAGAGATAGAAGCATCAATGGTGAGAGAGAATCATTGATTGGCTGCCTCCTGCACGCCCCCTACTAGGGATGAGCCCAGAACTGTCATGTGCCCTGACAGGAATAGAACTATGACCTGCTGGTTCACAGGTCAAGGCTCAACCACTGAACCACACAGGATGGGCCAGTCCTTGGTTCTTAAGAACTTGACTCCTCAACTCACAGCCAAAGGGTGTGCCCCTGTTTTCCATGAAAATTTCTTAGCATTTGGACTATTGATAAATGACTGCCTTGAAACAATGGGAAGCAGTTTTGTGCTGCACTGGGAATTGTTAGATTCTTGTACCTTTAACATTGTAGTGTGAAAGCAAGAACTTTGCACCCAGACCCACCCCACCCCCACTTTCCCCTTATTATCTCATAGCAGAGCAGTTTGATTCAATTAATTAAACTTAAATTCTTGTTCCTGTTGGTGATTAAGCTGTGTATGACCATGGAGAATTTGGTCTTAAGATTTCACAAAATGGGGTGAGATTTTCAGTGCTCAGTATCCCATCCCTTGTTTAAAGGAATGCTTTTTCAATGCCAATAAATGGTCCAATTGCTTTGTAAGTGTGTGTGTGTGTGTGTGTGTGTGTGTGTGTGTGTGTGAGAGAGAGAGAGAGAGAGAAATTCCAAAGTAGGATGAACCATAAACATCACCTATATTTGAATGATTTTGACCTGGGAAGTGGCAATTTCGTATGGTTAAATCTAATACCACATCTGTTTTCAAAACTTTAAAAAATAGTTACAGCTCTATCTCCAATATACATACTGTCTTTAAAAAGCACAATAAAGATAGGCAATGCTAAAAATGTGATATCCAAAGCCAGAAAACAATACATTAAAATATTTTATAGGCCCGTGTGTTTTGAGGTGTTGAGGGTGTGAATCATTTATTAACATACTGTGCTTTCCCCCCAAATTCTACTTTGACAACCTTGTATTGCTTTGAATCATTTGGTGCTTGAATATTATTGAAACTTGTACATTTTAACAGCTAGAAAATGAGCAAGATTCAATTCAAAATGACCCAACCAACTAACTGGCGGTTTTAAAATAAATTAGAGAATGGTTCACAGTCAGACATGGATTTCCTTCCAACTTTGTAAAATGTGATCTAATCCCATCTATTCCTTTTCAAACACTAAAGAGGATTCCTTAAGATAGTTTTGTGGGGGAGGAAATAGCTTTCCCTCCTCCATTCTATGTTCTGGACTGTAATAAAAACAAACAAACAGATTACCAGGAAAAAACAAACAGAAGTTTAATAACATGTATACCTCCTGTACATATGGGCGAGATTCAGGAAAACTGACTAATTCCTGAAATGGCCCAAGCCACTACCTCATATACCATCTCCAAGCAAAGACAAAAGATGTTAGAGTAGGCAGTCAGTTATTGGAGGCTACCAGGAAAAGTACAGTAACCAAGAGTATGGTCGTTATATTTAAGTCCTTGCCTTCTCAATGGATAACAGTTCCTAGAAATTTAGTCATTCTTTTCTTCCAGGTACAGAGAGAAAGACACCCTTACAAATGGAGATTTTCCTTATAAATTAAACTAGAGGCCCGTTGCAGGAAGATTGCTGCAAGAATAGGGCTTCCTGAGACCGCAGCGAAGCAGAGAACATCTGCATTGTTGAACCCCAACTAATTCCATGTGGACTCAGTCAGGTAACCAGTTTCCTCCTGGGAGCTAAGTTTTCCTCTCTGCTATCTTATTCAATCAGATAGCGGTTTCCTTACTGACATAATTTTGTGAATCCTCATCCCCTGGTGTCAGCTGTTGAGGAAAGGTCAAATTCCCTTCACACAGTGATATCTATGCCCTTCATTCACCCCCTCCTTTCCACATGCAGGCACAAATGTTTGCTCAGCTGTCAGAAACACTAGGGCTTATATCTGTAGTTACCATCATTCCCTGGATAGTTCAGAATGCCCAGCTCTCTCTCTTCTACAGATAACTCAGCAAAGTTGTGTAGAGCTTACATAGGAATCTTCTATTTCTGGTTGTAAGCTTGAGAAAAGATTTGACTTATTGGGGTAAAAATGGAAGCATAAAATGGTAGAATCAGTTAGACCTTGATTGCTCATGAATATTCACTAAATGCAAAGTGTGTGTAATCATCTAGTACAGACTTATCTCCTGCTACATAGTATAATCTTTACCTGTATTTTGTAAACTTTTACTGCATTATTGTAATTGAACCCAAGTTTTTAAAATTTATCTTCATTGTTGAAAGTATTACAGATGTTCCCCCTTTTTCCCCATTAAAGCATGATGCACAGTAAGACCAATCACTAAAGCACTGAGTATGAAACAAGGAAAAAGTTTATTTCAAGAGGCAGCTCAATGGGAAGACAAGAAGAAAGCTCAAATCTGCCTTTCCTATCCAATTTGAGATGGGTTTTTAAAGGGTTAGGGGAGAACAGGTATGGGAAAGCACTGGTGGCCGAGTTTTAATAGGAGGGCATTGGAGCTTGGCCATTTATAATGGCCCTCAGCACCAGATCTTCCTGGACAATGGACTCTTCACTCTTTGCCTCTGAAAGAGGTTCTGGTGTTTAAGTTCCTATTATGTCTGGGTCCTTTGGATCAGTGGGAGTTGGGGGACAAGATTTTGGTTCCAGGTAGAACTAAAAGTCAAAGATCTTTCCTCGGCATGTGCTTTGGTTGCATGACTTGGTCTATTTTGATCTGTTGTCTCTGAAAAGCAACTCA
Organism: Myotis brandtii; assembly: GCF_000412655.1. NCBI lineage: Eukaryota > Metazoa > Chordata > Mammalia > Chiroptera > Vespertilionidae > Myotis > Myotis brandtii. Next base: position 985,153 of record NW_005370122.1, read on the forward strand.
GTATCCTGTTAGAAACAGGATAGGACCATTTTGAGCTAGTTCTGTGATTACATTATAAGGTTGCTATGTTCATACTGGTTTTACAGATGAATCTGGGGCTTAGAATGCTAAGTACCAAATGGATGTAAAGAATCGTTTTGGAGGTTATTGACTTGGACTGTGATAATGGTTTTACAGATACACACATATGCCCAAACGTATCAAACTGAATGTTTTTAAAACATGCATTTTATTTTATGCCAATTATGCCTCATTAAAGCTGTAAAAATATGGAATGCTACATTATATGTTTGAGATAGCAGAGACAGAAAACAGTGCTTCTATCCTCTCTCAGAAATGTGTGTCCTACTCATCACACCAGGCAGCAGAGCAGTGGGGGAAGAAGGCATGGCCTGGCTGGAATGAAAGGGGATGGAATGAAAAGAGATGGAGTGAAAAGGTGTTTTAGTTTTCCCCAGAATACTAGCACCTCCTCCTGATGTGCAAACCAATTTGAGAAAATGAAGCCCAAACTGTGGTACTTGGATCCCAAGTTGCCCAGGTTGATCCTATTCTGTCATTTGTTTGTGGAGCTAGAGATGCTGGTGGCATGGGAAAGCACTGGTGGGGCGAGTTTCAATCGGAGGGCATTGGAGCTTGGCCATCCCCAATGAGGTGTCTTCTAAAAAAGAAAATTCTGTGCTACAGCCTCAGACCACACCTCAAGTACAGAGGCAGATGTTAGTCAAAGGAGACTGGGATGACCATCAGCCTTGGATAGAGAAATATGCAAACTCAAAACAGCTGAGCTGTCACCTCTGTTCTGGCTCAGGCTGTGAGGGTCTCATCAAAGGTCTAACCCTGTAGCACATGTAGTAGATGCTCAATAATTATTTTGGGAACAAATGATGGAATGACTCGCCAATTCTAAAAAAAAATTAAATCCAGTGGCTCTTTTACCATTAGATTTATATTCTAAAGTTACAAAGCAATAGATGCGGTGCAATATTTATTTTGGAAAAAGGTAGAGATGAATGTCCAAACTAGTGTGGAGATGATGTAAAGATTCCATTTCTCTGCACTTCCTCTATGAGCTGAAGTCACATCATTTACATCATAATCAGCTTTTCTCTGCAAAGACACTTTGCAGTAAACCCCTGGCTTTATTAGGGGCAGATTCATCTGCATTAGCTGACAAAATAACATCACCTTAGCTTTCAGCTTGTTCTGCTTGTTTTCCCACAAAACTCAGCTCATCATAAATTCTCTATAGAAATAATACTCCTATTTTTGTAAATATTGATAATTAGTTATAGTTCACTATTTTATTGAGGAATAATGGAAGCTTCTAACACTAGCTACATTATACATTATAGGACATAAACCATGAGGTGTGCCAATATAATTTCAAAATTTGTAAGAAAATGTTTTTATATTATCCCACTTTAAAACTGTTAAATCATGTCTGGCCAGTATGGCTCAGCGGTTGAGCATCGACCTATGAACCAGGAGGTCATGGTTTGATTCCCGGTCAGGGCACATGCCCGGGTTGTGGGCTCAATCCCCAGTGTGGTGTGTGCAGGAGGCAGCCGATCAATAATTCTCTCTCATCATTGATGTTTCTATCTCTCCCTCTCCTTCCTTTCTGAAATCAATAAATATATGTATATAAAACAAACTGTTAGCTCAAGTGAAAAATAGGAATCATTTTATTCCTTAATGATGGAGACTTAGAGAAATTAAAATATTAGTTATTTATTTCCAGCAATTGGCCCAAGTTTTCCCTAGTCAGTCCTGTAGGTCACACCATGTTTGTTTGATAGGTAATATAAATTCACTGGGTTTGGAGATTTAAGCTGTTAACTTTCCAAACTTCTCTCTTAGCAGACGAGTTCAATCAGTATAAAGAACACAATGAGGCGTGGAATTATGTTGCATTATGCAGCAAAGTAATTTATTCCTTGAAACACCTAAAAATGAACAAATACATTTCTGAGGCACAAGAACATGCATTCTATACTGTAGGCTAAGATTAATTTAGCATGACCAATAAAGTTTCAAAATCATATTAGGAAAGTGTGCCTGCTTTGATGGCTTGGATGTAAATATTTGATGTCATGAGGGAATGGAGACTGCTATGCAGAAAGTAGCAAAATGGGGCAGAAATCAAGGATTTCATCATGAAGAACTCATTGCTATGAAATTATTGGCCCTCTTTCTTTCTTTTCCATATTGGGGAGATTTTGCCACTTCATGTTTGTTTTTTATTTTAAAAATGTTCTGGTACAGTTTGTCTTTTGATTTCAAAACAAACAAACAAACAAACAAACTAAAAGCTAATTGGATTGTAAAAACTTATCAAATTGCCTCTAGAATTCCTTTTAAGAAAAGCTTTAACTCCTCTTTTTTTATTTTTATTTGTTGTCTCTGTTGAATAATAACAATATTAGGCTTCTTTGTATTTTTCCTTTGCCATTTTTCTGCAGTGAGATTCTTTCCAACTTAATCCTCTCTCACCTGTAATTAACAGTGGATAACAATATCTTAACTCTTTCTCTGTTTTGCATAAGCAAAATTATGTGATTAGAAATTTGCATTTAATAATCCATTTAGGAAAATGAGGCATGTAAAGGAATTTGGTTTATTGTCCTGAAAGGTTTCCCTATGCTAATCCTCTTACCCCTAACCAAAGGGGGGAAATTATGGCAAAGATAATACACGTTTTTACTGAAGGAGCCAGAATGTGTGCTGTGGAATGCAGTTTTAGGTCATAAGTAAACCATATTTGCACAGATGAAGCCATTAGAATGAGGAGGGAGGAGGGAAGGGAAAGGCAATGAGAACCCACTTTGAAAGGATTAAAAATGGACTCTGGTGCTCTGAGTGTGCTTAATATAGCATCCTCCCTGTAAAAGACCAAGAGGTGGATGAGGATGTGCCATAGGAAGCAGATTACAGTGCATGTGATGCTGGTCAGAGAACGAGCTAGGAAAGAGGTCATTACAGCTGAGGATGATGAGAAGACAACAACAACTGGAAATATGCAAATGCACAGAGAGCAGGCTAAGGCAGCTTCCCCAAGGCCCCTGCAGCTTCCCCACAGGCCCCTGCAGCTTCCCCACAGGCCCCTGCAGCTTCTCCACAGGCCCCTGCAGCTTCTCCAAAGGCCCCTGCAGCTTCCCCTCAGGCCATGACACAGAGATTCAAGAAACTGGTCCCAAATGGAGCCTTTCGGGACATGTCCTGAAGCCTAGTCTTAGATCCAAACAAGTTGCCACAGTTCTATGGTTTCCTCTGGAATTGCTCCCACTGCATTAAGACACAATGTCACTAGCAAAGGCTGCTATTAAGCGGGCATTCTAGCCTCTTGCTGGACAGCTGATTTTATTTCTCACCACGTATTTCACTTGGCAGGTCTAGCAAACAACCCTGTTAGAGGGGCCTGCCTGTGGAATTTATGAGGGAGCCTTCTGGGGTTTGCCCCTTCACCTTTCAACATCGAGCAAATCATGCCTGTCTAGACGGAGGAGCGCCACATCAAACTGCTAAGAGGCTGTGTCTGCCATACGTGAAGGGATCATGAGGAATTCTCCAGTTATGGTGAAATGGGCCCCGCTAGCAGTATCAGACGTTTTAAAGGGAGGGTCTGTTTCCTGCCCCAGGGAGAATTCTCAAAATGATGTCAGTTCACCTTCTGCTCTGGTGTCCTCATTTCACCTGACTGTCCCAGGAGTGCGCCTCTGGTTCCCTCTTCTACAAACTAGAGTCCACGTTTTGTTCCCACCCGGTATTTTTCACAACATTTGAATATTAGCACTTTTTACAATGTGTTTGGTTAGCACACAGCTTAGAATTCATAGCATTGTTAATGTTTAAAAGTGTAATGTGGGTCTCTTTAAGATTATAAATCTTTTTATTTGACTTTCACTTCCTAGCAAAAAATAATTAAGTCTGTTAAAATGAGAATCAGGGGGGCAGGTAAAATAGGGGAAGGGGAGTAAGAGGTAAAAACTTTCAGTTACAAAATAGTCACAGGGGTGTAAAGTATAATATAGGGAATATAGTCAATAATATTATAATACTTTGTATGGTGACAGATGGTAACTAGAATTTTCGTGGGGATGATTTCATAATGTATGTAAATATAGAATCACTGTGATGCACACCTGAACTTAGTAGGATATTGTATGTCAATTATACATCAATTAAAAAAATGAGAATCACACCAAGTATGAAAATTATAAAGATATATGTATGATACACATGTATATGTCTTATATGTGTAGTATATTTAGTATATATACATGTATCCACATGTAATATGTATATATGGAAGCCCCACTATTTGAAAAACCATTTGTTAGGCATCCTAGATAAAATTAAAACTCAAGATAAAGGCTTTCTCTTTCTTAGGGGAGTTAAAAATTTATTTGAAAATGTGCATAAACACTAAAATTGAGAATTATATGACAAGACAGTGTGAATGATAACAGTGATCATTAATAAAGTAATACACATTTTTCATTATAATTTGTCTTTTCTTATTCATATACCAGTATCTGTTGTAATATTGCCAACAGACTATACTTTCTTAAGGAGTGCAATGACCATGAATATTTTGCAAGTTATTTCTCATTTTATTTAACAAGAAAAAAAGCAAATCAAAATAAAGACATCTTTTGTGCTTTGCAAATTGGTGTAAAACCTCTCCAGTGAGCCCGTCATTCAAGTAAGGACAGGCTATCTGCTCCTTTATGGCGGTCTTAACTACCCGGACAAATTCCAATGTTTTTCTTAAAGGTCCGAACATACAAAGGATCATAAAAAGGATCATAAGGTAAATCCTTAAAGGGAAATTTAGTGTGTGGATCCCTATAAACTCTTACGCGAAGATAACTAGAATGAGAGAAACATTCCTTGGTGTAATCCTTACATTCTAGGGAAAGCAAGGACCCACATGACTGGGGACCTGGGCTTAGAAGGAAGGGGCCACCAGTGAGGAGTCAAGTCGTCCAGAGTGTTCTGATTCTATGGGTTTCTCTGAGATGCTGTGTCGTGGCAGTCAGGCGAGGAGACTGTCCTTAGTTGGGATTCTGATTTGTGGTGCAGTGACTGACAGGAGGAAGCATAAATGGAGCTGCAAGAGGTATTCTTGTAACCCCTGTGTGCCTCATCCTCATGAATAGAAGGTGAGGCTTCCAAAAGGAAATGATGCTATCATTAGAGAAAGGACGAAAAAGGGGAAATTAAAGAGAATGATACTGTTAAATATGTGTATGGTGCACAATATTTGTAGGAAGCCATTTTTTCCCTAAATGGAGTTATTGTAAGAACCATAAAACTTATAAAAACAGGATTTTCAAGATTTTTTTTTTCCAGAAGAAAGCCTACTTTTCACTTCAGTAAAGGGGAAAGTATTACCATGGAGTGGGGGAGTGGGGAAGGGAGTATCATGGCTGTGCATAACCTGGAAGGGCACCAAGGGAAAGGAAGGCAGAATTGGCACTTCTCTGAGTTGGGTCACCATGGGAAAGGCCCCAAACCAGAAGGTGGAATGCAGGGTGGCTGTGGTCATGTCTCCTGGAGTAAACTGTGAACAGTGATCATAAGTAGCCATTGGAAGGAGTTTATATCATAGGAAAAAAAAACACAAGTTCTAATCCTGTATTCTTTCAGGTGACCCATTTTTTATGTGATATTTACTGAAAATTAGCAGGGAATATTGATTATTTAACCCCCTGAAACATAGTATGAAATTTACCCACATATATATTTTTCTAGCTATTAAAGCATATGAAATCTTTAATCCTATATAATAAAAGACTAATATGCTAAGTGTCCAGTCATCTGGTTGTCCGTTCAACCAATCAAAGCATAATCCTAATATATAAAAACCCAGGGCCCATAACATCCAAAACTACCAAAGGCTCGACCGACCGGACTGCCACTGCTGCGGGCGCCCCGACCCAGCACTGACTGCCGAGGGGGCTGCAGATCAGGCCTGAAGAGAGGCCTGGAGAGAAAAGCAGGGTCTGATCCATAGCCTCTGTGGCAGCTGTTGATCAGCACTTGCTCTCTCTTTTGCTTGGGGTTTGGCCAGCAGCCATGCCTCTCTTTCTCTCGGGCCTCCACTGGGGCTGCTGATCAGGCCCGCCTCTCTGATCAGGCCCGTTGATAGGCCCAGAGATGCTGACTGGCATAGAAACCAACGAATCAGGACCAAATCTGAGTGAAGTGCCAGGAGCCAGTGGCTGCCTAGGAGGCGGAGTTTTTGATGCTGACTGGCATACAAATCAACCAATCAGGACCAAATCTGGGTGAACTGCGAAGACAGAAACTAAGGTGGGGGCTGAGGCGGGGTTTTAAGGGCAACAGCTGTTTCGAAGACAGATAAGGTGGGGGCTGAGGCGGGGTTTTAAGGGCAACAGCTGTTTGGTGTAAGGTGTAAGAAAGCGGTTCCATTTTTTAAAGAACAGTTTGGCAGTATAGTGCATATGGCTGACTATCCATCCAGATATAGGGATTATGTATTTTTGTCTGCCAGGAGTATCTCCTAATGAAAAAGGCTTTCCCCCCACATTTAAGTAATCCTATCTTATATAAACTATCTATACTACTAAAAGGGTAATATGCTAATTAGTCCGGGTCGACCGGCCATCTTCTGGACATCCGACTTCCTTCTGGACAAAGCCATGGTGGTGGGGGCTGAGGCAGAGGCAGTTGGGGCGATCAGACCGGCAAGGGAGGGCAGTTGGGGGTGAGATCAGGCCGGCAGGGGAGGGCAGTTGGGAGTGATCAGGCAGGCAGAGGCAGTTGGGAGCGAGATGAGGCCAGCAGCGGAGAGCAGTTGGGGGTGAGATGAGGCCGGCAGGGGAGGGCAGTTGGGGGCAAGAACAAGTTGGCAGGGGAGGGCAGTTAGGGAGGATCAGTCAGACAGAAGCAGTTAGGGACGATCAGGCCAGCTGGGAGAACAGTTAGGGGTGAGATCAGGCCCACAGGGGAGGACCGTTGGGGGCGAGATCAGGCCAGCAGGGGAGGGCAGTTGAGGGCAACCAGGCTGGCAGGGGAGGGCAGTTGGGGGCAAAATCAGGCCTGCAGGGGAGGGATGTTGGGGGCAACCAGGCCAGCAAGGGAAGGCAGTTAGGGGCGATCAGGCAGGCAGGCAGAGGGGTTAGGGGCAATCAGGCAGGCAGGAAGAGGCAGTTAGGGGTGATCAGGCAGACAGGAAGGTGAGCAGTTAGGAGCCAGCAGTCCCAGATTTCGAAGGGTGCAGGCTAGGCTGAAGGAACCCCCCAATCTGTGCACGAATTTTGTGCATCAGGCCACTAGTATGCTAATAATATGCTAAGGCTGCTCAACAGCTTGTTATGATGTGCACTGACCACCAGGGGGCAGACAGTCAACTGGTCAACCAGTCATTATAACATGCACTGACCACCAGGGGGCAGACGCTCTGACTGGTAGGCTAACTTACTGCTGGGGTCCGGCCGATCAAGACTGAGAAAGATAGGCTAGACATGCCCTGGAGCCCTCCTGTGGTCCCTCCCCGGCTGGCCAAACTTCCGCATCCCTCCCCAACCCCAATCATGCACCAGTGGGGTCTCTCGCCTTGGCCTGCACCCTCTTGCAATCTGGGACCCCTTGGGGGATGTCAGAGAACCGGTTTTGGCCCAATCCCACATGCATAAAAGGCTAATATGCAAATAGACTGAATGGTGGAATGACCGGTTGCTATGATATGCACTGACCACTAGGGGGTAGACACTCAATGCAGGAGCTTCCCCCTCATGGTCAGTGTGCTCCTATGGTGGGGGACGCTCCTCAGCCAGAAGCCAGGCTCACGGCTGGTGAGTGCAGCGGCGGTGGCGGCAGCCTCTCCTGCCTCCGCGGCAGCACTAAGGATGTCTGAAGCCCAAGGCTTTTGTTTGCTGGAAGTTTTTTTTTTATTATTACTGCTTCAATTTCATCCATAGTTATCGGCCTATTCAGGTTTTTTGATTCTTCCTGATTGAGATTTGGAAGATAATATTTTTCTAGGAATATATCCATTTGGTCTAAGTTGTCCAGTTTGTTGAAATAGAGTTGTTCATAGTATTTTTTACAATCCTTTGTATATCTGTGGTTGTTATTTCACCTCTTTCATTTCTGATTTTGTTTATTTGGGTCCTCTCTCTTTGTT
>NW_005370122.1:993438-1012330 GCF_000412655.1 Myotis brandtii
ATTTTTTTTTTTTTGTCTCTCTGTCATTTATTTCTGCTCTGGGCTTTATTATGTCCTTCCTTCTGCTTACTCTGGGCTTTTCTTGTTGCTCTTTTTCTAATTCTTTAAGTTTCAGGGTTAGATAATTAGTTACAATTTTTTTCTTGTTTTTTGAGATAGGCCTGTAGAACTATGAACTTCCCTCTCAAGACTGCTTTCACAGTGTCCCATAGATTTTGGATTGTTGTGTTTTTATTGTTATTTGTTTCCATGGTGCTTTTTATTTCTTCTTTGATCTCTTTGGTAACCCAATCATTTTTTTTTAATAGCATGCTATTTAGTCTCCAAGTTCTTGATTTTTTTTCACTGTTTTAATTGTAGTTGATTTCTAATTTTATGCCATTGTGATCTGAGAAGATGCTATCTTCTTGAGTTTGAAGAGGGTTTGCCTGTGTCCCAACATGTGGTCTATCATTGAAAACGTCCCATGTGTACTTGAGAAGAATATGTAATCTGTTGCTTTGGGATTAAATGTTCTGAAGATGTGAATTAATTCCATCTGATCCAGTGATTCATTTAGCATTGCTGTTTCTTTACTGATTTTTTGTTTAGAGGATTTATCCAGTGGTGTCAATGGGGTATTAAGGTCCCCTACTATGATTGTATTGCTGTCAATCTCTCCCTTGATATCTTCCAGAAGTTTTTTTTGTATTTGGGTGCTCCTGTATTGGGTGCATATATGTTTACCAGAGTTAAATCCTCTTGTTGAATTGCTCCCTTTAGTATTATGAAATGGCCCTCCTTATCTCTTGTTTTGACCTTCACTTTAATGTCTATTTAGTCAGATATAAGTATTGCTACCCCAGCTTTTTTTTTCTTTTCATTTCCATTTGCCTGAAAGTTTTTCTCCCATCCCTTCACTATCAGTCTGTGTGAGTCCTTTGTTCTGAGGTGGGTCTCTTGTAGACAGCAATATATGGGTCATGTTTTCTTATCCATTCAGCTACCCTATGTCTTTTGATTGGAGCATTTAGTCCATGTACATTTAAGGTTATTATTGACTAGTGACCCGGTGCATGGATTCATACACATTGAAAGGAAATTAATTAGAAGGTGGCTGGTGGGGCAGGACTGGGTGAGACAGGCCAGACATGCCCTGGAGCCAACCTCCCGCAGTCCCTCAGCATCTGCAGAGTAAGCGGGGTCCCTCCTGCAGGTGGTGTCCCTCGGCCTGGTCTACGGGGGTCGGGCCAAAACCGGCTGTCTGACATCCCCCGAGGGGTTCCGGAGTGTGAGAGGGCACTCTGCAAAGTTGCTGTCATATAGGGTGTGGAACGCAAACACAAATGTGCAGTAAACCAGATTCAGGGCCGACAGTGCCCCAGCAACAACATAACCCATGGCCAAAGGCAGAGTCATGCGGGCCCGTGAGGAATTGGGCTCCCTCCCCTATGGTTTTGGGGTGTGTCACCCAAGAACAACTGCTGCCAAGTTACTATAGCTCAGCAGCTCCTGCATTGAGTATCTGTCTCCTCGTGGTCAGTGCATTTCATAGGGTCCAGTAGGATGGAGGGAGGGACACTTAGCATATTAGCCTTTTATATATATAGATAGGTACTTGTTTGTAGCCATTTTTATTTTTTGTGCCTGTGTTCCTTCTTCCCTTTCTACTTCTTTTTACAACAGTCTCTTTAGCATTTCTTGCATTGCTGGCTTGGTGGTAATAAACTCCCTTAGCCTTTTTTTGTCTGTGAAGCTCCTGATTCCACCTTCAATTTTGAATGATAGCTTTGCTGGGTCTAGTATTCTTGGAATCAGTCCCTTGCTTTGCATCACTTTGTATATTTCATTCCATTCCCTCTGACCTGATGTGTCTCTGTTGAAAAATCAGTTGGTAGTCTAATAGGAGATCCCTTGTAAATAACGTTCTGTCTCTCTCTGGCAGCCTTTAAGATTCTTACTTTGTTGTTGGTGTTTGCAAATTTAATTATGATGTGTCTTGGTGTTGGTCTTTTTGGGTTCATCTTGTTTGGCACTCTATGTGCTTCTTGGACTTGTGTGACTTTTTTCTTGCCAAAATCAGGGAAGTTTTCTGTCATTATTTCTTCCAATAGGTTTTCTATTCCTTGCTCAGCTTCCTCTCCTTCTGGTCACCCTATTATGTGAATGTTGTTTTGTTTCATATTGTCCCGAAGCTCCCTTAGGCTCTCCTCCTGCTTTTTAAGTTTTATTTTCCAGTTGCTGCTCTGCTTGGGTATTTTTTTCTACCTTGTCTTCTAATTCATTGATGCGGTCCTCATCTTCTTCTAGTCTACTGTTGAAGCCTTTCATTGTGTTCTTTATCCAGCTATGTCATTTTTCATGTCCTTTTTGTTCCTTTTCATGTTGGTGAAATTCTCATTCAGCTCCTTGTAATTCTCATTGAGTTGTGCGCATTTGTCATCCAGACATTTGAGCATCCTTATAACCATTACTCTGAATTCTTTTTCTGACAAATTACTTGTCTCCATTTCATTTCATTCCTTTCCCGGTGATTTCTCTTTTTCTTTCCTTTTAGGATTGTTTCTTTATCTCCCCATTTTTGCTGTCATGTTTTAATTGTTTCTATGTCTTAGACCCAACTGTTTGATACCCTGGTTCTTTTGGGTGTGGTCCTATGTATTTGGTGATTTTTGGGACTCAGTGGTACAGTCTCTCAGATCTCCTGAGATTGGTGTTCTAGTGGAGCCTCCTACTTGAGCTATTTGGGTTCTCTGATGTGGTTGGGTCACGAATGTTTGTTTCTCATTCTTGGATAAAATCTTGTCACTGGTTGTCTGATGACGTGATTCACTCCCAGCCTCATCATGCAAGCTGTTGTGGATGTGCTCGTGGTTCCAGCTCTTGTGGAAAGGGTTGCCTGAGGTCTCACTGGCGTGTGCTCACTGTAAGATCCCAGAGTCCATGGCCTGGGATAAAGTGTTGGGGCCTGAGGCTCAGGTAGTGTGACTGTGGCCGGTGTTGTGTGACTCTTGCTGGGGTAGCATCACTCTGCAAATCACTGTGAAGGTCTGGGAGCCAATGACAGAGGGAAGCAGTTGTCCCATAGTTTGCAGATAAGTTAGTAGGACTCTGGCCAGGGTGATTTCACTTTGAGAATGTCAAGGGGTCCCATGAGCCAGCAGCTGGAGATGTGGGAATCTTGGTGTCTGTGGCTGAAACTATGCAACCTTGTCTGGATATGTGAGCCCTTAGTAGCTCACCAGTGTCCAGATGCTGGCTGCCAGGGAGCTGCATGACCGCGGTGTCCAGACACCAGCTGCTGGGGAGGAGGAAGTCGCAGTTTCTGCTAAGGGAGCTGAGCACCCTTGGAGGTGGACATCCTGGGGTCTGCAGGTCTGCAGGCAAGGCAGCAGGACTTTTGGCTGAAGTAGATTTAGGATCCTGGGCAGTGTCCAAGACCAGTCTGGGTGGTGGTAAGGCTGGGTTCCTAGTGCAGGCCGCTCTCTCCTTCAAGATGGCGTGGGCTCCATGCCCCAGCCCCACAGCCCAGGGAGTGCCTGCAGCTGTGGCAGGGTCTTCCCATCCAGGATAGCTTGGTCTGCCAGTCCATGAGACTCCCACAGGATATATCCGTCCCTCACTCACACACGCACACATCACACATTTCCTTTCACTCCCTCACTCACTCACACCCTCTTCCTCACCACTGTTCTGCTAGCTGCCATCTTGCAAATCCTCTGTTGCCACTTTTTAATCATATTTACCCCATCCATCTCATTGATAGTTAGGTTCAGCCCTAGTCTGTTTGGCTCAGTGGATAGAGCATCAGCCTGAGAACTGAAGGGTCCCAGGTTCGATTCCGGTCAAGGACACATACCTGGGTTGCGGGCTTGATCCCAGTAGGGGGTTTGCAGGAGGCAGCTGATCAATGATTCTCTTTCATCATTGATGTTTCTATCTCTCCCTCTCTCTTCCTCTCTGAAATCAATAAAAATATATTTTAAAAAATAGTTAGGTTGATCAGTTTGTTTTACAAATTTTAGCAATCTCTGTCTCTCATTGTATGATTCTTTGAAAACTAGTTTTTCATATATTTTGACCAGCTTTTTTAGTTGTTTTATGTGAAAGGGTAAATTCAGTCCTTGTTAATATCTTAGCTGGAAGCATATAAGTATGGTGCCATTTAAAAAAAGATCATCCTTTTCCTCCTTCATATCACCAAATGTCAGGCTTGTCAGTTCTCTGGGTATCTCTGCTCTTTTCTAAAGCCCTTATTTTTAAAAAAATATATATTTTATTGATTTTTTACAGAGAGGAAGGGAGAGGATAGAGAGTTAGAAACATCGATGATAGAGAAACATTGATCAGCTGCCTCCTGCACACCCCTCACTAGGGATGTGCATGCAACCAAGGTACATGCCCTTGACTGGAATAGAACCTGGGACTCTTCAGTCCACAGGCCGATGCTCTATCCACTGAGCCAAACTGGTCAGGGCTAAAGCCCTTAATTAAGTCTGAGTTCAACCTACTTAAATGAGAGCAGCATCTTACTCACTGACTCTTCCACCATGTATATCTCCCTTTGCCAACCTGTTTTTAACAATATGGCCCCAATCAGCCATTCTAGCCCTTATGTATTACAACAGTCACAATGGAAGCAGTGATCATGGAGGATATACTTTGGGGCAAAGAAATTTCTTTCAGAAATTTGGATTGGTTCTATTTATGAAAAGCCAGCTGGAAAGTGGAGGAAATAGTATGAAGAATTCAAGCCAAAAAAATACCATAGCCTCTATTCACTGAGTGTTTTAGATAAATAGTCTGAATTTGATATATGTGGAATTGCCTACATGCTCCATTTGTAGCTCACTGTGGGAAAAGACGAAGCCTCAAGTTCTCCTGATGTCTATGTTTCTAACACAGTGCTTACCAAACATAATGTCTCTACTTATTTTTATTTTTTTCTTCAGATTTAAATAACATAAGCTTAAGATTGGGGAATGAGGTGAGGAAGAGCCAAATATGTAATTTTATATGAATAAAAGCACTTGAAATAAAATAATCCCAGGGCATTAACTTGCATATGAAACTGGAATCTATAACTTGCTATGACAAACATATACCAGTTCCTAGTTGACTATGTATTTCTTAAGCATATGTTATAGAAGTGGCTTTTTTTTTCTTGATTAAACTTACATTTATTCTCAGCATGCCTAATTCTGTGACAAGCAGCCTTGAGCCCTGGTCGTTCTGGCTGTCAAGAGCAGCAGGTTCAGACAGCTGCCTGTGGCTCTACCTCTTGGACCCCACTTGTGTGTACACCTTGATGATGTCATGATACTGGCCTTCAGGGGGCTAGTAGTTGGAGAGCAGTGTGTGTAATCTGGTCCTTCTCTCTCAAAGGGGAGCAGACTGGAGTCCTGCTTGATGGCTTCCACTTAGAGCTCCTGGGACAGGAGTTGCAGTTTGTGCAGAACTTCTTGCTGTGCCTCAAGCATGGACTTGATGGCTTTCCTCTCCATCTTATTCTCTCCCTGCTTGTACAGGGACCACTTCTTTAGAAGCAAAGCTTTCCACTCAGCCTCCTCAAAGGAGAGCTCTACCTAAGGTTGATGTCTCACTTTGTCCAAGAACCTCCAGGTATAATAAGATCTTCAGTGGGAATTAGGTCCTGGCCAGCCTTTTCTAGTCATCTGTTCCTCTTTTTCAAATGGCCCATAGCAGCTTGGTCTTTGTTTGGATCTACCTTCTTCTCCTTTTGAAGAGGTTCTGCTCTAATGGAAATGAGTTTCCAAAAAGACAACAAGGAAGCTTGCTGGTAGGTGTCTCTAATCTGTGTCTGCCAAGGTCCCAGAAGCCAGCAGTGCGAGTGCAAAGCTTGCACAGTAGTGATATACGGAATGGCAAGTGGACTTTCCTCATTGTGGGTTCTTGTCCTACAAAGTTTAAAGAATAAAATTTGCGTAGTAAAAGATTTTAAACAAAAATGTGAAAGTTTATTGCAAACATATACAAGCTCCCCCTGGGGAGGGGTCCCTAAATCGGGACCCCCCCCCTCTCTCTCGGAAAAAAATATAGACCTCTGAGTCTCTTTGTTTATGGGATTATAAATGCTGGTGCCCTCCTCTTCTTCTCCCCCTTATCTTGTAACATTCTTGTAAACAATCTGGCGGCTTGGAGCTGTCTCTGCCCATCACATACTCATTCCGCTTCCATGGACCCCCCTTCCCTAAACTGCCTCTCCTGTCTCTAAAATCCTTTCAGTAGCTCCCAGCGCTGTGGCAGCCATAGCCCCGAAGGCAGCCGACCAGCTGCTTCTGCACCTTGGCAGTCCGGCCTGTGATGCCTAGCACTATGGTCCAAGAAGTTGTGTTTAATATTTCTATTTGTGTTATCTAGGGCATTGGACATTGTGTTTTGGACGATCCATGAATGCTAAATGGAAGAAATAAGTGGATCATTTGGCACTCTTATTTTTATGGCCTCCAAAAGACTCAAGGGATTTTCAGGCAGTATGTATACCAATAATCCATAAATTCATTAGTTTATTCTCACATGGATATATTAAAACAACCAGTGAGCATTTGGTAGGTTCAGCTTCTGCTTTTTACATGTGCTCTCTCTCCCCAAAACTTTTTACTAACAAAATCACTCAGGTAGAGATAGCATATTCTGAGGCTTTAGGCTAATGTTGGTTCCCAAGCGCCCTTCAAATCTATCTCATATATGCCTTGATGGATCTAGGGAGCATATGTAGACACAGAAATTGGCAACTCTCATCTCCACAGAACAGGAGTGAGTCCACTGCAGAGCTGGGCCTGTTCCTAACAACACTTGGCACAGTGGAGAGCTTCTGCCAGGCTGCTCTGTTTTTGTCTGTGAGACATGCTTCTCAGTGAGAGACAAATCACATGCTAAACTCATCTTATACATGGGCTATGTGACAAAGCATAAAGAACTAGAAATTTAAGGTTTCATTTTCATGGCTACTAAGCATGTTCCTTTAATAAAGGAAGAGATAAATATGCCTCTCTGCAACTGACAAGTAAAGATTTATTTTCTAGTCTTTTACTGTGTCACTGTGTCTAGCGTGTTTATGGATGGAGAGACCGAGCTTAGGTGTGACAGCTTTGAACACTGAATCACAATTGCCAGCATCAGGCCCTGCTGCAACTACACTAGTTGACTCGCCAGTGCTTGCAAGGCCAGGCCAAGGGCCTGCCTTGGGAGTCATTCACATTTCATGTTATAGCATTTATAAAAGGGAAGCCAGAAGCACAGAGACATTTTAAAGACCATTTAAGATTGCGAACATATGGGTCGAGGAATACACTGTGCTGGGAATTATAAGAACCTTTGGTCCTTTAAAATGTTCCACAGCCTTCATGACAGGGCAGTAAGAAGAGAGAGCAGGAGAGGGATATGGCTTATTTAGCAGCAGACTTCAGCATGAACAGTCACAAACCCTCTGCTATCCCTGAAGATGACCCTGATAAGTCATCCACTTGAGCACATAGCTCCCTGTCCCATTTCTTTGGCCTAGCAAAAAATAACAAATAGTGGCACCCTAAAGAATAAATATAAGATGTTGTAAGTCCACTTTAAATTATGGAAGTGCTTCCATATTTTCTTTTAAGCTGTAGTCTTTCTCAGCCTTTTAGAAAGTATAAAAACTAAGAGACATTACTATAAGTTATCAGGAAAAATCAATATCCCTGGTGGGGTTGGTAAGTGAGGCTCCTATTGTCTGTGAGGTGAAGGTGTGAGAAGAGGAAAATTAAAATAATAGAGGCATAGGAAAAATGAGTTTTATTAAATGTCCCAATAGATAGCTCAGAGTTGTAACATTTTTTTCTGTAAGCAAGTGGTCTATATGTATTGTCAAAATGCAAAGGAGGTTCACATATCAATCCATATAAAGATCAGGAAAACAATATAAAAGCAAAAGAAAATAATTGAGTACAAATTTTGAAAGCCAAAAAAAAGTAATAAATCTTTTAAAGAAGAGTACAGAGATTTCCTTATGCCTTGGCATCGCTGGGCCTGCTGATTTAATCAATGCTAATCACAGAATGTTGCTAGGCAATCCATGACTTGGTGCCAGTCATGTGATTCTATTTTTCTTTGTAGAGTGCCTATCTCTGCTTTCTGAGACTATCACATTCTGTTGTTCAGGGATGCATTTATACTGCTTTTATTTTGTTTTGTTTTGTTTACAATTTAAGGTTGTGATAGCTCAACTCTGTGTACTTTTTTTGAGAATGAAATATGTGCATTCCTGTCAAAACTGGACCATGAAGTGCTTTGAAAGAAGATAAGATAGAGAAATGTCAATATTAGAGATGGTTTTCAGTAAGCTGATGAGGGAAATGGGGATTAACACTGATGCTAATGCAATTTATGTGCAGATCTCTTCATAACACATGTACCTGGCATCCTCCAAAGTCACATGGTCTCCAGGGAACAAACTCCATTACTAAGTGCATTTCAAAGAGCTTAG
The DNA here is from genome assembly GCF_000412655.1 of Myotis brandtii. Taxonomy (NCBI): domain Eukaryota; kingdom Metazoa; phylum Chordata; class Mammalia; order Chiroptera; family Vespertilionidae; genus Myotis; species Myotis brandtii. Next base: position 1,001,900 of record NW_005370122.1, read on the forward strand.
AACAAAAATATAAATAAATATATGGAAAACTAACTCTGAAATTGCACTTTCATAGTAAGGATCACCTCATTCTTTCAGTAACACCATACTCATATTTCTTTATGACATATGTCATATTCTTTATTCACTAGTCTGTCTCCAAATGAAGGTCAGCTCCCTGAGTTTTGTGGTTTGAGATTTGTGGTTTTACTTTGGTGCATCTCTGTATTGGTGGAGTACAGTGACACCTTTCATACATGGTCTGGGGTATATAACTGTTTGTTGGGAACCAAATTCACCCAGATATAATTACACTGACATAAATTTAGTGCAAACTTAGTTTTATTTCAGCTCTGCCATGTATATTCTTATTAGACATAAAACTTTCTTCCTAAAAATATTTTAACTTTGAGTATTAATTTTGTGAATAAATTAGAATGAATGTTATATTTAAACTTTGTGTATATAGTAGCTTAAGCTATACATAGAAAACGTACTTCTAGTTTTAGCTTAAGCACATAAAGAGCTTGGAAGTCATTGCTCCCATCCTTGAAAGAATACAATTAAAAAACTGAAAATTAATGACTTTTCTCAGACCCATCAGAGAACTAAGTTCAAAGGGCAAATTGCTACCCCATCTGAAGAGACAAGCACATCCAGAGAGACACAGCTAAGGTTGTGGCAGAATGCACTGGAGAACAATCAGCCAGCACTCTGAGGGAGGGAAGTTTAACCTTTATTTCGAAGTTCTGCTAGTCCAGGGGATTCCGGATCCAAAGCCTGAATTGAACTCCTGGGGAGGCTCTGACCTATATATCTCCTCCTGTGGCGGGCCCCTGAGGGTCCCTGCAGCTCCATCCAAGTCAGTTTTGGTGGGGCCTTGGGGGCATGCTCTGCAGATCCGCCCAAGTCAGTCAGAGTGGGGAAGTAAGACTAGTTTTAACCAGATACTGAAGTAGGTTGCAACCCCCCCTCCCCACACATTTTCCTTTTCCCTAAGATCTGTTCACCTGGAGAAGATGTTGATGGCACCATAAACTGGTGTGAACATATAAAGAGTAACTTTGATGAACAAATGGAGACTGGATATAGATTAGCATGAGAGTGAGAAATTTTTAGAGGGCCACAGCCTTAGGAAGGCCTCTTCACTTTTGTGGGCTTTATTTCTGGGAACCTTGCTAGGCTCTCATAATGAAATCCAAGTAAGAGCCCTTCATTGCTCTGGTAAGGAAAAGAGAAGAGTAACTATTGTGAAATATGTTCTGAGTCTTCTCCATAACAAAATTCTGTAGGAAATTGACTTTTCCTGGGCATTATCACAGCTGGGAGAAGGGAATTCCTTCCATTCCAGCTTCTTCTAGTCTTCCTGTCTCACAGGACACTAGAGGAGTTTGAAATCTCTGGCATTTATAGCTATGCAAAACATTAAACACATGCAAACCCTTAGCAATGTTAACATAAATATTCACACTGTTTACCTCAGTTCCTATTACCTGATACAACATATCCAGCTTTCAACACAAATTAAAAGGCATGCCAAAAGGCAAGGGAAAACAGTCTGATGAAACAAAACAAGCATCAGAACCAGATGAAGATAGGACACAGGTGTTAGAATTATTAGGAGGGAAATTGAAACATCTATGATTAATATTTTAAAAGACCTAGTGGGGAAAGTGACAATATGAAAGAATGATGTAGGTGGATAGAGTAAGCAAAGTGGTAGAAATGCTAACAATCAAAAGTATATGCTTGAAATAAAAAAATACAGTATCAGAAATGAAGAAAACCTTCAATGGCTTATCAGTAGGTAATGGATACTTCTCAAACTTAAATGGAAAGATAAAAATAACAAATAAGCAGAATAGAACATCCAAGAATAGGGGTACAATATAAAAAGGCGTAAATTATATGTAATTGGAATATCAGAACAAAAGATATATTCAATATATTCATGGCCTAGAACTTCTCAAAATTATTGACAGACACCAAACCACAGATTTGGGAATTTTGAAGGTATTGTTGCTCTATACCTTACCTATAGAGCAACAATCACAATAGATACCAAAAAATGAAACTATTAATGTAAAAACACTCAAACCTGTAAAGAACTTTTGTGAGTTTATTTGAGCCAAACTGTCCACAATTGCCGGGAAGCAGTATCTCAATGGATTGGGATAATGCTCCAGAGAATGGAGGTTTTTTCATCTATTTTTATACATTACAGTCAAAGGAGGGGACATAGGTGGGTTACATGAAATCTATTGGTGATAGATTAGAGAGGCAGGAGAAAGCAAAGTGGGGAAACCTCTGGGATTGGATAAAAAATAAAATGATAGACACATACTTAGGTGGGTGCAGGATAGCCAACAGTCAACAATTAACATTTTAACAATAAAGGAATTTGTGGTATCTGTCCTGGCACACAGGCACATTAGGTTGTTCCCCGATGGGTTCAGAAATGGAAAAAGGGAAGTTACAAGTTACTTAGACATTTCAAGGATATGTTATCATAGATACAAAAAGACAGACAGGCTCATTTAAGGTAAAGATGAAGATACTGGCCTAAGACGTAACTAAAAGACATAACTTTTAGTTAAAGTTTAATTTCAGACCATCCTTTGTGGTTACTTTAGGTTTCTGAGTTTGCAAGACTGCCATGCAGGCCTCCCCTGAGCTTGTCAGGTTAGCATGTGGACCCTTTCATCCACACAAAAAAAGAAAACAACAACCAAAAACCCACACCTACCCATATCACATCTAAACTGCACAAAAGTGAAGGCAAAGAAAAACATATTGAAAGAAGCTGGTGGTGTCTACAATCCCATTAAAAAAAATGGGCAAAGACCGTAAATAGATACTTCTCCAAAGAGAACGTACAGATCGCCAAGAGACACATGATAAAATGCTCAAAGTCACTAATCAGAGAGATACACCTCATACCTGTCAGAATGGCTATCATCAACAAATCAACAATTTGTGCACTGGGCCTCTAGTTGATAATAATGCTGCAGTGAACATGGGTATGAAAATATCTCTTGGAGATCCTATTTTCCATTCTTTTGGCTATATTCTTAGAAGTAGCATTCCTAGATCATATGGTAATTTTGTTTTGAATATTTTGAGGAACCTGCATCCTATTTTCCATAGCAGCTGCACCATTTTACTCTCCCATCAACAGTATACAAGTCTTCTGATTTCTCTACATCCTCACCAATGCATGTTATTTTCTGTGGGCTTTTTTGTTTGTTTATTTGTTTTTTATAGAAGCTCATTGAGCTTCCATAAGATAATTATTTTGAATTCTTTGTCAACTAATTCATAGATGTCTACTTCAAGGTCAATTTCTGGAGAGTAATTTTGTTTCTTTGATTGAGTCATATTTCCCTGTGTCTTTATATACCTTGTTATTTCTTGCTTCCAATATTTATGGACTGGCTTTTTTCAGAAGACCTTCTCCAGTCAACCTGGATAGAGATTCTAAGAGCCTCTCAAACATTTTCTGAGGGTGTGTTTTCTCTGTGCATGTTATTTCCTAACTATACGGATTTTCCAGTTTCTTTTTCAGGAGTTTGTAATCTCTTCTTCCATCTGGTGTCTGTTTCAGTTATCTAGTTTTTTTTGGTGCTACAACATGCCACCAAGCTCTTTGTTCTCAGCAGCCCCCAGGCTTTAAAAGTAAGCTGGTTCTCCACAAGCACTCTGAGTCAGATGTGACAAAATCCAGTCCCTGAGGAAGCCTACTGAGAAACTGGAACATTGGTTATATGTTCCACTCTTCCCCTTTCCTCCCAACAGAGAATGAGCATTTTCTTTCAATCACACCAAGCTGTGCTGGCTTAGGGGCAGGGCTATCGTGGGTGAAATGCAACAACTTTTCTTATCAATTTCAATGTGACTATTCTTAGCTTTGCCTTTTCCTGGGGTACTGAGTCATCTTAACTGGTTTCTGGAGTACCTATAAAGCCTTTATGGACCATGTACAGGGGTCGGCAAAGGTAGGGTACAGTTGTACATATGGAAAAAGACATTCAGATTATGATTATTACAATAGCTTTATTAACTGTGTTTCCAGTACCTACAACTGTAAACCTATTTGCCCACCCCTGTATTGTTGGTAAGTCAGTGTCTCTGTGGGGAACGAGGTGGGGGTTTGTATTCTGCCATCTCTGACATCACTCTTAAATCTCCATGTTTTATGATAAAGATCAAGGCACTGAGAAAAGGGAAATGAGTTTTATATACTGAATAATTATTATAATAGCTAACCTTTTGTGAATGCTTACTATGTGCTTGTCACGGTTTATAATGAAATTCTCACAACTGTATCAATAAGGAATCCAAATACCACTTCCCTACCCCAATTTACCAAATGAAAAAACTAAGAGAGATTATCAAGGTGGCCTAACAATGTCTTTTTAGTCAATAGATAAAAGCCACACACAAACAAACAAAAAGCAAAACAAAACCAGAAGGTGATTTAGTGAGTTAACATGTATTTTATTGCTAAATATCATAGGACACCAAAAACTTCACAAGTGATAAAGCATTTAATAACACAATATGACCTCACATATAAAACATTTTCAGAAGTTCTTAGACTTTTAGGGAGGAAGAATGTTTAACTTAAAGTTGATTTAAATCTGACAAGTATACCGTTCAAAGAGAAATGAGTTTCTAGTATTTTCCGCATGGATTATAGTTCTACCTCTGAAGCCATCCTGGATGCCTATTAGGAAAGCATTGATAAAAATGTATTAACAAGCCCCACATCTGTTTATTCAAAGGAAACCTCCATGTATGCTCAGAGGTAATTTTCCAAACCCAGTCAGATGTAGAGATTTATGTCACATTAGCCCCCCCCAGGATAACTTCATGTTGAACCCCCCCCCCCAAAAAAAAAAAAAAACAACCCAGAAAAATCCTACAAGCTGGTTCCACCCACCCTTCACTAACATCTCATTCAACTTTCCCATGGTTCACAATGACTTGTAGAATTGTATCTCTTCCAATACTTAAGATTCAACTTTGCTATGTTCTCTTTATTACAAGTAATAAGAATAATTTCTAAGGCATATTATATGAATAAATTGTCTGCAACTACTTTACTACTCTTTTTGATTTCTCTTTTTTTGGTCATTTTTGCATTTTTATCACTTCCTTTCAGATGGGAGAAAAAAGACAAAGGAACATTGGCCAGATATTTTCATTTAGATGTAACTTTTGTTCTAAAGTTCCAGTACTTAGAATATATTAACCTCATTTATCATGTTTTAGAAAAGCCAATAAAACTAGCGCATAGTTCTAGGTCAAAACAACAACAAAACAGTTGTATGTTTCTTGTTTACAGCTCTGGCTTTCTTGATTATCACTTACCAAGGACTTAACTGATTCACAAACTAGTGGCCTCCAAATTACCTTCCGAGCCTACAGGTCTTCCCTTCCAATCCTTTAAATTGCATCAAGTAATAATCATTGCTAAAGGTAAAATAATAAAAAAATTAAACAGACTCCCTACAGCACAATTTCTAACAAGCTAAGTTTATATAAGAAAATGAATTTAAATGAAAGATATAAATGCAAGAGGAAAAAAGCCAACGAAAGAGCAAAATTTTAGTAGAACTTCAGATGTGATTATTCATTATTTCTGAGCAGAGTCAGGGCTCATTAATTCTAGGGAAGAGTCAGAATATACATGAGGGGAAATAAAGTTGGTCAGTTCCTCCTAGAGCTTCCTATTCCCTCAGCAAATATTACCATCTCACTCTACTTTAAAAATAAAATGAATAGTGCTTTTTACTGACCCTTGGAAAACTTCCTCTATGCATCGAATGTCATTTAATTTGCATTCATTATCCTCTGGGAAGTAGTGTAAGGCATTTATTATTAGTTTTAATATTAGTGGATAGCACTCTGACTACAGAACTTATTTCTAGGTTACTGAGAGGCTGTCAAAGCCCTAAGGGTATTCAAGTCTTCTGCCTCCTGAAATATTCACTTGGCAATACAAAAAAATAAAATTATAATTGTGGATATATCTACATGATATCAAAATAACAGATGGGTTGGGCTGGAAAAGCTGCATGCAGACTTATGGAATTGTATCCTCAAACAATTATGAACTGACAGATTTTTCATATTTTCACTTTAATTTGGGTGTTGTGAGGATACAGTTGAAGGGCGGCAAAGCCCAAGATAATGATTGAAATTCAGAGAAATTTTAGGAAATATTTATTGTGTTGATAATCCATGCATATGGTAATTGTGAACACACACTTATTAACAAAACCTGTTTCCGATCTCTCATGTCTGTCCTTTTAATGACCATCACGGTCAAGCAATTCCTATGCTTGTGACACAGCAGTGTGAAGTGCCAGTGATTTCCTGAGCTGTAATAATTTCACAGCAATGCATAGAGTAATGAGGAGTGTCATTCGGTGTCACGGTGACAGCTTGCCTGTCTTGGATTGTACATAAATCTAAACTAGGGAGAGTGTAGCAAAAGAGACCTGGTTTGGGTGACAAAAGAAATTGTCCTTGTCTCAGCTCTGCCATCACTTAAAGGGTGACCTTGGAAATTTCATCTAGCCCCTTTCAGCCTCAGTTCTCAATTTCAGAAGAAAAGAGAGAGGAGAAAGAGAGGGAGTAAAGGAAAGAAAGAAAAGAAGGACCAAAGGAAGGAAGGAAGGAGGGTGGGAGGGAGTTAGGGAAGGAGGGAGGTGGGGAAGGAAGGAAAGAAGGAAATGAAGGGGGGAGCAGAAAGAAGTGTGGCAAGTGAAGGGAAGGGAAGAAAATAAAGAAATAATGGAGGGCCCTAGGGCCCTGGCCAGGCAGTTCAATTGGTTGGCGTATCATCCCATGTGCCAAAGGTTGTGGGTTCAACTCTTGGTCAGGGCACATACCTAGGTTGTGGGTTTAATCTCCAGTTGGCATGGGTACTGGAGGCAACCTATTGATGTTTCTCTCTCACATCGATGTTTCTCTCTCTCTTCTTCTTCTCAAAATCAATAAAAACATATAAGGATTAAAACAATCATGGAGGGCGGGAGGAAGGAAATAATAAATATGGTAACAAAGGGATAGAATTTTAGAAATATGAGTGTTATTACATATGCCATAGAATTCATATTTCATCTTCTGCCTCAGACTATCCTTCCACTTTAACAAAAACATTTTCACGATGTTCATTCAGTCAACAAAGATGTACTACCTAAACACCTACCATTTTTAAATGTTATGCTTTGTGCTGGGACTACCACAATAAATATCCCATCGTGTCAGCATTGAAAGTTTTCAGAGTACAGTTAGAGTAATATGTAAAAATGACAATTACAGAGCTGTCACTTCAGTGAATAAAACCAGTCACAAAGAGGACCATATTTTTCCATAGGGGAAGTATTTTTGCTTTTGTTCTGTTTTGGTGGCTTTCAGTGCTCCTCAGGTGTCACTTTTATATTTTCTGACTTCACTATTTTTAGGCTTCCCTGGATCTGAAGCAGAGAGCAAAGCAAATCCGGAGGGGAGGCTGTGCTTGGCTGAAAGAGGACCTCCTTAATGTCTTGCCAAGATCACCTTTAATTTTTCATCTTCCAGTTCTTCTGCTTTATTTCTCCCATCATTTTTCTCCCCCCTCTCTCTGGTTTTCCTCCCATTTGGATGCCAATCTATTCGTAAGAGGCTGCAATAATAATTATTCTGACAGGGGTTTTTCCCCTAACAGTTCTCACCTGCCTTTTCTGGCAGCACAGGACATGGAGCTCAGCACATGGATTTGTGGACTTTTGTTTCTATTCCCGGGGATTCATACAAGGAGCCAAGGAGTGATAGTTTGGGCTGATACATAGGTTCATCCCGCTGCTGTACCCAGTGTGATACATCTGTCTCCTGTTTACCTGCAAAGTAATTAAACTGCAAACAAATCCTCTGAGTCACAAGAGCTTTTAAGGTCCAAACACTCTTGCCATCTGTGTTCCATGAAAATTATTCAGTGGCAGACTATGCTTGGCAAGCATTCTCTGCTCTCCAAACGGGCATTTATCAATCAGCAAATTCAGTGTCTTCAAACTCAACACTTAATAGGCATCACCGCTCTTTTTATAGGTTTGGAACAATGTCGGTATTTCTATGAACAGGCTCAGAAATACTTTGGGAAATTATTTTACATGCCATCCTGCCAAATCCCCCAACAGACAGATATGTTCATTCCCCACTCCCTGCAAGACTATTTTCCAAAGCCAGGACCAGGAGACAGACTTTGCAGCCTCCAAAGAAAGGAAGGTTCAAACTTACTTGGGTAAATAAGCCCTATGACCTAAATCAATTTGGTCATGTCCATCTATTAAGTTATTTTTGGCAGATACACAACAAAAGTAGCCAAATGTTTGATATAGGTAAGAGTTGAATAGGCCCAAAGCCTCATTAAAAGCAGACTTTGAATCAAATTCTAGCGTACATCCATTTATTAATTACCCATTATCGAACAGCTCATGCAATGTTGAAGTGGTACCTGATAATTGCATTTTTTGACAAGTATCTTAAATGATCCTGAAGCCCACAAAGTGTGAAAAACAGCCCAATGGATGTGGCTCAGTGGTTGAGTGTTGCCCCATGAATCAGGAGGTCACTGTTTCCATTCCCGGTCAGGGCACATCCCCGGGTTGTGGGCTCAATCCCTGGCAGTGGGCATGCAGAAAGCAGCTGATCAATGATTCTTTTTCATCATTGATGTTTCTATCTCTCTCTCCCTTCCTCTCTGAAATCAATAAAAATATTTTTTAAAACGTGTGAAAAACAGTGCCTTGAGTTGTGCATCTATCAGAGCTGACGGCTGCCCTAGCTGCCTCCAGATGGTCTTCAGGAGCTGAAAGAAACCAGGAAAGAGCTGCTGGAAGGAAGCCCAGGAAAGGTTACATTTAAGGCAAATTGGATGCGCATTACACATGCTCCCAGCTTTGTTTATTTTTTAAAGCATAGAAATTATCTGTGGAGATTATTTTTATATACAGAGGCACGGAGCCTAAACCAGGCCTGGTGAATCTACATGTTTGTTGGTGGAGAGTTATATATATTTGGCAAGAGCTCTGTATTGATTCTAATGCACAGTTACACAGTCATATTTGTGCATCAGTGATATTGAGCTACCCTTTCCATTTCTCCAATTCCAGTTTAGAGCTTTCAGCAACAGAAAAACACTGTACTTCTCTGTTCCCGGAGTTGCTGTTAATTAGCAGTGCGATCTCAGACGTGTCACAGGAAGGCACTTTAAACATAAGCTAAAACAGATATCCTGACAAATATTGTCCTAAGCCCAGCCATCCAATTAACCACAGGTCTTTATCACAGGTGTGGCAGGAGACAATATTTTTTATAATAGTCAAGGCTTTTCTTTCTCCCGTTATTTTTGACAGTCGTGGGCATTCCATCTGTTTGGTTAATGGTATTCCTTGAGTCAGGGAAGGCTAACTCAGCTGGGAATACAGAAGTTAAATGAGTTTCTGAGTATATTTTATTAACTTATAGAATAATCGATTTGTGAAAACCTGGCATTCCAATAAACAACCTTGAAGGAAGCAGTCCTAGAATTTATGCCCTGTGTATTTATCTCAAAAGATTATATGAGAATGTGAGAACAGTTTCCTGCCTTTGGGCAGATAAAGAACCCAAGTATTTGCTTTAATGGAAGCAAAATATTTGGCAGAGGGGATTAAGGGAATTAACTTGTGGATTAAATGTCACAGGATCATGTTCTAGGGGTCATGTGTGATAGAAAACTAGACAGGTTTAGTGGGATCCAAACATAAAGAGGGGTTAGCGAAAGGCCCCTGGAGAAATCCCAAAGCCACTTTGGCATCTGATATCTAGAGTTTGCAAATTGCGATACATGTCCTTCAATGTGGTGGGTAGAGGAGCATCCAGAAGTGGCCTCTTCCCTTTAACAGCGGTTCTCAACCTGTGGGTCGCGACCCCTTTGGTGGTCGAACGACGCTTTCACAGGGGTCGCCTAAGACCATCCTGCATATCAGATATTTACATTACGATTCATAACAGTAGCAACATTACAGTTATGAAGTAGCAACAAAAATAATTTTATGGTTGGGTCACAACATGAGGAACGATATTTAAAGGGCCAGAAGGTTGAGAACCACTGCTTTAGAAGAATATAAAAATGGCTAAGAGTGGGCTGGAGACTCTAAAAGCCCTAAAATGATAGGAAACTGAAGACACACATTGGTCTATAATAAACTGGGTATCACAGAGCAGAAAGGATATGGGCATTTGCACCAGAGAGGCAGTGGATAGATGTCAACCAATAAAATCAATTAACATTATACAGCTCAAAAAATAAATAAATTAAATTAAAAAAAGAAAAAAGATTATACAGCTTATCCAAAGCCAACATGGGTTCTTGGTTCCAATGTAAAGTTACATAGTCTTTCTCTCTCTCTCTCTCTCTCT
>NW_005370122.1:1012893-1025316 GCF_000412655.1 Myotis brandtii
AATCCCCTAAATCCCCCTGGAACATAACTCCATTGGCAAATAGAAGGGAAGGGAAGACAGAAAATGTCATAAACCATAAACTAAGGCAGTGTTACCCTAAAAGAGATTGAATTTCAAAAAAGAATTTACTGAGTTTACCTTCAATTTAAAAAATTAAATTTTCCACTACTAAGCTAAAATGAAAACTCAAAATCCAAATTTAGTTCAGTTACAGACATGGTGAGTGTACTCAATATTTCTCTACCTAGGACAATTTTGATATGCTCATTAGAGACAAATTACATACTTATTATCTATTTCTCTACCTTTTGATGAATACAGTAATTAAGTCTCTGTCCATAATTTAGTGTCCTAAAATAGTTACTATTTTACAGGAAACAACTCACGGTTGGGTGGATAACATATTATATCCCTAGCAACCACTGCAATCTTAGTCCAATTTGGTCGTGCACAATCTGTAGTTTACTTTTTATTTAAAAAATCCTGCCCAAAAGTTGGAGGTGGGTGAGGGTAGTTGCTTCCCCATAAACTTTTCTGTCAGGATAAATTAAGTCTTAGAACAAACGCTGCCACATATACAGATATACATTAATAAAACATTAATTATCAAACAGGCATGAAACAGTTCATACAACCTATTTTGTGGGCTCCATGAAGTCCAGATTTCTGATCCTTTAGGTGCTTTAACTACCTTCTTGCATGAAAGGGTCAATATAGATGGATCTTAAATCACTGCAGAGGCTGGTATCTGTAAACAGTATAATAATTACCAGTATATATCTTCTCAGACTAGTGGTTCTCAACTTCGGCTGCACAATGGAATCACTTAGGGAGCTCTAAAAACTACTAATGCCTGGATTGCTTCCCCAAAGATTCCCATCTAATTGTTCTGAGGTGTGGCTTGAGTATTTGCAGCTTTTTAAAGAATTCCAAGTATGTCTAATGTGCAACTAAGTTTAAGAACCATATTTCTCAACCAGTAGTGGTACACATGATTGTTTAGAAATCAATCAAGGTTGGGGTTTCATTACAAAGGGTTAAATCTACCAACATCATTAGATTCTTTTTTGCCCCATGCCTCTGATTCTATTTTATGCATCAGTTTATTTTGTTCATTAGATTTCTTGTTCATTTATTTTGATTTTTAGATTCAATTATTGACAGATATGTATTTATTGCCATTTTTTGTTCATATTATTTATATTACTTTTTCTTTTTCTTCCTCTTCTTAAAGAATACCCTTCAACATTTCATGTAATACTGGCTTGGTGGTGATTAACTCCTTTAGCTTTTTCTTGTCTGTGAAGCTCTTTATCTGACCTTCAATTCTAAATGATAGCTTTGCTGGGTACAGTAACCTTGGTTGTAGGTCCTTGCTATTCATCACTTTGAATATTTCTTGCCACTCCCTTCTGGTCTGCAAAGTTTTTGTTGAGAAATCAGCTGACAGTCGTATGGATGCTCCCTTGTAGGTAACTAACTGCTTTCCTCTTGCTGCTTTTATATCTTTGTCTTTAACTCTTGGCATTTTAATTATGATGTGTCTTGGTGTGAGCCCCTTTGGGTTCCTCTTGTTTGGGACTCTCTATGTTTCCTGGACTTGTAAGTCTATTTCTTTCACTGGGTAGGGAAAGTTTTCTGTCATTATTTCTTTTATTAAAAAATGTATTTTTATTGGTTTCAGAGAGGAAGAGAGGGAGGGAGGGAGGGAGAGAGAGAGAGGGAGAGAGACATCAATAATGAGAGAGAATCATTGATCAGCTGCCTCTTGCACACTCCACACTAGGGATTGAGCCCACAACCAGGATGTACCCTGACTGGGAACCAAACTGTGACATCCTGGTTCATACGTCAATGTTCAACCACTGAGCCATGCCAGCCAGGCTGTCATTATCTCTTCAAATAGGTTTTCAATATCTTGTTCTCTCTCCTTCTGGCACCCCCATAATGCAAATGTTGGTACTCTTGAAGTTGTCCCTGAGGCTCCTTACACTACCTTCATATTTTGGAACGTTTTTTAAATTTTTCTCTTCTGATTAGGTATTTAATATGTTAATTCACAAAGCCTAATTTGTTGATTGAAAAATAAGAAACAGATCACTTTCAGTAGCTGCCTTTTGAGGATGGGCTCCCTATTTGAGTACCAGCTGACCACGCTTAGACTATGCATTGTTCTTTAGTGTACCCGTACCCAATTTAGTGTTTAAGCTAGCTATTTAAATAATATACACCTAATATATGTGGGTCTGCATATGTGTATGTTGCTGTGTGTAGAATGTTAAATATAATATAGGTAATGTAACACCCTGCCCATCATATAGTTAACATGGATCCTGAGTGCTATTTTCAACTCCTTCCATGTGGTCTATTAAGAAAAATGTTTCTCTTGAGTTCTGTGAGTCACTTTAGCAAATGAATGAAACCCAAGGAGGGATCATAGGAACCTCCAATATATATCAGGTCATTCAGAAGCACAGGTGACAACATGGAGTTATGACTGGATTCTGAAGTGAAGGTGAAGGCAGTCGTATAGGACTAAACCCTTAACCTGTGGGATCTGACACTGTCTCCAAGTAGATGGTATGATAATTGAGTTATACTTGTTAGACTGTGTTTGCTTTTTAATTATAATTTATTCATGTCATAGTTGAACCCTAGCTGTCTCCAATAGTGATGATGAGAGGAAATAGGAAGTTCACGAGTTGAGTTTCTCTTTACCTTTCTGTTCCCGAGGCTAACCAATTACTAACCCAATGCCCTCTGTCTCAATGTCTTTAGCTTGGATGATCCTTGTCCTCAAAGAGAAAAGCAAGACCAGGTCCATGATTCAAATTGCAAGATTTTACACTTAATTTTATTCACTGTGAGATGTAATTGAGGCACAATATCACAGAAGCTAGTCATTGATTGTCATTCCTTTGACAGACAAGTGTCTGGGAAATTTGTGGCAAGATCTTATTTGATGTAGACAGACTAGCAGGCACTGGGATTTGGGAGAATGCTCAGCAGGTGCTGGACAGCAGCCATAATTTGGGGTTTGGTCAGGACACCAGTTTTTAGTAAGGGAAATAGCAAGAATAGACCTGGCCCCAAATTCTAAGGGAGCCCTCGGTATTTGTTGGCAATTATTATAGGAATATCTCTGTGTTTTGTTCAGAGATGAATGTGTTAGAGTCACAAGTATGTTTTTTGAATAGAAGCCCAGAAGGAGAATTTTAAATTAGAAAAGCTTTCTCATAGACAAATAAATCTATGTCACATATATAGTAGATGTGTTACCATTTTTAGGGACAAGGATAAAGATAAAAGCTCAGATGCTAGCTGGAGAGTCAACTCAATTCTGAGCCCTGGTATGTCAAATTCTGTTTTCCCCTAAGAGAAGGCAAAATTAATCTACATCTATTACTCAATCAATTTTAGAGTAGTTGTCAAATGGTCGAAGAGAGAATAAATAATAGAAATACTCTTCTTAGTAGCCAGAGCACATTGGTTTTGTATTTACCATTCATTTAAAAGAAAAAGATCTCTGTGTTTTGTTTAGAGATGAATGTGTTAGAGTCACAAGTATGTTTTGTTAAGAGAGGCCCAGAAGGAGAAATTTTAAATTAGAAAGCTTTCTCATGGACAAGTAAATCTATGTCACATATATAGTAGATGTGTTACCGCTTTTAGCAAAGGCAAACATTGAGCTAAACATCAGAAGGCTAGTGTGTGCTTTACAATTGTGATGATAAATCCAATTTCCTACAGTAAATGCTCCAACAGATAACATTTTCTATCGAAAACATATTCAACAAGCCCCTTGCAATTATAGTTTTGAGGTTAAGGATGACATTGCACTAGGGATAAAAATAAAGCTCTGCAAATGAAAACAGAATGTTACCAGAGATTTTTTCCATTTGCAACAAATGTGACCACAAATCAATTTTACAATAAGATAAGGAATATGTATAGATTAAGTTAAATCTGTACATGGCTAATGCTATTTATACCTTGTGCCTTAATTATAATTGATTTGTAAATATTTCCAACCTTCTCTATTATCTTTTCAATAAAGATTAACAAAGAGCCCTGTATCTTTCATTCCCAAAAGCACTTGTATCAAAAATTATTTCCCCTAAAGTTTCCTTATTGAATACTATTAAAATATTTGGTTTGTAGTTTTATTTTAACCAAAGTGAATCATAATATTTGGTGCTTAAACATTTCCAATTCCACAGTACACTGTAGATAATTTGCTTAAATATTTTCCAAGTATTATTTTATTTTACCTTCCTTAGAAATTTATGGACTAGGTATTCTTATTCCCATGTTACAGATAAAGAAACTGAGGATTAGAGAGAAGTTGTTTAGCTAACTTCTGCCAGAGCAGGAATTGGAACCCACTTTGCTCCAAAGCCCTCTCTCAGAGATATAGGGGAGTGTGGCCCAAGACAGAATGTGGTACAGTCTGAGGCCCAATTTACAAAGTGCATTTATTGCACAGTTCATGGTGTCAATAGACACTTGTTGAATAATGTAGCAATGCCATCCATGTGCAGTTGACCAAATCTAATTCAAGCAGACTTTGGAGTTACCTGGTGAATGATTGATTGTGTAGGCAGAATTGTTCCTGATACTTTTGTGTGTTGACTTCTAAACTCTTGGAAACTGATGGCCCCTGATTTTTGAGTAGTCTGTTTCTTTCTTTGCAGAAATTATATGTAGGCTTATTTTTCACATCAAAAATCCCCAGGGGATGAGAAAGAAGGGACTTCTACCACATAATGACTTACTTGGATTGAACAAATCCTTGACAATTGAGATAATTCATAATAATCTTTTAATGATACTGCTCTTTCAAAGATAATAATGAGACTTCTTTACTTTAGGATGTATATGTTGCTGACAAATTATATCCCATTTTTCATTGAATTTTTCTATGTTATAAAGGAATGTATGTGCCAAGATATAATACTCCATTTAAGAATGAAAGTCACTTTCATTTATTTAAAGAGAAAGATGATAATTTCGGGATGACATTTGATTAGTACTCTAATTTACTATTTGTCAGTTTCTTCATAAATTAATAGTTTCAAGTTTGTGCAAAAGACAGTTCTCATCACTCAAAGAACAGAGGCACTAAGTGATCTTTGATGATCCCTCTATGATTATGTTCAAAGAAGAGGTAGTCATATAAGTGCATGCACAATAGAGCAAGGGAGGGGCATGGAGCTGGGAATCCAGAAACTGATATTGTAGCTCTAGGATTTTTATAATAACCAAGGAATTGGGAGCAAGTCATGACCTCACTTGACCTAAGTCTCCTATACTCAATATGAGGAGACTGAAGTAAATAATTTATAAGATGATTTTAGGCTGTAAACTCTACAACTTGAATGCATTTGAATCTCTTTGCATTAAAGTGATTTTGATCACTTTACTTCTAAGTTAATTTTCATGTTTCACATCAATAACAAAGAAAATACAGACAGAGAGAAGAAAGAAAATGGTGGCCAAATAGGCAGACTATTCTTGCACCTCCTCGCAAGGCCAGACTAGAAATAAAACTAAAATGGGGACTATACATCCAGAATTACCAACTGAAGTCCAGCTGAGGAGGAGACTCATATCAAGGAAGAGAAGCAAACACCTGGAGACTGGTAGAAAGGATAAAGTTGTGAGAAGGGCTGACCTACCTCCACGGGTGGCAGGCAGAGAGTGAGGGAGCTCTCGGCTATGCGACGGTCTTTTCCCTCAGAAGACTGAGGCCTGGAACCCAGGCTGGTCTCCACAGCACGGAGCACCAGAGCCAAGCCCAGCAGCCCACATAACATCCAGCCATAAAAGGTGGCAGGGATGCTGGCCGCTGGGGAGTCTGGAGTTGGTAGACCTGAGCCAGTCAGAGAAAAAAAACCCCTGGTTTTGGTGATTTTTTGGTTTTGTTTTGTTTTAAAACCCAGAACACAGGAGTTTCATTTGCAGCTATATGAGGCTTTGATGGAGGGAGGGCAGTGTGGGCTCAAGGTGCCTAAGGAGAGGTTGGAGTAGAAAGCATTGTGGGGAAACCGAAGCAGCTGGAGTCCTGCATTAGGTTGTAACCCCCCAAACCAAAATGGCCATTTTTCCTGAGAGAAGCCAGCCACTCCCAAAAGCCGTAGGGCAGGAAAAGAAAAACATCCTGCCCTCGGTGATATAGCCCACCCACCGTCAGGAGCCCTGCCTGCCACACCCTGCTTCTTGACAGAGGAGACAGCCACAGAGGGTAAGCCTATAGGTTTGAACATTCTGAGAAAGCAGCAGTGACTGGACTGGGGCTTGGGCCGTCCGCCCCACTATCCTGGGAACCCGACTGGTGCTTCCCCTGCATAGGAAAGCTGATAGAAACTCCAGGTTTCCAGCCGATCCCACTGGACTGCATGTGAGGATCTCTGCTCAGCCAAGGACAGAGTAATATTCTGGGCTCCTCACAGAAGAGTAGCTCTGGGACCTGGAAACACACTCACCACTTTTTCTGAAATCAGAACCAAACCTCCTCATCACAGGACTAGACTCCCAATTCTGCTTAAAGCCCTTTCAGAAACAGACTTTTGAGTGATTAAGATTGACAGCAGGCTGGTGGGTGAGGGCAGATGGAAGTGGAGCCTAGTGAACCTGAGGAAACTTACTGACCCAGCCCTGCGCCCCATGCAGCTAACCAACCTGCTTTAGAGGGCAGCTTGGCCACCCATGCATTCAGGAAAGTCCTGTGGAGACAAACAGAAAATGTGGATCAGTTGGAGCTTCAAGCAGGTTGCTGAAAGCCAAAGAAGGACAGTTTCTGACAGTGATTAGCACCTCACAGGAAGCCCAGAATTGGCAGTCAGCTGCAGCCATCAGAAGAGCAGGAACCAAAGGCAACTCCCATGGGGCACTAAAGTAGGCTGAAATGAATGCTACTTCACTTTATTTTTTCTCTTCCCTTTCTTTTTTCTTTATCTTCTTTTTCTATCTGCTTTATTGATCTGTTATTATTTTAGTCCCTATCATTTCTTTCATATATATAATTTTTCTCTTCCCTTTTCCTACTCAATTTTTTTTCTTTTTCTCCTGCTTTTTCATCTTTTTCCTTGTCTTATTTTGGGTTTATCTCTTTTCTCCTCTATTTTCCATTTCAAACAATTTTTTCTTCCTCTTTTATTTTAAACCATATTCCTTCCCTTATTCTTAATTCTTAATTTATTTATTTCATCTGACTATTCATATTCCTTTTTCTTCCTACCCCCTTTTTGTTTGTTTTTTCCTTGTATTTTTAAATTTTTCTTTATTTTTTCTATCATTTTGCTCTCTTTTCTCTTTCCTAATTCTCTCTTCTCTGATGGTTACTTTTGTTGTTGCTGTAGGGGTCTTGCGTATGTTTTTGTTTTGTTTCGTTCATTTCTTGTTTTGTTGTGTTTTATTTTGTTCTGTCAGCACTTCCACAATAACTCACATGATGTGGTCAGGTATGAGCCTCATAGGAGATAGCATCCATGAATGGGACAACAACATTTAAGATCCAGTTACAACAGGAGAAATCAAATAACTCAAAAAAGGGGGCATCCTTAGAGCACTCAGCTCAGGAGATCTAAGAGACTGCAACACTGGGTTCCACAATACACCTACTACATAAGACCATCTCACAAAGTCTGGGAGGTATAGCAGTTTTATCTTATACATTCAAAGAAATACAAAGGGACAACATGAAATGTAACAACATTCACATCATAGGGGTAACAGAAGGATAAGAATTTGAGAAAGGACTAGGGAAGCTACTTAAAGAAATAATGGCAGAAAATTTCCCTGACCTGGTGAAGGAAAAAGTCACTCAAGTTCAGAAACACAGAGAGTCCTAATCAAGATGAACCCCAAAAGATCTACACCTAGGCACATCATAATTAAAATGGCAAACATGGGAGACAAATAAAGAATCTTAAAGGCTGCAAGAGAGAGACAGAAAGTTATCTACAAGGGAGATCCCATTAGACTGTCAGCTGATTTCTCAATAGAAACACTTCAGGCCAGAAAGGAGTGGCATGAAGTACACAAAGTAATGAAAACCAAGGGACTGAATCCAAGACTACTCTATCCAGAAAGGCTATCATTCAAAATAAAATTGAAGGTGAAATAAAGAGCTTCACAGACAAAAAGTGGCTAAAAGAGTTTATTACCACCAATCCAGCACTGCAAGAAATGCTAAAGGGACTGTTGTAAGAAGAAGAAATGAAGAGAGAGAGAGAGAGAGAGAGAGAGAGAGAGAGAGAGAGAATGAAAATGGAAACAAATAAGGGCATAATAATAATCTTAAATGTAAATGGCTGACATGCTTCAATCAAAAGAAATAAGGTATCTGAATGGATTAAAAAAAAACATGATCTATATATAGGCTGACTTCAAGAGACACACCTCAGAACAAAAGACTCACATGGGATGGAAATAAAGGCATGGAAAAAAATTTTCAATGCAAGTGGAAATGAAAAAAAAGATGGGTATCAATATTCATATCTGACAAAATTGACTTCAAAATGAAGGCCATCACAAGAGACAATGAAGACCATTTCATAATATTAAGAAATTGATAACAAAGGATACACTGGTAAACCTATATGAAACCAATACAGGAGCACCCAAATATACAAAAAACTTCTAGAGGACTTTAAGGGAGAGAACCACAGCAATACAGTCATGGTAGGGGACTTTAAAATCCCACTGACATCACTGGATAGATCTTCCAGACAAAAAAATCAACAAGGAATGCCAGCCAGTGTTGCTCAGTGGTTGAGCATCGACCAGAAGGTAATGGTTTGAATCTTGCTCAGGGCACATGCCCGGGTTGTGGGCAGGACCCCCAGTAGAGGGCATGCAGGAGGCAGCCAATCAATGATTCTCTCTCATCATTGATGTTTCTCTTTTTCTCTCCTCATTCCTTCCTCTCTGAAATCAATAAAAACATTTTTTTAAAAAAGAAAAAAATCAACAGGGAAATAGTGACCCTAAATGACACACTAGATCAGATGGAATTAGTGGACATTTATAGAACATTTCATCCCAAAGCTACAGCATACACATTCTTCTCAAGTGCACAAGGGTCATTCTCAGAGATAGACCACATGTTAGGACACAAAACAAATTTCTACAAATTCAAGAAGATTGAAATCATATCAAGCACCTTCTCGAATCACAATGGCATCAAATTAGAAATCAACTACAATAAACCACTCAAGAACATTCAAAAACCTGGAGGCTAAATAGCACGTTACTAAAAAATTAATGAGTTACCAAAGAGATCAAGGAAGGACTCAAAAAATTTTCTGGAAACATGAAAATGAACACACAACAACCCCAAATCTATAAGACATAGCAAAAGCAGTCCTGAGAGGGAAGTTCATAGCATTACAAGACTACATCAAAAAAACAAGAAAAACTTCCAATGAACTATCTAACCCTACAACCTAAAGAATAAGAAAGAGAACAAGAAGAAAAGACCAGAGTAAGTAGAAGGAAGGAAATAATAAACATCAGAGTGGAAATAAATGACATAGAGACTAAAACAATAACACAAAAGATCGATGAAACTAAAAGCTAATTCTTTGAAAAGATAAACAAGATTGATGAACCTTTAGCCAGATTCATCAAGAAACAAAGAGAGAGGGCCCAAATAAACAAAATTAGAAACAAAAGAGATGAAGTAACTACTGACCCCACACAAACACAAAGGATTGTAAAAAATTAGTATGAACAACTATATTACAACAAGCTGGTCAACCTGTAGGAAATGGACACATTCTAGAAAAGTACAATCTTCGAAGACCCAATCGGGAAGAATCAGAAAACCTGAATAGGCCAGTAACAACTGATGAAATTGAAGCAGTAATTTAAAAAACCCCAGCAAACAAAAGCCCTGGTCTGGATGGTTTCACAAGAGAGTTTTACCAAACATTCAAGGAATAGCTAACACTTACCCTCCTCAATCTATTCCAAAAAATCCAAGAGGAAGGAACATTTCTATGATTGTTTTCAGAGCCCAGCATTAGGGTAATTCCAAAACCAGATAAAGACACTAAAAAGAAAGAGAATTAAAGGCCAATACCACTGAGGAACATAAATGTAAAATTCTAAACAAAATATTAGCAAATTGGATCCATCAATACATTAAAGAGATCATACTAGTACACCATGATCAAGTGGCATTTATTCTGAGGATGCAAGGCTGGTACAATATTTGCAAATCAATACATGTGATACATCACATAAACAAATTGAAAGACAAAAACCACATGGTTATATTGATTGACACAGAAAATGCCTTTCACAAAATCCAACACTCATTTAAAAATATATATTGATTCCAGAGAGAAAGAGGGAGAAAAAGATAGAAGCATCAATGATGAGAGAGACTCATTGATCAGTTGCCTACTGCATGCACCACACTGAGGTTTGAGCCTGCAACCCAAGTATGTGCCCTGACTAGGAATCTAACTGTGACTTCCTGGTTCATAGGTCGAAGCTCAACAACTAAGCCACGCTGGCCAAGCTCAAAAACCCATTTTTGATAAAAACTGTCAGCAAAGTGGGAATAGAGGGATTATACCTCAACATGTCAAAGTCCTATGCAACAAACCTACAGCCAACTTCATTTACCATGTGCAAAAACTAAAACCATTTCCACTAAGAACAAGAACAAGATAAGGATGCCTACTCTTATTCAACATAGTACTGGGAGTCCTAACCACAGTGATCAGAGAAGAAGAAAAAAAATAAAAGGCTTCAAAATTGGAATGGAAGGAGTAAAACTGTCATTCGCAGATGACATGACATTGTACATAGAAAACCCTAAAGACTGCATAAAAAAACTACTAGATTTAATAAATGAACTCGTCAATGTAGAAGGATATAAAATTAATACTTAGAAATCAATGGCATATTTATACACCAATAATAAACTCACAGAAAGAGAAACTAAAAAAAACAATCCCATTTACCATTACAACAACAACAAAAAATTAAGATACTTAGGAATAAACTCAACCAAGGAGTTAAAAGCCCTTTATTTGGAAAACTAATGGATCTTGAAAAAAGCGATAAAGGAAGATATAAACAAGTGGAAGAATATAGCATGTTCATGGATTGGTAGAATCAATATCATTAAAATATCCATACTACTCAAACCAAGCTATAATTTTAATGCAATCCCTATTAAAATATCAATGGCATTTTTCACTGATATAGAACAAACACTCCAAAAATTTATATGGAACCAAAAAAGACCCCGAATAGCTGTAGCAACCTTGAGAAAGAAGAATTAAATTGGAGGAATCACAATACCAGATATCAAGTTATACTACAAAGTCACTCAAAACAGCCTGATACTGGCACAAGAACAGACATATAGATCAATGGAACAGAACAGAGAACCCAGAAATCAACCCAGGTCATTATGTTCAATTAATATTTGACAAAGGAGGCAAGAGCATACAATGGAGTCAAGACAATCTCTTCATGAAATGGTGTTGGGAAAATTGGACAGGTACATGCAAAAAAATGAAACTAGACCACCAACTTACACCATACATATGAGTAAACTCAAAATGGATAAAAGACTTAAATGTAAGTTGTGAAACCATAAAAATCTTATAAGAAACCATAGGAAGCAAAATCTCAGACATATGTTTAAGGATACATTCCTAGGCCAGGGGTCCCCAACATGGGCACATTCCCCACAGGGGGAAAATTTGGTTTTAAGGGGGGCAATTTGAGAATCAGTTATTAACAGTGAATTTTTTGCATTTCTCATGGTTTAGGGGCCTCATATACAGCATATATATATAGTGACATATTTATGATTTCAATTCTCTGTTATATGTTTTGAAACTTTATTTGTTATTTTTTCATATCACTTCATATTATTATTATTGTTTTAACAATTTCTTAGTGATTTCTTTCTCAAAACTTTAACTGTCCTTTCATTCTTTTATTTTTCTCTTTCATGGATGCCATGTTCTTTGGAAGCTTGTTTAGACCAAGTTAATGGCCTTTCAGAGTGCTTCAGTATGCCACGCTGGCAAACGCACCGCTGGTGCCCCTGTGAGCCACCACTGGGAGCTCATGCCTATCCACCACAGGTGCAGCAGCAAAAACTGAGGCTGCCCACCCCACAGCTGCAGAACTCTTTTCCAGTGCCACTGAGAGTCCCCTCTGGGAAAGTGCAACTTTAACCAAGGGCATAAGATAGCAAAAATTGGGACACCCCCCTCCATGGCTGCTGCTGACTTCTAGAAACCACAGTGGTGCATTTCCAGCTCACAGTCCTACATCAAGAGAACCCAAATAGCTCATGTAGGGAGCTACGCTAGATTACCAAGCCCAGGAGACCTGAGAGATCACACAAGTAGCACCATCCCCAAAAGAACCTGGGTAGCAAAGCAA
>NW_005370122.1:1029239-1043715 GCF_000412655.1 Myotis brandtii
GATATATGCACCCCTATGTTCATAGCAGCACAATTTACAATAGCTAAGATTTGGAAACAGCCTAAGTGCCCATCAGCAGATGAGTGGATTAAAAAATTTTGGCACATCTATGCAATAGAATACTATGCTGCAGTAAAATGGAAGGAACTCCTACCATTTGCAACAACATGGATGGAGCTAGATAGCATTATGCTAAGTGAAATAAGTCAGTCAGAGAAAGATAACTATCACATGCTCTCACTCATTTGTGGACTATAATGAACAACATAAACCGATGAACAAAAACAGATCTAGAGACAGAGAAGCATTGGTCAGTTGCTTAAACCTCAGAGGGAAGGTAAGAGAGGGTGTGAGTAAAGGGGAGACATCAACCTAAGGACTTGTATGCATGCATATAAGCATAAGCAATGGATGCAGACAACAGGGGGTGAGGGTGAGGGCAAGACTGGGGGGATGAGGGGACAATGGGGGGATAAAGATACATTTGTAATACCTTAATCAATAAAAAATTTAAAAAACCCCAATCATCAATAAAATAAAAATGGAGCCCACTTTATTGGAGAACATATTTGCCAATGATAAATTGGATAAGGGGTTAATCTCTAAAATATATAAGGAACTCATACAATTTAACAAAGGGAACTCATACAACTTAAATAATCCAATTAAAAAATGGGCAAAGGATCTTAATAGATATTTCTCCAAAGATGACATAGAAATGGCCAAGAGACTCATGAAAAAATGCTCAAAGTCACTAATCATCAGAGAAATACAAATTAAAACGGCAATGAGATATTATCTCACAGCTGTCAGAATGGCTACCATCAACAAATCAACAAATGACAAGTGCTGGTGAAGATGTGGAGAAAATGGAACTGTAGTATACTGCTGGTGGGAATGCAGACTGGTGCAGCAACTATGCAAAATAGCACCGAGTTTCCTCAAAAAATTAAAAATGGAATTGCTATTTGACCTAGGAATATATCATAAGAAACCTGAAACACCATTCAGAAAGAATATATGCACCTCTATGTTCATAGCAACACAATTTATAATAACTAAGATCTGGAAACAGCCCAAGTGCCCATCAGTATGTGAATGAATAAAAAAAGCTGTGGTACATTTACACAATGGAATACTATGCAGCTGTAAAACAGAAGGATCTCTTATTGTTTGAGACAGCATTGAGGGACTTGTAGAGTGTCTGGCAAAATGTGCCAGACAGAGAAAGACAAGTATCACCTGATCTCACTCATATGTGGAATCTAATGAACAAAATAAAGTGTTGAGCTAAATAGATCCAGTGACATAGAAGCATGGAACAGACTGACGAATTTCAGAGGGAAGGCAGGGATGGGGGTGGGTGGGAATTGATTAACTGGGAAACTTATATGCATATATGCATAGTCCATGGACACAGACAATAGAGTGGTGAAGGCCTGGGAGAAGCAGGTGCAGGGTGGAGGGGATCAATAAGAAAAAAAACCAAACAAACAGGTAGACATCTCTAATAAAGATAAATTTTAAAATATTGAAATGGATATGTAATTAAAAAAACAGATCTAGTGTTATAGAAGCAAGGAACAGACTAAGGAATCTCAAGGGGAAAGTTGGGGTTGTGGGGGTGGGTGGAAAGAGATTAACTGGGGATCTTATATGCATAGTCCATGTGTTATGGAAGAAATCAGGTTGGCCGGAAGTGACAAACCAAATGCCCTTGGAGGTTCAGAAAAGGACTGTTTTATTTGCACCAGTGCTGGTTCAGCTGAGTTCCCTCCAGAGGCTGAGCCCTGCATCTGGATTCTGACCTTCTTTTATATATGATAAGTTTCCTGGTATTCAGGGGTCTTTCCACACACGTGGCAGCCTGGGCGGTTGGCTGATGCCAGAAGCAAGTGAGATTACGGAAGCCAAGGGCGTGGTTATGGAGGAGCATGTAAGGGGAGGGTTATCTGCTTTCGGCCTGCATTCTCATTCCCCCCTCTTGATTCTCAAGCTGCCCCTAGCAGACTTAGACATCATTATTTTAAGGGTGGGTATGAACAAGGGATTTCCTGCTGTGCTGTGTGAAGGAAATGCGCACTGACCACTCTTGATACTTCCTGTGGAGTGGAGGTGTCTAATGGGGAAGGGATGCAGCAACTATGGCTCCTTGTCCAGAGGGTTGTATCCGTAGTTGAGGTTCTTTGTTTGAAGCATCATCTGGAGTTTTATTGTTTCTAAATGAGAGGAAATGAAATAGGTTATCATGTTGAGAATACAGGGGCCAAAAAGGTGTGCCATGAGAAGCATTAGGAGGGGGCCAGTGAGTGGGAGAGCCCAAGATGTCCAATTCCAGATGTTACTCCAGGAATTCCAAGGTTCTGACAATTCCTGTTTCCTTTTTGTGACCTGTTCCTTTAATTGCTGGGCCATATCTCTAACTATTCCTGATTGGTTCAAATAAAAGTAACACTCTTCGCTTAAGAAGAGGCATAATCCTCCCTTTTCAGCAGTTAGGTCGAAACCCCGTCTGTTTTGTAATACTGCTGCTGCTAGAGTGTCTACTTGATCCTTTAAGGCTACGAAGGATTTTGCAACCCGTTCTATGTCATCTGAAAGGTCTTTTGATAATTTCTGGTAATAGGAGGCTGATGAGGCTATACTTTCAATACCAGTACCTATTCCAGCAGTGATTCCTAGTCCAATTAACAGGGGTATGACCTGAATGGCTCTTTTAGATCAGGTGTGTGCTGCCAGAGGAACTACAAGAGATTGATTGTTGGGGATGATGTTCATCTGGAGAGTTAAGAATGCCAGAGTACAAGTTCCTGTCCAGTTAGCTGGCAGACATGAATAGGCATTTATTCTGCATACAAAAGAAAATCTCTGAGGAAGGGTAATACCAAGATAGGTCTTTTGAACAGTTAATTGTCAATTGTTTGATTACATTGGTTGTCAGGTATGTGACCTACCAGCTCCATTCCTTATTGTTTTTTTTTTTTAATTTTTTTATTGCTTAAAGTATTACAAAGGGTATTACATATGTGTCCTTTTTTTCCCCTCCCTTGACAATCCCCTGGCCTCCCCTACCCCCCAGTGTCTTATGTCCATTGGTTATGCTTATATGCATGCATACAAGTCCTTCGGTTGATCTCTTACTCCCCTTCCTCCTGCCCCCCAACCCTCCCTGGCCTTCCTGCTGCAGTTTGACAATCTGTTTGAGGCAGCTCTGCCTCTGTATCTATTATTGTTCAAAAGTTTGTAATGGTCTCTATTATCCATGAATGTGTGAGATCATGTGGTATTTTTCCTTCATTGACTGGCTTATTTCACTTAGCATAATGCTCTCCAGTTCCATCCATGCTGTTGCAAATGGTAAGAGTTCCTTCTTTTTTACAGCAGCATAGTATTCCATCGTGTAGATGTACCACAGTTTTCTAATCCATTCATCTACTGATGGGCACTTAGGCTGTTTCCAGATCTTATTAGCTATGGATTGTGCTGCTATGAACATATGGGTGCATATATCCTTTCTGATTGGTGTTTCTGGTTTCTTGGGATATAGTCCTAGAAGTAGTGTCACAGGGTCAAATGGGAGTTCCATTTCCAGCTTTTTGAGGAAACTCCATACTGTCTTCCATAGTGGCTGCACCAGTCTGCATTCCCACCAGCAGTGCACAAGTGTTCCTTTTTCTCCACATCCTCTCCAGCACTTGTCATTTGTTGATTTGTTGATGATAGCCAGTCTGACAGGTGTGAGATGGTACCTCATTGTTGTTTTGATTTGCATCTCTCGGATGATTAGTGACTTTGAGCATGTTTTCATATGTCTCTTGGCTTTCTGAATGTCCTCTTTTGAAAGGTGTCTATTTAGATCCTTTGCCCATTTTTTGATTGGATTGTTTATCTTCCTTTTGTTAAGTTGTATGAGTTCCCTATAAATTTTGGAGATTAGGCCCTTATCAGATATGACATTGGCAAATATGTTTTCCCACGCAGTGGGTTTTCTTGTTGTTTTGTTGATGGTTTCTTTTGCTGTGCAGAAGCTTTTTATTTTGATGTAGTCCCATTTGTTCATTTTCTCTTTAGTTTCAACTGCCCTAGGAGCTGTATCAGTGAAGAAATTGCTTCGGCATATGTCTGAGATTTTGTTGCCTTTGGATTCTTCTAGAATTTTTATGGTTTCCTGTCGTACATTTAAGTCCTTTATCCATTTTGAGTTTATTCTTGTGTATGGTGTAAGTTGGTGGTCTAGTTTCATTTTCTTGCATATATCTGTCCAATTTTCCCAACACCACTTATTGAAGAGACTATCTTGGCTCCATTGTATGTTCTTGCCTCCTTTGTCAAATATTAATTGAGCATATTGGTTCGGGCTAATTTCTGGACTCTCTATTCTATTCCACTGATCTATATGTCTGTTCTTGTGCCAGTACCAGGCAGTTTTGAGAACAGTGGCTTTGTAATACAGCTTGATATCTGGCATTGAGATCCCACCTACTTTGTTCTTTCTCAGGATCGCTGCAGCTATTCGGGGTCTTTTTTTATTCCAGATGAATTTTTGGAGAGTTCGTTCTAGATCTTTGAAGTAGGCCATTGGTATTTTAATGGGAAGTGCGTTGAATTTATAGATTGCTTTGGGTAGTATGGACATTTTAATGATGTTGATTCTACCAATCCAAGAACATGGTATGTTCTTCCATCTCTTTATGTCTTCCTCTATCTCTTTTTTCAACGTCCTGTAGTTTTCTGAGTAGAGGTCTTTTACCTCTTTAGTTAAGTTTATTCCTAGGTAGCTTAATTTTTTTGGTGCGATGGTAAATGGGATTGTTTTTATAATCTCTCTTTCTGAAAGTTCACTATTGGTGTATAGAAATGCCTCAGATTTCTTGGGGTTAATTTTGTATCCTGCTACATTGCCAAATTCATGTATTAAGTCTAGTAGTTTTTTGATGGAGTCTCTAGGGTTTTGTATGTATAATATCATGTCGTCTGCAAATAAGGACAGTTTTACTTCCTCTTTTCCAATTTGGATGCCTTTTATTTCTTCTTCTTGTCTAATTGCAATGGCTAATACTTCCAGGACTATGTTAAAGAGGAGTGGCGAGAGTGGGCATCCCTGTCTTGTTCCTGTTCTTAGGGGAAATGGTGTTAGTTTTTGTCCATTGAGTATGATGTTGGCTGTGGGCCTGTCATATATGGCTTTTATTATGTTGAGGTATGATCCTTCTATTCCCACCTTGCTGAGAGTTTTTATCAAAAATGGGTGTTGGATTTTGTCGAATGCTTTTTCTGCATCAATTGATATGACCATGTGGTTTTTTTCTTTCAATTTGTTTATGTGATGTATTACGTTTATTGATTTACGGATGTTGTACCATCCTTGCATCCCTGGGATAAATCCTACTTGGTCATGGTGTATGATCTTTCTGATGTACTGCTGGATCCGATTTGCTAAGATTTTGTTGAGGATTTTGGCATCTATGTTCATGAGGGATATTGGCCTGTAATTCTCTTTCATTGTGTTGTCTTTACCTGGTTTTGGTATTAGGGTGATGCTGGCTTCATAGAATGAGCTTGGAAGTGTTCCTTCCTCCTGAATTTTTTGTAGTAGTCTGAGGAGGATAGGTTTTAGTTCTTCCTTGAAAGTTTGGTAAAACTCCCCTGAGAAGCCATCTGGTCCTGGGCTTTTGTTTGCTGGAAGCTTTTTGATGACTGCTTCAATTTCTTCCATAGTTATTGGCCTATTGAGGTTTTTAGATTCTTCCTGATTGAGTTTTGGAATGTTGTACTTTCCTAGGAATTTGTCCATTTCCTCCAGGTTGTCTAGTTTGTTGGAGTAGAGCTGTCCATAGTATTGTTTAACAATCATTTGTATTTCTGTGGGGTCTGTTGTTATTTCGCCTCTATCGTTTCTGATTTGGTTTATTTGGGTCCTCTCTCTTTGCTTCTTGGTGAGCCTGGCTAGAGGTTTGTCAATCTTGTTTATCCTTTCAAAGAACCAGCTCTTGGTTTCATTGATTTTCTGTATTGTTTTTTTGGTCTCTATGTCATTTATTTCTGCTCTAATCTTTATTATCTCCTTCCTTCTGCTCACTCTGGGGTTTTCTTGTTGCTCTCTTTCTAATTCTTTGAGTTGAAGAGTTAGATGATTTACTACCATTTTTTCTTGTTTTTTGAGATAGGCCTGTAGAGCTATAAACTTCCCTCTCAGGACTGCTTTCATTGTGTCCCATAGGTTTTGGATTGTTGTGTTTTCATTGTCATTAGTTTTTACTATGGTTGCAAATATCAAAAAATTTCTATATGTGACACGGCACCAGAGTTAAGTTAGGGTTTTCAAAATGCTGACACGCCAAGCTCAAATGGTTCGCCATCACTGGATTAGACTCTGGCTATCGAAATTCATGTTTTAAAAAACATTTCACAAAATACTTCCTAATTGTTTTTTAATTGAGTGGCTTAATTACTTTCACCCTCTACCTCTCTTCATCATGGAATACCCTGCCTCCCCATCTTGTCTGCATGGGAAATTCCTATTTATTATTCCACTAGAGGCCTAGTGCACGAATTCGTGCACGGGTGGGGTTCCGGGGGTGGAGGGGGGATGTGATCAGCCCTCCGGGCAGGCGGTGGGATGCCCTTGCCAGCCCAGGATCTGGATCCATCCCGCTGATGTTCATGCTGGTTGTCGGGAGCCACCTGGCAGCTGCTTTTATATCCTTTCTTCCTTGCGGAGCATCTAGGGAGGGGATGTGGTTGTGGTGCCCGAGGCCAACTTCCAGAAGGCCGGTGGCACTGGTCCATTGGTGCCTGGCCCATTCTCCAGAGATTAGACCTGCAGGACTACTGAGGGAGGGAGTGGCTGCCACCGGGCTGGTGGGCTGCCAGGACAGGTCAGTCAGCTAAGCAGCGCTCCCACTGTGGGAGTGCACTGGCCGGCAGCTCCTGCATTGAGCATCTGCCCACTGGTGGTCAGTGTGTGTCATAGCGACCAGTTGACCTGTCGTTCTGGTTGGTCACTTAGGCTTTTATATATGTAGATGTGATATCAAATGTTACCTCTTGTAGGAAGTCTCCCAAATTCCCCCAGGTATGATCATTTGCCTCCTTTCTTATCATCCCATAGCATGTTGCATACAGAGACATTAGAGCACTCATCTGTTGCACATGTATGTGCTTTTCGCTGCTCAGAGTTTGATCAAAGAGTGGTTTATCAAGGCACATTCCTGGAGGGTGTCAAAGTATGAGGGAGAGATAAAACACTACTAAAATAAATTAGATTGGAATTGGATTGGTAGTTAAATCAGGTTTGCTCAAAACTACTTGCACAAATTATGGTACGTTAACTAATCCAGAGTGTAATTCAGAGTGGAGATTAGAAAATGAACTGAGAAAAGGAAGAAATCAAGGAAGGAAGGAGGAAAGAATGGAGGGAAAAAGGAAAGAGGGAAGGGGAGAAAAGGAGAGGAGGAAGGAAAGAAGACAGAAACTCTTGTCAGTTTTTAATTATTATATTTGTTGTCACTCATATGTGATTTCCTGGTATAGCTAGCTACATGCTGTTTCATCAACCCTGACATAGTAAGCTAGTTGGCATCAGTCAACAGATGATTTTCACTGAGGATAAAATTACCTTACATAAATATAGTTGCAAAATCTTGATCCATGATGCTTAAACATTTTTGTCTTGATTTTCTATTTGGTAATATATTTTTAAATTTACCGTGGATTCTTTGATCTCCAGTACTCTCTTTTTTTTCTATTCTACACTTTTATTTCTTGGCTTTTTGAACTAAACACTTCAAAAACACTTTCAAGATTTCAGAGAAGGTAATAAACTAGGTCACTCATTCACAGAAGAAAGGACTTTATTTTACATTACTTAATTTCAAAATTTTACATTTTGAATTTCTTTTTGATGAGAACTCCTTTGCAGCAAAGTTCAATATTCATTCCATAGATCATTTTGCCATTTCACTTACTCTGAATAGAGTCTTTTTTCTACAATGATTTTTGGATTAACTTTCACATTTTCTGGATTCATGACGTATCTTAGACATTGGGATAAGGGTCATGTAAAATTTTGGGATAACGGTCATGTAAATTTTTTATCAGTTTTTCCTCCATAATATCTTTATTTTGGTGAAGATGACAGTGAAGGTTTGGGGAGACAATCTGCTGACTCCTCTAATGATGCTCCCCCCAAGTTTCATTCATTTCTTATTGTATTATATCAGTCTTTAGTGTGAATTTCTACATGAATAAAAAATTACTCTGCCTTACTTTACTGAGTTGGGTTGCTCCCTTTCTGCAGACTCCCAGATATTAGCTTTGTTGCTGGCTGTTGCTGACTTTAATGCTGATCATCTCCCATAATCATTGGTAATATAGTAGCCCTCCCTTACCTGTTTATCCCTAAACCTCAGTTTAACTTTCTGCAGTTTCAGTTACCTGTGGTCAACCGTGGTCTGAAAATGTTAAATTTCCCCAACCATCAACATCGTCTGCTCCTGACATCCAAGTACTACATGGCTCTATGATCCAGGATCACCCAAAGCAGATAATCTTCCCTCTGATGTATAGTCAGAAGGTCAAGAGTAGCCTAATGCTACACCACAATGCATAGGTCACTCACCTCACTTTATCTCATTACATAGGCATTTTATCATCTCACATCATCACAAGAAGGGTGAGTACAGTACAATAAGATATTTTGAGAGACCATATTCACATAACTTTTATTACAGTATATCGTTATATTTATTTTATTATCAGTTATTCTTAATGTTTTATTGTGCCTAATTTATAAATTAAACTTCATCATAGGCATGTATGTATAGGAAAATACATAATGCATATAGGGTTTGGTATTATACATGGTTTCAGGCATCCACTGGAAGGCTTGTAATGCATCTTTTACAGATAAGGGAAAACTACTATGCCTGCAAGATTTACCAACAATGGGTGGCAATTCCAATTCAGTGGAAAGAAAGTGGAACCTATTAGAGGACAAAGGGAATTGTTCTCACCCAGAGGCATTAATGTTAACACCTTTCAGTAGAAAACAGTGTTGTGCATTCAGTTTATGTAGAGGTAGTAATCTGCTTCATCACATCAAATTTCGATATTAGAATTTGACTTATGATTAGAGGTTGTTGGCTTCATAACAGCATTTCAGAACACACCTGTGGCCATAAGGATTCCCTCAAAGTTAAAATGTCCACATAAATTGTTCTGGCTTCTCAGGTGGCTGGGTGTGATGTCAGGAATCCTAACAGCAGAGTATTCCAGACAAAATATTTGCTATTTTGTATCTAAACTGAGAGCTGAAGTGGAAGCTGAAGCTAACACACAGAGATGGGGGATCCAGGGGACCGCCTCCGCTCCTGCTGCTGCTCTGACGGATGTTCTGTGGTCATTGAAGTGGCAATGGCATGGCTAGGGGGCCTGGGTAGCATTTTAATTGCATCACTAAGTCATTTATATCTCTTAGGACCTCAAGTTCATCATCTGTGAAATATAACCTAAAAGCCTGCCTTTTTACATGAATATTGTGAAGAGTGAATAAAGTAATTATGCCATCATTTTGGAAGCAGTAAAGTATTATATAATCACTAGAGTCTGGGTGCACGAATTTGTGCATGGGTGGGGTCTGGCCAGCCTGCCCCATTGGGGGCCCATCAGGCTGGGCTGGTGGGGGGGAGGGGCCACAGGCTGTTGGGGGTGTTGGGGGATGATAGGGGCCCAGATCAGCCTGGTTGGCTGCCACAGTGTGCATCATAAGCACCAGTCTTTATGGTTGTTCCACTGTTCCGGTCTCTGGGCTTTTATATATATAGATGGTATATGATTACCCATTCACACTTCCTCCTCCATTCAGTATTTATTGAGCATCCATGTGCCTTTGGATCTTCTCTTTTGTCTCTCAGACTGCTGACAATCCCTCCTCCTGCCCTAGCCCTACCCGCTTTCACCCCTTCCCCATGTACAGGTTATCTCTGACTCATCCTTCAAGACTCTGGTTAAATTGCACATTTGCTTTTCCTATCTACTCATGCTCCTCTCTCCAGACAGTTGATTATCCCTGCTTTAGTGCTAATGTGCTACTAAGTACATACCTAGCATTTTACATTTTATCACAACTGGCTTTGGTCCCCTCTGGTATTTGTAAGGTCTTTGCTCTCAAAAGACTGCAACATGTTTATTTTTTTGTATTTTCAATGCTGAGCAGAGGATGCTGGAAGATTGGGGATATTTGATGGAGTAGTGGGAGATGAGGCCTGTAGGTATGGCTCACATTATTTTATTATTTCAGATTCAATGCATGAATTGTGAGGGTGGCAGGGGAGGTTTAAGATGTATTTTGTGTGTTACAGCAGCAATTTTCAACTGGTATGCCATAAGTGTTTTTAAAACACGCAATACCTGACTCTAGTCAAGAGCACTGACCTCAGTTTCCTTAGATTGTGAAAAAAAAAATGGCAATAGCCATAACAACAATAGTCATCAGGTGTGAATGAATCCAAATTATACCTATTTTTTGTGGTCATATCAGCAAAAAAATAATATAGTTTTTTGTTGTGCCGCAGAATTTTAGTAATTAGTTTATGTGTACCATAGATAAAACAGGTTGAAAATCTCTGCATTACAGTGTTCACGCCTGTCCAGATAGTCTAATGAACTAGTCATGTGAGAGCCACCACACATTGTCAAAATGTAATAAGTAACACATATCACATTTGCTTCAACTCTTTTTGGGAAGGAGAAAGAAAAAAAATGTAAATATACTTGAGGCATCTTAGGTATATCCAAGTTTTCATGTATATCCATGAAGGTCCATTGTACATCTACAGATTTCTTTGAAGTATCTAGCATGTCCCAGGTCCTTTCTCACAAATAGTCTCTATCTTATTTAATAAAGAGGGACTATGCAAATTGACCATCATGCAGTAATGGTCAAAATGGCTGTGCCCATAGCGGATGCAGGGATTCCATAACACAAGATGGCTGCACCCACAGCAGAGGCCGAATTCCCTTAATGAGCCTTAATAAGCAATCAGAGGGACCTGAGGCGGTGTGGCACTGGGCTGGGGCAGGGGACCTGAGGCTGCGCCCCCGCCCTGGCACCAGGTCGGAGGACCTCAGGCTGTGCCCCCCGCCCTGGTGCCAGGCTGGGGGACCTCAGGCTACATCCCCTGCCTGGCGGAGCTTGATGGGGGACCTCAGGCCATGTCCTCCACCCTGTGAGCTTTACAGGGGACCTCAGGCTGTGCCCCCTGCCCAGCAGGGCTTTATGGGGGACCTCAAACTGCACCCCTCACCCCGGTGCCAGGCTGGGGGACCTCAGGCCACACCCTCCACCCCAGTGCCAGGCTGGGGGACCTGAGGCTGTGCCCCCCAGGGATGGGGACCTCAAGGAATGCCCCTACCCTGGCCTGGGCCAGGTGACCTCAGGCCATGCACCCTGCCCTGGGCTGGGGGACCTGAGGCTGTACCCCTCACCTGGTGGGGCTTGAGGGGGACCTCAGGCCATGCCCCCTGGCCTGGGCCAAGGGACCTCAAGGCGCACCCTTCATCCTGGGCCAGTAGACCTCAGGCTATGCCCCCCCACCTGGCAGGGCTTGACGGGGGTGGGGCCGGCCAGGTCTGGGTCTTGTGCGATTTCAAGGTGCACATGGGTGGGCAGGGCCTTGACTCTGGTTCCCATGGCACATCCCAGACTCTGACAGGAGGAAGATTTTCATATACATTTTACTAATTTTCTTTCATCTCTGACACTTCTATTATAGAGAAAGGGCAAATAGCAATATTAAAATATTTCCTCTAATTAATTCCCTTTTAATGTGCATGAATTTTGTGCACTGGGTCACTAGTTTTTAAATAATACATGGACATGATTATGAAGCATAAGTGGTTCAAAAGAATATAGGGAGAGATATAAATCTCCTTTCCTCTCCTGATCTTGCCTTCCTTGTCTTCTATCCCCAAAGGCAGATACAATTATCAGTTTCTAGTGCAATCTTCCAGATAGACAGATAGATAAAGGGATAGATATACATATAGATATACATACACAGCTATACAAAGATGTAGATAATAAACAAATAAAAGGCTATGGATATATTTGTATATGTGTATGTGAAGGATATATTTAGATAAGGATAGCTAGATAATTGATAGACTGATAGATAAAATATATAAATAAAGTATCTTATTTAACAGATTTTTGAGTTTACACTACTTGGTTTTGTGAATAGAATAGATAGGAAAAAACTCAAGAACTCCTAAGGATTTCATCCTTTATGAGAATAAATAGGTCCTATAACATGTACATTTTTAATGAGCAAAGCTTGTCAATAATCAAGGACTTTACTGAGGTCCTTGATGGTTGCAAAGCAGTAGTACACCTTGGAGAGTCTTTGATCAGTCTGGTGTCTCCAGTTTATGTGGGAGTACACATCTCCCTTATGTTGGTCTTTCTTTACAGGAAAGGGGATATTACTATTTCAGTTTGGACAAGGATACATTTTATAAGTGCTGGTCAAGAATACATTTTGTAAGTACTGTGGGGGAACACAGCTCAGATAGTTTAAGAACATCTCATGTGTGAAGAAGGAAAAATAATAAGACTCTTGAAAGGTTAACACGCTGGTATGTGGGCAGGCTAAATAGCCATCTCAGATGGTGATTTAAGAAAATTGCCAAGGGAAGGGGATAGGAGATGGGCTACAAAGGGAAGGCTGCACAACACCGAGCTAAGGGGACATTGGGTCAATAATGGAAGACAAAATATACTTGGGACAATGAAACAAGAAAGGATATAGAAGAAGCAATAGAAATGCCTAGGCTGGGCTGCTCTGGCTCACTGAGAAGTCAGAGAAAAGCGGGCCTTGGAGACAGGTTCAGGGCATTAGCCTGGGATGAGCTGCCACTGCCCGTTGCTCCCTTGGTTGAAAGTCTCATGGGGTTCCTTAGGTTGGGGCAGCCGTGGGCAAACTACAGCCCACGCGGGCCGGATCCAGCCCATTTGAAATGAATAAAACTAAAAAAAAAAAAAGACCGTACCCTTTTATGTAATGATGTTTACTTTGAATTTATATTAGTTCACACAAACACTCCATCCATGCTTTTGTTCCGGCCCTCCGGTCCAGTTTAAGAACCCATTGTGGCTCTCGAGTCAAAAAGTTTGCCCACCCCTGGGTTGGGGGATACATGCCAGTGGGGGAATGGCATGGGTGTGCTCCTTGGAGGGAAAACATTCTGAGCATATTTATCTCTTTCTTACAGGTGGAAATCTTAAGGGAGGTCTCCAGCGAGGGTCTTAAGAGAATATTCATCAGCTTTCCAGGTGTGCTCTTTCAGGGTCGTGGTCTCCACTGATTGGTCGGTGCCAGGGCAGGGGGTGCATTAGTCAATGTAGCTGGTCCAGAGGTAGCCAAGGTGCCACTTGTCTGCTTTTGCTGCTTTTGTGGGCCTGGAGCTAAAAAAACAACTGAGGACTAGATGTTATCTTTAGGGAGGAAAAAGTCAGGGGGTCTAAACCACATGACCAGTGATATGCTAGGGAAGCAAAGGTTACCCTGGGGGTGAGGTTCTTGTTTTCCCAGTTTTGCCCCTTGCTAGGCATCTGAGACTTTCTGCCCTAGTGAGTTTCTGTACCTGGCCCATCGTCCTTGCTCTGGCAGTGGGGGTGGGGTGGGGGTGGGGGGTTCTAACATTCTGGGAGTCTAACAACTTTTATCTGTTATTTATAGGAATTTTACACATTTCTATTTTTTAATTCTGTCATCTGTATCTATTATAGATTACATACCATGAGAATTATTTTCAAATTGCTGGCAAATTATATATAAATTTTGGTGGATACTTATACTTAGCTGGTTACAAAAATGAATTTAGGGAGATAAATTTGTGGGTGGCACAGTTAATTGGATCAACAGTCTATGTTCATAACTGATAGATGGACCTATTGTATAAGCTCTTTCTTTTAACAGAGTTGCCCATTTTTGTGAAAGAGTCTAAAAAAGTTTTAAAATGTCATTATTTAATAACATTTCCACATTACTTTTAACACCGAATTAGCATAGCTCCACCATGAAGTATCTTGGAAGTAAGCTGACTTTTTCTTTGGGGTTAATAAAGTTGTAGCACTTTATATATTTGTTTACTGGTAAGCATGTATCATTTTTTTTCTTTGACAGTATGATGCGATTTATTGCATGCAAGAGACAGAAGAATGAACTTATAGATATTCAATTCTTTTGTAAAAAAAATTGAGATTTTCACTAATTTTAATGCTTTTCTGTCACACAAGTAATAGCTTACACATTGCTTATAATTTAGAAAATAGGTTTATAGTCAAAGTTTTTCTTATATACTGTTCCAAGCCACATGCCCATTAGTCACCAAAGGCAGCAAATGTCATAAATTTCTTCCAGAGTTATACCTATATCATGTAAAAAATAAACATATATATGTTTATACACACAAA
>NW_005370122.1:1045022-1053841 GCF_000412655.1 Myotis brandtii
GCTGCCCCTCCTCGCAGCCGCTGTGGCTGGGCTTGCCCTCCCACCTCCCACCTCCCACCTCTACAGCCTTGGCTCCGTTTCTGTCCTTGAGGCCTCTACTGAACTCCCTTCTGTACCGCTTGGCCTCCATGTTGTCCTCAGTCTTCCCTCGCAACTGGTATATGCAAATTAACCGCCATCTTTTAGCTTCTATAATTGAAACATTGTATCTTTTGGAGCTGTTGCTTCAGGAGCTCAGAGCCAGGCGGCAGCAGGCGGGGAACCTTGGCTTCCTCCGTCACTGGAGCAACCAAGCCTCATGTTCCGCTTCAAGCTGCCTGGCTGCCGGCCGCCATCTTGGCTGACAGTTAATTTGCATAAGGATATGCTGATTAGCCAATGGGAAGGGTAGCGGTCGTACGCCAATTACCATGTTTCTCTTTTATTAGTGTAGATGACCTTGTTCATTTTTAAAAATTATATTCTATGGATGAATAATAATGTACAGAGCCAGTTCCCTCTTTATAACACTTGTTTTTAGATTGTTATTACAAAATGTGCTAAAGGAATAATCTTGTATGCATATCATTTCCCAAGCACTAATTTAAGTGTATCTAAAGAATATGAAATTAGTGATTCCAAGAATATGTGCATTTTAAATTTTGATAGTTTTTGTCAAATTTACATTCCCTTCTATAATTATGAAAGTACCTTACCCCCACTACATACTCACAAAAACATTCACTGGTTTGTTCTTCCCTGATATATTCAATTTTACTCCATTTTAAAAGTATGCAGAGATAATTGACATTGATGTGAAACTTTCTCTTTTTTAGCATATAAGCTTGAATACTATATGCATTGCAAGAGGCTCATTTCTACATGATTTATTTGTAATGTCAACACTAGTTGAAAACTGAAAACAAAATTCAATAAAATGATCTTTAAAATATAAAGGAAGAAATCTGAGAACCTGTTTGGTGGACTGTTTCTCACCCAATTTATTGGCTGAATCAAAAATCATTTTAGTTTTCCTATTAAAGTAGCTCAAATGTTTCTTATAGGATCCAAAGCATTTACTTGATAAAATGTTACTAGCTCTTACTTTTATTAAATCAATCTTTCATTTCCCGTGATTGCCTTTATTCCTCAAATATATGCAATAAATATTTTATATACAGTAAATATATACAAATATTTGCCTAAGAAATGTGAATTTGAATCCTGCAAGTTGGCAAAATTTGAAAATCAATTGAATCACTAAATTGTAACTTAGAGTATCTTTTCAAATTCAGTATCTAAACACCTTTCTTATGTAGAGAGTGAAGGTGAGAGATGTGAGTACTTAGGATTGATGAAATTCATGTATGAGGGCCTGGTGACTCCAGAAGTGGTAATAGTGAGGACTTAGTTTTAGCACAAGTTAGTACTTACCTCAGAATTTAAGATTATTGTTGCTGTGATGTGATCTTAGCTGTGCCCAACCAGTTCCTGCCCAGTTTCTGAGCCTGGTTCTTTACTCTTCTTGCTAGGTCTATGCTGACTTTCTAGAAACTTCTTTGCCTGCCTAAGTGAGTTAAAGTTCTATTTTGTTTTTCAAACAAAAAATCCACAATTAGTAGTAAACCGGCATTTATTTAATTGCTTATTTAAAATGGTGTGAGTTGCCAAAACCGGTTTGGCTCAGTGGATAGAGCGTCGGCCTGGGGACTGAAGGGTCCCGGGTTCGATTCTGGTCAAGGGCATGTGCCTGGGTTGCGGGCACATCCCCAGTGGGAGATGTGCAGGAGGCAGCTAATCGATGTTTCTCTCTCATCGATGTTTCTAACTCTCTATCTCTCTCCCTTCCTCTCTGTAAAAAATCAATAAAATATATTTTAAAAAATAAAATAAAATAAAATAAAATGGTGTGAGTTGGTCAAATGGCAAATGGCTTATAAGCAGATATTGACTATCAATATGTTATAAATAAAAAGCAGTGAGATGACAAAACTTGAGTTGCTGGTTAGAGCTTGTACTTCCTATTGAACCCTCCCACATACTAACATATATTGTGAACACACTTTAAGCTGCCAAGCATCAATCGTTGCATCTTAAATGAGAAAACACAACTTCTGTGAAATTTTGGAAACATTTTAAAGAGGAGTTCTAGAGTTTTCACATCTTTCAATGCTTTCAGATTATGTTATGTCGGTTTTCAAGTAAATTTAATTATTTCCCATTCATCCAATCAAGTATGCCCAAGATGAAATAACTAAAGCTGAAAAAAAGAAAGTTTTCTGGTCATTTTAACTACTTGAGAGGAAAATATCCTATGTAATAAAAGTGTAATATGCAAATTGACCTAATGGTGGAACGACCGGTCGCTATGTTGTGCACTGACCATCAGGGGGCAGATGCTCAACGCAGGAGCTGCCCCCCTGGTGGTCAGTGCACTCCCACAGGAGGAATGCCACTCAGCCAGAAGCCAGGCTCACAGCTGGAGAGCACATTCCCTTCTATAATTATGAAAGTACCTTACCCCCACTACATACTCATCACAAAAACCACTGCTGCAGGTGGGCGGTAAGGAGTGAGGGGTCCTGGACTGCAAGAGCCCTGGACTGCGAGAGGGATGTCTGACTGCTGGCTTAGGCCGGATCCCTGGGGGACATCCCCTGAGGTGTCCGGACTGTGAGAGGCTGCAGGCCGGGCTGTGGGACACCCTTCAGTGCATGAATCTCATGCACTGGGCCTCTAGTTATTTCCATAATTTGCATTTAGACATATTAACTTAGTTTTTCTCCCAACAGAGGGAACTAAAGCAGAACTAAAAAATATCTGCATCATTCCTCTGTAGCTAAGTATTATCTGGGTTTTCTCCCACATAGCTGAAATTTAAGAGCATTATTATGAACTGCCAGATTACCCATGGAGTCTATTTATTTGTCATCATATTTCAGAGGAATTCATAGGATGTGTGTATCTCTAAAAATATAATTCTCTTAAAACAAAAGAAAACCTGAAAACAGTGATTTAAACACTCTGGACCATATTTTTATCAGTTCACCTGTCAGGAAGTAGCCTGTGCAATAGGATGTCTTCAGGAATCCTGGCTCTTTCCATCTTCTCACCTCTTTTTAAAATATGTATTTATTGATTTCAGAAAAGAAGGGAGAGGGAGAGAGAGACTTCAGTGTTGAGAGAGAATCAATGATTGGCTGCTTCCTGTACACCCCCACTGGGGATCAAGCCTGCAACCCTGGCATGTGCCCTGACTGGGAATCGAATGGTAACCTCCTGGTTCATAGGTCAATGCTTAACCACTAAGCAACGCTGGCTGGGCACACCAATTTAAACTGTTTATATTTTAGGCATGAAGAAGAAAGAAGAAGGATTTTACATACATCTTAATGACTACCAGAATGAACTCTTATCTGGCCACTCTGGTTGAGAGGCTGAGCTAGTGACTACTTTAGCTTTCCCGTTTCTTTAGTTGAGGAAGGCAAATGGAGAAAGGGTTGTAATCGCTTTTGAGTAGCCAATCCACCATATCTGTGGCTGTGTGTTTACCTGTTAGAGCACGTTCAAAGCACTTAGAATAAACTGAAACAAATAAGCTTGCTGTTTGTTTTTTTCATATTTGATGGCAGATTTATCTGAAAGGACCAAATCAATTAGTTGTTTTGGCACCTGGAGAAATACTTTGAGAAGGACTAATGCCTTTGGAAAAATTACAGAATAGCAAAATTTATTTAATGAATTGTGTGATCTTGGCCAGAAAAAGATTTTTATGTAATTTTGTTGCCTTTGAGAGGCAGAAATGAGAGAAAATATTCCGGCTCAGACACCAATTTATGAGTTTTTTTTTTTATTATTAAGACAATGTATACCATAAGGAAGGCCAAATTTTTGTTTTTTAACTAACCAAGAGTACAAACCAAGTCCCACAATGCCATTCTTCTCAACAAAGCAAAGATAGTTTATTTGAAACTTGGAGGTCATTTAAGAGACTCTGTCCTATTAGACTGTTATTTTTGTGAAATGGATTCACACCTTCAGAATATGGATACTTTTGAAAGACAGGGGTAGATTAAATGTCATTCATTACTTTAGAGACAAAATAAAAATAATGAATTCAAGAAGTTTTTCTGAGACTCCACAATTTATTCTTATTTTATTTTATTTTTCAAAATGTTGGTTCTGCTGTAACTGGTTTGGCTCAGTGGATAGAGCATCAGCTTGTGGACTGAGGGGTCCCGGGTTCGATTCTGGTCAAGGGCATGTATCTTGGTTGCAGGCACATCCCCAGTAGGGGGTGTGCAGGAGGCAGCTGATCAATGTTTCTCTTTCATCGATGTTTCTAACTCTCTATCCCTCTCCCCTCCTCTCTGTAAAATCAATAAAATATATTTCAAAAAATGTTGGTTCTCCCCCCGCTCCCCAATTTTGCCTCATGACTGTGTTGGGAGATAATATTCTGGGCTTGAAATATAACAATTATAAAAGAAGCCTTATTGCTGTCTTAATTAAATTTCTTATTTTTTTCTGGGAGCATTAAATCTGTATCCTGGTCAAATCTTTGTCCTGCTTTATCACAGATTTTAAAAGAACTTCTGATGACTATTTCTGCTGTGATTTATTTGTACAGATGGCTTTCTTTCACACTATCTCATGTGTTTCTCACATTAGATTCTGTGGGACAGGTATGGGAAATACTCTCACTTTATATGAGAAAGCTGAGTTTCAGCAAGCGCTGAGATTGCCCAAGTTGATGGGGTCTAGTGCATAGTGTACCAAGTTCTCAGAGCACACCTCCTCCTCCAAGGACCATGCTCTTCCCACAACACCACCCTACTCCTCAGAAACTAGATGAGAAAACAAGCTGTCAATCATTGTCTG
The DNA here is from genome assembly GCF_000412655.1 of Myotis brandtii. NCBI lineage: Eukaryota > Metazoa > Chordata > Mammalia > Chiroptera > Vespertilionidae > Myotis > Myotis brandtii. The sequence goes on from NW_005370122.1 coordinate 1,049,883, forward strand.
GTAGGTTTTGATCTATCATCTCTTTAAAATTCCTTGACTCCCAAGAAACCCAAAAGTGAATGATAGAGGATTTCTCATGTAACCTAAGAAATACAGTCTTTAAGGTGATCTCTTGGAATAATGTTTAGAATCAATCGGGGATGTCTGGTCAAGCCAAAGGCCTCTTATCTGTCATGAGAGTTTCAGGGAGAGGAGCCACGTCTTTCATCCTCCACCCACTCCCCTCATCTTCCAGCTCAGCACCCATCCTGGGTGCCATTGCCATTCCAGTGAATCAGGAAGGCTGGCAGATGTGTGATTCTTCTCCCCAGCTGCTTGTTACTTATCAAAGTTAATTTATATGATGAGTATGTCTTACAGAATGGTTCTTAGATCTATTCCTTTCTTGATATTCTCCAGGAAAGGCAGGATATGATTCAGACAGTTCAATAGATTGTTTTCATGAAACGGTCACATCTTCAACAGAGGACTAAAATAAAATGTGCTGCATCCTGAGAGATAGGAGAGAACAATACAAAACAGTGGCAAAGGGACCTCACCCATGTCCTTTCAGAAGCTTTCTTTCATCAGTCAATACCCACCTGCAGATACAATTCAATTCATAGAATTAAAATGGGTCATTATCTTATACGAGAGGCCCAGTGCACAAAATTTGTGCATGGGTAGGGTCCCTAGTGGCTGCTGGCTGCCGGCCAGGGCCTCCCTCCCGCTTTCTGCAGGCCAGGGCCTCCCTTCACACCCACCTTGGCCTGGCACCTGCTCCATCATCCCGCTCTCATCGGGGCCCATTGGGGCCAGCAGCACCTCCACTGCTGCCCACTGCCAGTGCCAAATCACCGACACCTGCCATGTTCCACGCCACCCCCTGGTGAAACAAGGAAGGGCATAGAAGAAACAACAGGAAAGCCTAGGCTGAGCTGCTTTTAGTCAGAGAAAAGGGAACTTTGGAGAAAGGTTGAGGGGGTAAGCCCGGGATGAGCTGCCACTGCCCATTGCTCCCCTGGATGCAAGTCTCATGGAGTCCCTTAGGTTGGGGGATATGTGCCAGTGGGGGAATGGCATGGGCATGCTCCTTGGAGGGAGAGCGTGCACTGAGTCCTTTGTCCTGAGCATACTTATCTCTTTCTTGCAGGTGGAAATCTTAGGAGAGATCTCAGGTGAGGGTCTTGAAAATATTCATCAGCTTTCCAGGTGTGCTCTTTCTTCAGGGTTGTGGTCTCCACTGATTGGTGTAGCTGGTCCTGAGGCAGCCACAGTGCCATTTATCTGGTTTTGCTGCTTTTCTGGGCCTGGGGCTGAAATACAACTGAGGCCTAGATTATCTTTAGGGAGGAAAAGATCAGGGGGTCTAAACCACCTGACCAGTGATATGAAAGATCAGGGGTTCAAACTGCATGACCAGTGATATGCTAGGGGAAGAAAGGTTACCCTGGGGACTAGGTTCTTGTTTTCCCACTTGCTAGGCATAGGGGGCTTTTTGCCCTGGTGAGTTTCTGTACCTGACCTATCGCCCTTGCTCTGTTCATGTCTGTCTAACAGAAAGCACATTCTAACCTGGCTGAGAGTTATACGCCCTGGGACATGGGAACTAACATCAGAATGCAGTCCATCCTCCTTTTCTGAGAACTGCCTATCATCATGGAAAGATTAATTACCTTGTTGCTAAAACATCTGATGCCTGAGGTGTCCAGTGCCCGACCATTGGGACCCCCCCGCCCCCCGGCCCCAGCATGTATTGACCATAAACCTGTAACCATTATACCTTTCTTATTTCCCCGTGTCTGTAATTCTTACTTTCCCATGTAATCTTTGTCCTTCTACCTGATATAAGCAGCTGGTTTATGGGGAGGGCTAGGGCAGACTTTCGTGGATGACCTGCTGTTCTCTCATAAAGCCTACATTATTGGAATAAATGTTCACATATGATTCAACTCTGTGTCTGCTTGATTGGCTCAAGTAGTGACAAGAAACCTGGACCCATTGGTTGTCCGGTTTCAATTCCAGAATTATCATAGAGCACAACAGAGAAATATCATGGTCTCTGATTTGCTGCTTCTTTGATTTGTTTTGCTAGATTGATATACACCCTGCTTCAGAATTTTACTGTATAATTTTTGTGGAAGAGGAAAAATAATATTCCTTCTACCATTCTAGGTTCTTGGCTAAGACCACCTGTCCTATAATATAAGACAGATTAACAGGAGAAAAACAAACAGAAATTTACTAACATGCATACATCCTGTGTACATGTGAGAGATCCAGGAAAACTGAGTGACTCTCCAAAATGGCCAAAGCCATCTCCTTAAATACTATTTCCAGCTAAAGACAAAGGAAGATGTTGTGGGGAGGGGGACCTGTAATGAAAGGTTTCCATGAAAGGCACAGTAAACAAAGGTAAAGTTGTTATGCAGATTTAAGTCATAGCCTTCTCTATTGATGATGGTTTTTAGAGAATTAGTCATTCTTCTCTTCTTGGTACAGATGAGGAGATGCCCTTACAAATGAATATTTTCCTTGCAAGTGTAAATTTTCCTTATGAAAGCTTAACTTCTATTCATTTTTCAGAGCTTCCCCCATTCCTGCTGAGATTAAAAAAAATTAATAACCAGCCTAAAATAATCCTTCTGACAGAGACATATCTTGGGGTGGCAAATTCTGCCTGCCTTCATTTTCAGTTTTCATTATTATAAGTTAGAGAGAGTATGTAGATGAGAATAAATCCTCAGTGAATAAGTAAATCTGATTTCTAAAATTTTATTTTGAACAACAACAATAGTACTGCTCTTATAAAAAAATTAATGATAACATACATATTTCTGGATGTGTTTGGTTGAATTTCAATAGAAGTCTAAAACAGTATGTTGTATATATTTGAAGAAAGCAAATAGGCAAACATATAGCAGAAGGAAAAGGATAAATGTGTAACACAGAACTACATTTTATTTTTTTGAATTCTACAAATTTAATAATATTCAGTGGATTAAAGGAAGATAGAAAGGAATTGGAATTTCATAAAGAAATAGAATACCTTCCAGCAAAAGATGATGATAAAATCAATATTTATCAAGCAAACATTATCATAAAAAGTTACACAGTTTTATTTTCTTCTTAATTAGAAGAGGGTATGTTGATATTTTCTTTAGATGGTAGAAGGAAAATAAAGCTGAAGTTATGGGAGGAAAAATACTTGATTTTTCTTCAGGTAATGGGATATTTCTGTTAAATATCTAAATTTCAACTGAGTAAATTTAAAGATAAAATTTTATTTTATTTAATGATTCATGAATTAAGCTGCATCCCATCTAGCAATAGAAAGAAGCTCCATGGAGCTGCTGAGAAGGAAAGGTTTTTAAAGACAGAGAATAAGTAGAACAAAGGAAATTATTAGCAAAGAATGCATTGTTAAATGCATGGTTGCCCTCCTAAGGGGACCAAAAGGGGTCTATCAGTGGATCACTCCACAGTGCTAAACAGGAAATTTCACATTGACTGGTTATTTAAAGGTCACATTCCTGGGAAAAGCTGTCAATAGGTTTTATTAAGTCTTGGTGGGCCTTAGCACAAGTTATTTCCTTTTGAGCCTGTTGTTGTCTTTCTGTGTTTCTGTAACATTTCTAAGAGCGAGAGAGGGTAAGCAAAGCAATAGAACATATATAGATACAGATATATAAAAAGATATTTAGATAAATCTACAAATAAGTATATGTGTGTGATACTGTGATTTATAATAAGAAATATATATTTGATCTTTGTCCCCATTTATGCCACAGAGCTCCTAAAACCTTTGAAATTTCCTATGATGAGAGCAACAAAGTTGTCTTTTGTTATTTTAATGAGGAAACTTTAAAAAAAAACAAATTTAAATTCTTTATTGTTTAAAGTGTTACATAAGTCTCCCTTTTCCCCCATTGACCTCTCCCCAGCTGCCCCCACCCCCAGCACATGCCCTCACCCCTACC
>NW_005370122.1:1054461-1057511 GCF_000412655.1 Myotis brandtii
GCACTTGTCCTTTGTTGATTTGTTGATGATAGCCATCCTGACAGGTGTGAGATAGTACTGCATTGTCGTTTTGATTTGCAACTCTCAGATGATTAGTGACTTTGAGCATGTTTTCATATGTTTCTTGGCCTTCTGTATGTCCTCTTTTGAAAAATGTCTATTTATATCCTTTGTCCATTTTTTGATTGGATTGTTTAGCTTCCTTTTGTTAAGTTGTATGTGTTCCCTATAAATGTTGGAGATTAAACGCTTATCAGAGATAACATTGGCAAATATGTTCTCCCATGCAGTGGGCTTGCTTGTTGTTTTGTTGATGGTTTCTTTTGCTCTGCAGAAGCTTTTTATTTTGATGTAGTCACATTTGTTGATTTTCTCCTTAGTTTCCACTGCCCTAGGAGCTGTATTGGTAAAGATACTGCTACGACAAATGTCTGCTATTTTGCTGCCTATGGCTTCTTCTAAGATTTTTATGGTTCCCCATCTTAAGTTTAAGTTCTTTATCCATTTTGAGTTTATTTTTGTGTATGGTGTAAGTTGGTGGTCTAGTTTCATTTTTTTCTAGGTATCTGTCCAAATTTCCCAGCACCATTTATTGAAGAGACTGTCTTGACTCCATTGTATGCTCTTGCCTCCTTTTTGAAATACTAATTGAGCATAATGACTTGGGTCAATCTCTGGGTTCTCTATTCTATTCCATTAATCTATATTAATCTACTGGCCTGCTCTTGTGCCAGTACCAGGCAGTTTTGATAACAGTGGCTTTGTAGTATAGTTTGATATCTGGTACTGTGATCCCTTCAAGATTGCTGCAGCTATTTGGGGTCTTTTTATATTCCAGATGCACTTTTGGAGAGTTTGTTCTAGGTCTTTGAAGTATGCTGTGTGCTTGTGTGACTTTCTTCTTCCCCAACTCAGGGAAGTTTTCTGATATTATTTCTTCAAGTTGAATTTGGGGCATAAGGCTGAGATTTACCAATTTTTTTGTTGTTTATTTGTTTGCTTGTTTTGCCAACCCTAAATCTAAATATATTGTGTACTTGGACATACCAATGACTTTTTTTTTGCGTGAAAAGGATATTGAAGTTTACCCAAAGACAGAGTCCTTTGGGGTAGTGACTAATGAATTTCGCAGAGTCTAGAAGAAATCCTCCTTCAAAACTGCTCAAAATTTATTGAGATGTCAACCCCTTTTCCAAGAGGAATAATCATGACACGAATACCAATTAAATTCAAATGCTATGACAAAGCACCTATTTAGAAGTCTCTTGCATATTAGACAGGTTTTTTTCTTTTTTGCTTGTTCTGTTTTTTTCTTTGTTTTTTAAAAATATATGATAATGTTAATAGCTAAATGAGTTTCAACTGTAATAAGAATTCATTTACTTTGTTAGCTTAAATCATTGCTAATAACTCACATTAACTGTATTTTCTGTGCTAGTAGACAAGTGTATAACTCTTGGTAACTGTTCTGTATTATTCCTTTTTCAAATTTTCATCTGATATCATTTCAGTTTAAAGGGAAGGAAAATGGATTGCTATTTATCTTCACAAATGTTTACTAAAAAATGAGGGACATTTTATTAATGTTTGAGGTGTTGGTAACTTGCCCAAGAGCACACAGTCATTCTGTGTAAGAATCTGGATTCTCTCATGGCTCTAACTACCTTTTAAGCCTACTCTCTTCCTGCTATCTTCAACTGCCAAACTTTCCCATCTTATTATATGAGCTCTCTCTTCCTCACTATGCTCAACCATGTTTTCTGCACAGAAAAGTCATGAGAGATTTTCATAAATGATATCTTCAAGATATATTGCTTTTGTGTTTCCTTCCTTTAAACTTGCTTGACATTTCCGGGTCTTTAATCCTATATCTTTTTCACCCAAATTTATATCGGATGTGTAATTCCAAGCTCACTTTGCTCTACTGCTAGATACAAAGGAAAGGACATGGTTATTGACATTTTTTTAATATCAGAAAACTCAAAATGAATGCATTTGCTTAAAACTGCATTTTCAGTTAATACTAAAATGCTACAGCAATGGTGCCATAACTAGCTTGATGTCAACAGCTAGAAAAATTGAAAGGTGTCATCTATTTCAAGTGTCGCTCTGATCTCCATTTGTCAGTCCATGGCTGGGTATCTGGGCCAGTGAGACGAAGCCTCCAGACACTGTGCACAGGGCCCCACACTGTCCACAGGACACTGCACACGGCCCCACACTGTCCACAGGACACTGCACACGGCCCCACACTGTCCAAAGGACACTGCACACGGCCCCACACTGTGCACCGGACACTGCACATGACCCCAAGCCTTACGTTCCTCCAACGGCTTCACGTCACGTCACCTTACGCCCTCCGGGAGCCCAAGCCCCTGCTGCCATCTTGCCGGCCTGAGAGCGCCTCTGCTGGGAGAGGCCAGTGCGACCAACGACCAACGGCCATGGCATCGGCGCAGCTGCGGGTGGCGGTGGTCTGTTCCAGCAACCAGAACCGCAGCATGGAGGCCCACTACCTCCTCAGCCAAAAGGGGTTCGCGGTCCGGTCCTTCGGAACAGGGTCCTGCGTGAGGCTCCCCGGGCCGGCGCCGGACAAGCCCAACCTGTACGATTACAGCACCACCTACGACGCCATCTACCAGGACCTGCTCCGCAAAGACCCGGAGCTGTACGCCCGGAACGGCGTGCTGCGCATGCTGCGGAGGAACAGGGCCATCAAGCTGCGCCCCGAGCAGTTCGCCAGCTGCCGGGAGCCCTTCGACCTGATCCTCACCTGCGAGGAGCGGGTGTACGACCAGGTGGTGCGGGAGCTGACGGCGCGGGAGCAGGAGACCCTGCAGCTGGTGCACGTGGTGAACGTGGACATCCAGGACAACTACCGCGAGGCGCGCCTGGGCGCCGTCCTCCTCTGCGAGCTGTGCCAGTGCGTCAGCCTCCTGGACGACATGGACAGCGACCTCGCCGAGCTGCTGCTGGAGTTCGAGGAGCACAGCGGACAGCCCTTCCTGCACACCGCCTGCTTCTACTGACCCGCCGCCCAGGCCGCCGCC
>NW_005370122.1:1061200-1075256 GCF_000412655.1 Myotis brandtii
GACCCTTTGACTCTCTAATGCTAAATGGATGCACTTAGAAAAGTACATTTTACCTGATAGTATAGAATGTGAATCCCTTGCTATAGAAATGTTATTCATTTCTTACAGATACGTGCACAAACATTTGGAGAGTAAGTTCCCTCAAGTCAAATGCCCTTAGTTTCAGGAGCAGGCTCCACTCCTCTTTAGAGCAGGAGAGCCTAACTGATGCTGTTGTCATTTCCGACTTCCCCCTTTTAATCTTGGCCACAGGTATGTATTTGTGACCATGCACTTCACAGAAAGCCCTCCAGTGTCCAGCCCATCTTTTCAGATTCATTGTTTGATGTTTCTCTGAAAGTTATTTTCCTATAGGCCAGACTTATTTTTAACAGTTTTATTGAGATATTCTTGACATAAAAATTGTGCATATATGAGTGTACCCTTGATGGTTTGATATACATATACATTATAAAATGATCACCACAATCAATCTAGTTAACATATTCATTACCTCTACAGTTAAGATTTGTGTGTGTGTTAAGAAGATTTAAGAGCTATCATATTAGCAGATTACAAGTATGCAAAATAGTATTTTTTTAGGAAGAGCTTTGAATCTTAATTGTTTAAAGTATTACATAAGTCTCCTTTTTTCCCCATTGACCTCTCCACAACCGCCACCACCCCCCCAGCACATGCCCTCACCCCCTTACTGTCTGTGTCCATTGGATATACTCATATACATGCATACAAGTCCTTTAGTTGATCACTTGCACCCTCACCCTCAGCCTTCCCTAATAGGTTGGACAGTCTGTTCAATGCTTCTGTGATTCTGGTTCTATTTTTGTTCATCAGTTTATGTTGTTCATTATATTCCATAAATGAGTGAGATCATGTGATATTTATCTTTCTCTGACTGGCTTATTTCATTTAGCATAAAGCTCTCCAGTTCCATCCATGCTGTGTAAATGGTAAGAATTCCTTCTTTTTTACAGCAGCATAGCATTTCATTGTATAGATGTACCACAGTTTTCTAATCCACTCATCCGCTGATAAGGCACTTAGGCTGTTTCCAAATCTTAGCTATTGTAAACTGTGCTGCTATGAACATAGGGTTGCATATATACTTTCTGATTGGTGTTTCTATTTTCCTGGGATATATTCCTATAAGTGGGATTACTGGGTCAAATGGAAGTTCCATTTTTAATTTTTTTGAGGAAATGTCATACTGTTCTCCACAGTGGCTGCACCAGGCAGCATTCCCACCAGCAGTGCACGACTGTTCCTTTTTCTCTGCATCCTCTCCAGCACTTGTCATTTGTTGATGCTGGCCATTCTGACAGGTGTGAGATGGTACTGCATTGTCGTTTTGATTTGCACCTCTCAGATGATTAGTGACTTTGAGCATGTTTTCATATGTTTCTTGGCCTTCGTTATGTCCTCTTTTGAAAAGTGTCTATTTAGTTTCTTTGCCCATTTTTGATTGGATTATTTGTCTTTCTTTCGTTAAGTTGTATGAGTTCCCTATAAATGTTGGAGATTAAACCCTTATCAGAGATAACATTGGCAAATATGTTCTCCCATGCAGTGGGCTTTCTTGTTGTGTTGTGGATGGTTTCTTTTGCTGTGCAGAAGCTTTTTATTTTGATGTAGTCCCATTTGTTTATTTTCTCTTTAGTTTCCAATGCCCTAGGAGCTGTATCAGTGAAGAAATTGCTTCGGCATATGTCTGAGATTTTGTTGCCTTTGAATTCTTCTAGAATTTTTATGGTTTCCTGTCGTACATTTAAGTCCTTTATCCATTTTGAGTTTATTTTTGTGTATGGTGTAAGTTGGTGGTCTAGTTTCATTTTCTTGCATATATCTGTCCAATTTTCCCAACACCACTTATTGAAGAGACTATCTTGGCTCCATTGAATGTTCTTTCCTCCTTTGTCAAATATTAATTGAGCATATTGGTTCGGGCCGATTTCTGGGTTCTCTATTCTATTCCATTGATCTATATGCCTGTTCTTGTGCCAGTACCAGGCAGTTTTGAGAACAGTGGCTTTGTAATACATCTTGATATCTGGTATTGAGATCCCACCTATTTTCTTCTTTCTCAGGATTGCTGCAGCTATTCGGGGTCTTTTTTTATTCCAGATGAATTTTTGGAGAGTTCGTTCTAGATCTGTGAAGTATGCCGTTGGTATTTTAATGGGAAGTGCGTTGAATTTATAGATTGCTTTGGGTAGTATGGACATTTTAATGATGTTGATTCTACCAATCCATGAACACGGTATGTTCTTCCATCTGTTTATGTCTTCCTCTATCTCTTTTTTCAACGTCCTGTAGTTTTCTGAGTAGAGGTCTTTTACCTCTTTAGTTAAGTTTATTCCTAGGTATCTTAATTTTTTTGGTGCGATGGTAAATGGGATTGTTTTTCTAATCTCTCTTTCTGAAAGTTCACTATTGGTGTATAGAAATGCCTCAGATTTCTTGGGGTTAATTTTGTATCCTGCTACATTGCCAAATTCATGTATTAAGTCTAGTAGCTTTTTGATGGAGTCTCTAGGGTTTTGTATGTATAATATCATGTCATCTGCAAATAAGGACAGTTTTACTTCCTCTTTTCCAATTTGGATGCCTTTTATTTCTTCTTCTTGCCTAATTGCAATGGCTAATACTTCCAGTACTATGTTGAACAGGAGTGGTGAGAGTGGGCATCCCTGTCTTGTTCCTGTTCTTAGGGGAAATGGTGTTAGTTTTTGTCCATTGAGTATGATGTTGGCTGTGGGCCTGTCATATATGGCTTTTATTATGTTGAGGTATGATCCTTCTACTCCCACCTTGCTGAGAGTTTTTATCAAAAATGGGTGTTGGATTTTGTCAAATGCTTTTTCTGCATCAATTGATATGACCATGTGGTTTTTTTCTTTCAATTTGTTTATGTGATGTATCACGTTTATTGATTTGCGGATATTGTACCATCCTTGCATCCCTGGAATAAATCCTACTTGGTCATGGTGTATGATCTTTCTGATGTACTGCTGGATCCGATTTGCTAAGATTTTGTTGAGGATTTTGGCATCTATGTTCATGAGGGATATTGGCCTGTAATTCTCTTTCATTGTGTTGTCTTTACCTGGTTTTGGTATTAGGGTGATGCTGGCTTCATAGAATGAGCTTGGAAGTGTTCCTTCCTCCTGAATTTTTTGTAGTAGTCTGAGGAGGATAGGTTTTAGTTCTTCCTTGAAAGTTTGGTAAAACTCCCCTGAGAAGCCATCTGGTCCTGGGCTTTTGTTTGCTGGGAGCTTTTTGATGACTGCTTCAATTTCTTCCATAGTTATTGGCCTATTGAGATTTTTAGATTCTTCCTGATTGAGTGCTGGAATGTTGTATTTTTCTAGGAATTTGTCCATTTCCTCCAGGTTGTCTAGTTTGTTGGAGTATTCTCACTTTTCTTGTTGCTCTTTTTCTAATTCTTTAAGTTGCAGGGTTAGATAATTTATTACCATTTTTCTTGTGTTTTAAGGTAGGCCTGTAGATCTATGAACTTCCCTCTAAGGACTACTTTCACTGTGTCCCATAGATTTTGGATTTTTGTATTTTCAATGTCATTCATTTTCAGTATTTTTTATTTATTCTTTGATCTCTTTGATAATCCAATAATTATTTATTAGCATGCTATTCAGCCTTTAAGTGTTTGTGGATTTTTTCGATTGTTTTTATTGTAGTTGATTTCTAATATTATGCCATTGTGTTCTGAGAACATGCTTGATATGATTTTAATCTTCTTGAATTTGGAGAGACTTTGCTTGTGATCCAACATGTGGTCTATCTTTACAAATGTCCCATGTGCACTTGAGAAGAATGTATATTCCATAGCTTTGTGGTGAAATGTTCTGAAGATGTCAATTAAGTCTATCTGATCTATTGAGTCATTTAGGATTGCTGTTTCTTTGCTGATTTTTTTGTCCAGAAGATTTATCCAGTGATGTCAGTGGGGTATCAAAGTCCCCTACTATAATTGTATGGTTGTCGATCTCTTCCTTGATATCTTCCAGAAGATTTTTTATGTATTTAGGTGCCTCTGTATTGGGTGCATATATGTTTACCAGAGTTATATCTTCTTGTTGTATTCCACCCTTTAGTATTATGAAGTGGCCCTCCTTATCTCTTGTTATGGCCTTCACTTTGAGGTCTATTTTGTCTGATATAAGTATTGCTACCCCAGCTTTTTTTTTCATTTCTATTTGTCGGAAAGTTATTTTTTTATCCCTTCACTCTCAGTCTGTGTGCATCCCTTGTCTGAGGTGGGTCTTCTGCATATATATGGTTCATATTTTCTTATCCATTCAGTCACTTGATGTCTTTTGATTGGAGCATTCAGTCCATCTATGTTCATGGTTATTATTGATAGGTACTTGTTTGTAGCCATTTTTATTTTTTGTGCCAGTGTTCCTTCTTTCCTTTATATTTCTTCTTTTTACACCAGTCCCTTCAGCATTTCTTGCATTGCTGGCTTGGTAGTGATAAACTACCTTAGGCTTTTTTTTTTTTTTGTGAAGCTCCTTTTTTCCCCTTCAATTTTGAATAATAGCCTTGCTGGATAGAGTATTCTTGGACTCAGTCCCCTTCCCTACATCACTTTGTATACTTCCTTACATTCCTTTCTTTCCTGATGTGTTTCTTTTGAGAAATCATTTGATAATCTAATGGGAGATCCCTTGTAGGTAACTCTCTGTCTCTCTCTTGCAGCCTTTAAGATTCTCTCTCTCTTTTTAAATATATTTTATTGATTTTTTTTTTACAGAGAGGAAGGGAGAGAGATAGAGAGAAACATCGATGAGAGAGAAATATCGTTCAGCTGGCTTCTGCACACCTCCTACTGGGTACATGCCCTTGACCTGCAACCAAGGTACATGCCCTTGACTGGAATCGAACCTGGGACCCTTCAGTCCACAGGTCAATGCTCTATCCACTGAGCCAAACCAGTTAGGGCTAAGATTCTCTCTTTTTAATTAACATTTGCCATCATTATCATGATGTGTCTTGGTGTGGGTTGTTTTGGGTTCATCTTGTTTGGAACTCTCTGTGCTTGTGTGATTTTCTTCTTCCCCAACTCAGGGAAGATTTTTGATATTATTTCTTCAAGTAGGTTTTATAACCCTTGCTCTTCTTCTTGTCATTCTGGCTCCCCTATTATATGTATGTTGCTTCATTTCAAGTCGTCCCAAAGCTCACTTAGGCTCTCCTCCTGCCTTTTAATTTTTTTCTCCAATTGCAGTACAGATTGGGTGTGTTTTGCTGCCTTGTCTTCTAATTCACTAATTCGGTCCTCCGCTTTTTCTAGTCTACTGTTGAAACATTCCATAGTGTTTTTTTATTGTAGCTATATCACTATTTCCTCTTGATTCTTACATAAGTTGTTGATTTTCTCATCCATCCAGTTTTATGAAATGTATGACCCTTATTCTGAATTTTTGTTGTGACCAATTGCATGCCTCTGTTTCATTTAGTTCCTTTTCTGGCAATTCCTCCTTTTCTTTCCTTTGGGGGTTGTTTCTTTTCTCCCCATTTTTGCTCTCACCGAAGGATCTGTGCATCAAGTCGAATGGGGTGTGTGGCTGCAGCGGTGGGCTTGGTAGTGGGTTGCACGGTCACCAGTCCCAGGATCAATGTGTCGGGCTTGGTGGTGATTCATGTGTTTGTGGTGCCAGGGTTGCTGCGTGAGGCACCCAGTGTTGCTGTGTAGGGCTTGGCTGCTCACACTCGGTTGCAGCTCCCAGGGTTGCTGCCTCAGGCTTGGAGGCAGCTAGTGTGGTTGTGGCATCCGGGTTGCTGCATAAGGCTGGCTGTTCATGTGTGGACATGGTGCGTATGGTTGAAGCATAAGGCTTGGCTGTTCATGCATGGAAGTGGCTCCCGGGATTGCTGCTTAAGGCTTGGCTCCTGGGGTTCCTGGGTAAGGCTTGGCCGTTCATGCACATTTGCAGTGACTGGGTTTGCTCAAAACAGTATTGTTAACGGACACCACCATTGCTGTACATTAGATTTCTAGAAAAAGAGAAGTTATCAAACTATTTCTCAATTTCATATTTTAAAAATTATTTGGATATTGAATCTTGGAGGAAAAAATCTTAGGTTTAATTGAGCAACAACAATAAAACCTCTGCTCCTTTGAACCTCATACCAGTCGTCTATGACATTATCTAGGAATCCCATCATCCACTCTCCTCATCCTTTCCAATCACTGAGACTTTTCCACCTGATTCCTCTGTTTTCTATATTAACTCCTTCATAATTCTTGATGGTGCAAACATCCAGCCTCCCTTGCTCCAGTCTTCTATTGTCTTTACTCGGTGGGCAGTCTGTGATGGATAATCCCAGGGGTCATTAGGAGTCAAACTCCAGTGTAGAGCGGGAAGGATGCTTATGTAAATGCAGCCTAAAATTACATGAGGTGTTTGCTTATTTGTCGTTATCATCTTGGAGCTGTCATGGCCCCTGATTGATTGATACTGAGGATGTGTTTCCTCAGTCAATGAGATTCTAGAAAATCAACTGCATGTCTGAAAATCAACCCTGGTACCCACCAGTGGTCCACCTTGTTCAGTGGTCCTACAACCAGCTGGACCATGCTGTCTCACATGGCACAGGATCAGGTTTGTGACATGTGTTCTATCCAGGTTTTCTGATTCTGTTTCAGCTCATTTTTTTCTGTAGGGAAAGTGACTGAGAGTTGTTTACATGGGTTTCGTGACAGAACAGATCCCTGAAAATGATTTAACTCCCTGTAGTTGGTTTTTACAGCCTGTTATTGTGAAGGTTGTCTCTGAAGCCAGCTGCTGGACAGCAATTAGTACAGTACTAGTGAGACAACAGAATGGAGGAGGAAATGAAGGTGGAAGGTTGTGTCCAATCTGGTCCAAGTAACCCGAAGTTTTATGCTAGCTACTAATTGAACACTTATAAGTGTAGGGCATACTTACATATTTTTAATTCTGTGCCTACAAGGTATGAGGTCTTGTTTTGTCTATGTGTCAGTGGTTAAAACTGTGGCAGAGAGAGTAAATAGCTTGTCTGAAATGGTGGGGTTGAAACTCCAATGTAGAAATGCTTAAGCCCCAAACTGATGGTTTTAACCACCCTGCTCAATTTCTGTTACTCCTGCCCCACTTCCCTCCTCAACTCCCAAATCCTCAAGATAATTGAGAAATAATCTACATCTGATCCATCTTTGTGTTTCTTGCATTGCTTCACTTGATGCGTATATAGTAGGTGCTCAATATTTGATTGTAAAATGAATGAATATAATTTTATAAAACAGGTCTGCATTAGGTCTTGATATTTGCAGAGGCTTGTACACAAAATGAAAAAAATGTATTAAAAATAAAAGTTATCTGCCCTAATCAGTGTAGCTCAGTGGATAGAGTGTCGGCCTGCAGACTGAAGGGTCCTGAGTTCAATTCTGGTCAAGGGCACATGCCTGGGTTGTGGGCTCAATCCCCAGTAGGGGATGTGCAGGAGGCAGCTGATCAATGATTCTCTCATCATTGATGTTTCTCTTTCTCTCCTTCTCCCTTCCTCTCTGAAATCAATAAAAATATATTTAAAAATAAAAAATAAATAAAAGTCTGTTTCCTTCTTGGTCAATAATATTTTAATACGTACAATGAAAAGAGAAATATTTAATTCAGGGAGAAGTAACAGTATGTTTGGTTTGTGGGGAGAATGTGACAGCTGAGTGACAGGCTCAAGTGCTATAGCCCTCCCTACCTCCGTGGCCTTACAGTGACCTCATCATGGGTAGAGGCAACTCCCTGCCCCTTGACTTTCAGCTTGACCTGCTGATTTGCTCTGTCCTATGGCATGTGGGTGGAAGTGACTGAGAATCAGTTTCAAATATAAACCTTTCAAGGCCTCACACATTTCTTCTTTCCTCTTGCACCTCAAGAATTAGCATGAGGAGAGCTTTGGCCAGCCTGGAACCCAAGTGAGACATGTGAAGTAGAGTTGGGTCAGCCAAGCCCACTCTACTTTCCCAACTCCCAGTTGTGTGACCCTTAGGATCCAATTGCAGATATAGTGAACGAAAAATTTCTGTCAAAGCCAATGAATGTGTGGCAATACCTAATGAATACAGGAGATATTTCCATTGCTTTTAGAGTTAAATGAAAGGGGCTCTAGACCAGCAATATGCCATCCTAATATAATAATTACTCTGTCTCTCACCTTTTGATTCTTTAAATACAAGTAAACTTCAGAGATGGCCCAGGGCTCAGAAGCTAGGACATACCAGTAGTCAGCCAAATGAACAACTGTAGGCACTCCTCCTCCATGTGTCAATCTGTCAAGAAGAGAAGCTTCCCTGGGCTAATTCCTGAATGTAGAGATTAGTTCTT
Organism: Myotis brandtii; assembly: GCF_000412655.1. Classification (NCBI taxonomy): domain Eukaryota; kingdom Metazoa; phylum Chordata; class Mammalia; order Chiroptera; family Vespertilionidae; genus Myotis; species Myotis brandtii. The sequence goes on from NW_005370122.1 coordinate 1,069,567, forward strand.
TATTAGCAAGTTGTACTTGGATGTTTATAAAAAAAATGTATAATATTGTCTGCAATTTACTTTAAAATGTGGTTTGTGTAATGTGTGTGTGCATATGTGCATGTGCATTTTATTTTTAAAAAATATGTTTTTATTGATTTCAGAGAGGAAAGGAGAGGGAGAAAGAGATAGAAACATCAATAATAATAGAGAATCATTGATTGGCTGCCTTCTGCATGGCTCCTACTGGGGATCAAACCAGCAACCCAGGCATGTGCCCTGACAGGGAATCAAACTGTGACCTCTTGGTTCATAGGTCAATGCTCAACCACTGAGAAACACTGGCTGGGTATGTGTGTTGGTTTTCAATCTACGCCCCAGTATATTATGCTTGTCCTAGTTTATTTAGTATTTCAGAGTCTGTATCCAGAAATGTAGGCTCTGCTGGTGCCCTTCCACTCTCTTTATCTCTGATCAACACCAAGTGGTTTGTTAATTAGTATAATATAAAGAATGTTTTTAATTGTGGACTTGAGTGGTTTGAACATATGTGTATTGACTAGGAATAATTTTATATTTCTGCCTTTGCAGGAATTGGATAAGAGGTCCTGAGAAGCCAGGGTCCTGTACTTTTTAGACTGGTGCCCCAGCTCTATGATTAGCTCTCGTTCTTATATGTAGTCACTTTTAGAGGAATCTGAATGGTGTCAAGTTGGTCTTACATAGAAATTTGCAACAATGTTTACTGAATGCCTACTTTCTCATCATTGTGGTATGTATAGCAGAATGCTATCTATGACTTATGACATGCCATTTGGTGGTGAGGTGCCAGAGGACAAGACCTGGAGACCTTTCTATCTCTAAATATTAGAGGTTACCAATATTTAACAAAACTGTCTATTACATGGGTATAACCAAATTGCCTTTGCTCAGTTTAGTATAGATGTCTCTTAAAGAGATTGAGTTATAAGCCTCTTATTATAGTGGAATGAATAAATTAGTAGGCGGCATTGTCCTTTAATTAAATTCTATTTCAGCAAACAAAAATCTTGCTACATATAATGTGAAAGATAAACAAAACTAGAAACTAGTTAAAGCCATAAAGGCAGAATTTTATTCACTAATAACTACTGCAATAGGGGAGAGAACTCGGTGTCTGTCGCCTGAACTTAACTCCACTGGAACAAAAAGCAGGAGATTTTTGAAGGTTGGGGTGTGCTAGAGGAAAGGCACTGAGGCCACTAAGAAGGGGATTTGCTCCACGTGACTAGGCCATTTGGATTTGCAAAGTGGTACTTATCTGGAGGAGAAATAAACTTCACATATCTTTATGAAAGAAGGCTATGGTACAAGTTGGAGCAAGGGGCCCACTAAAGTTAAGACCTTGCCAGCCCATGGGGACAGATAAAGAACAAGAGTCATCTCCTTGAATGTGTGCATTTCAAAGAAATGGCTCTCATCTTTCAGGAGACAGTACTGGGTGCTGGGTGGTTTATATCTCAGAGGGGCAGAGAAAGGATGAATAATTGTAAGCTTTCTAAAGTAATAGCTCTAAAGGAAGTTTTAGGGGCCTATATGCCTATCACCAGGATTTAGCTGGAACAAACAGTAAATTCTCCTGGTAGTCTTGAACTTTCTCAGGCAGGCATTTTAAGGAGCTGGCTAGGATCATCCTAGGGGCATGGCCTTGAACTCTAGAAGCCATGCTAGAACTTGGTTTAGTTATTTAGTGTAAGGGTTTGAATGGAGTTATATGCAAAGAGGTTTTTTTTTTAAGCAATTCTCAGTAACAATAAGAGTGAATCTCAAAAACATTTATGTTGAGTTGTGTATTTCATATTATGACATTTTACTGTACATATGATTTGACTCAATTAAAAAATGAGTACTCATAAGAAAGATGTCAAGATAATGGGCAGATCCATGGCATGCTGGGAAGTGTTTTACCTCTTTAGAACTATGATCCTTGCCCAGGAATTCTCTTTCTTTTCAATCAAATTCTTGAATCCAGGCTGCAACCTTCTCATTTTTTCTGTTCCTGATTTCCCTTTTGACACTCTCAGGAACTCAATTTCTTCATCTACATAGGAATATACTTGCACTATAGTCAACTCCATTTACATCAATTAGGAAGTGAAGCAATGTCAACTGGCACAACCCCATATAACCACCCTGGAGCTGGCTCAGATTGGTAAAGTGATTTGGCTAAAGTCACATATGTAGCTAACCACAGCAAATAACTTATAGCTAGAATGCTTTTTTCTTACAATATAATGTAGCATAGAATTTCTGTACATGTTTGGACATTGGGTTAAGATAAATAGATTCCTTTAGTATCTCATAATATAAGCTCAATTTATTTATCATGAGGAATACATTTATTAATTGTTCTATTTTTTAAATGAAAATTAAAATAAACTCAGGCATTTTACATAGTCTTATTTCTACTTTCCATTTTGAAGTACTCAATGTATGAAAAATTGATTTAAATTATATCTGTTCCATGGCTTTCACAGTTTAACCTACTCTCTCAGGCTTAACCTTTATTTTTAGTACAACTTTTTCTATGGTAATAATACTTTTATTTGAGCTTTATAACTCTGAGTTTTTGTCCTTCAAAATATCTGTCATTAGTTTTTAAGAGCTCCCCACAGCCTCAGCCAGGGTCAAAGTGAACTGAATATTGATGTTACTCATGTGAGCTTTCTGGGGCCTAATTCTGAAGGTCAGGTTGAATATCCAGAAGTGGGATATTTGGAAAGAGAAATATGATACTTAGTGAGATGATGCTTGAGAGAAGCTGGATCTTCCCCTGCTTTGAATTTCAAATTCCCACAAATTAGCAAATACCATAATTTGAATGCAATTCTTTTTTGAAAAGTGAAGTACATGAAATATCCCCTGTAGCATGCACCACATTCAGAGCTTTCTTTTGTATCTATCCTTGTTCACATTGCTGCTTCCTAGGCAACCAAATATATTTAGATGCAAATAATCACTTCTGGTTTCTTGCTGTATTTTTCTGAATTGCCTATTGGAAGGTGAAATCTTTGAATACATACAGAAGAGAGAGTAGATGAAGGAAGGGAAAAGAGAGGACTATGATTGATTCATGGCTTGGTTCTTTTGGGATGGGCAAAAAGACACATTACTTTGGCCACTGCAGCCTGGAAGTTTGGAATGAGGTTCATACCCTCTTTGGGACATCTGCCTTATTCTATTTCAGAGAATTTGCTTCACATTGTATCATCCTTGGTGATGTCCTTAATGAAAATTGAACCTTTAGCTTATTTTAATGTCTTTTCTCATTTTTGCCTTACAGTGCTATTGCCTTACAGGGTATTGTCCTGGATATCAGAGAGGGGAGGGGGCACCAATTACAAAGACTACACCCTGTCTGCCTCCATAAAGACGTTTAACCAGGAATTCATTTTAAAGAGAAGAGCAAGGCACAGGAGGAGCTGAGAGACTGAAATAGTTTAATTAATTAATTTTTTATTTTTTAATTTAAATTCTTTATTTTTAAAGTATTACATAAATCTCCTTTTTCTCCCCAGCTGCCCACACCCCACAGCCTGTGCCCTCACTTCCCCATCCCCGCCCCCGTCTGTGTCCATTGCTTTTGCTCATATGCCTGCATACAAGTCCTTTGATTTCTTACCCCTCCCACCCCCCACCTTCCCTCATAGGTTGGACAGTCTGTTCGCTGCTTCTATGACTCTGGTTCTATTTTGGTTCCTCAGTTTACCTTGTTCATTATATTCCACAAATGAGTGAGATCATGTGATATTTATCTTTCTCTGACTGGATTATTTCGCTTAGCATAATACTCTCCAGCTCCATCCATGCTGTTGTGAATGGTAAGAACTCCTTCTTTTTTATAGCAGCATAGTATTCCATTGTGTAGATGTACCATCGTTTTCTAATCCACTAATCTGCTGATAGGCAATTAGGCTATTTCCAAATCTTAGCTATTGTAAACTGTGCTGCTATGAACATAGGGTTGCATATATACTTTCTGTTTAGTGTTTCTATTTTCTTGGGATATATTCCTAGAAGTGGGATTACTGAGTCAAGTGGAAGTTCCATTTTTAATTTTTTTAGGAAATGCCATACTGTTTTCCACAGTCGCTGCACCAGTCTGCATTCCCACTAGCAGTGCACGAGTGTTCCTTTTTCTCCACATCCTCTCCAGCACTTGTCATTTGTTGATTTGTTGATGATAGCCATTCTGACAGGTGTGAGACAGTACTTCATTGTTCTTTTGATTTGCATCTCTCAGATGATTAGTGACTTTGATCATGTTTTCATACATCTCTCAGCCTTCTGTATGTCCTCTTTTGAAAAGTGTCTATTTACATCCTTTGCCCATTTTTTGATTGGATTGTTTATCTTCCTTTTGTTAAGTTGTATGAGTCCCTTGTAAATTTTGGAGATTAAACCTTTATCAGAGGTAACATTGGCAAATATTTTCTCCCATGCATTGGGCTTTCTTGTTGTTTTGTTGATTTTTTTTTTCTGTGCAGAAGCTTTTTATTTTGATATAGTCTTATTTGTTGATTTTCTGCTTAGTTTCCATTTCCCTAGGAGCTGTATTAGTAAAGATATTGCTCCAACAAATGCCTGCTATTTTGCTGCCTATGGCTTCTTCTAGGATTTTTATGGTTTCCCGTCTTATGTTTAATTTCCATTTTGAGTTCATTTTTGCGTATGGTGTAAGTTGGTGATCTAGTTTCACTTTTTTAATGTATCTGTCCAATTTTCCCGACACCATTTATTGAAAAGACTGTCTTGACTCCACTGTATGCTCTTGCCTCTTTTGTCAAATATTAATCTGGCATAATGGCTTGGGTTGAACTCTGGGTTTTCTATTCTGTTCCATTGATCTATACGTCTGTTCTTGTGCCAGTACCAGGCAGTCTTGAGAACAGTGGCTTTGTAGTATAGCTTGGTATCTGGTATTGTGATCTCTCCTACTTCATTCTTCTTTCTCAAGATTGCTGCAGCTATTCAGGTCTTTGATGGTTCCAAATAAATTTCTAGAGTATTTGTTCTAACTGTGTGAAGTATGCCATTGGAATTTTAATAGGGATTATGAATATTGTACCAGCCTTGCATCCCTGAAATAAATGCCACTTGATTATGATGTATGATCTTTTTAGCATATTACTGGATCCAATTTGGTGAGGATTTTAGCATCTGTGTTCATCAGGGATATTGGCCTGTAATTTTCTTTCTTTCTTGTGTCTTTATTTGGTTTTAGAATTAAGATAATACTGGTCTTATTAAATAAGCTTGGGAGTCTTCCCTCCTCTTGAATTGTTTGAGATAAAATAGTTCTTCTTTGAATCTTTGATAAAATGGGCCTATGAAACCACCCTGTCCTGGATTTTTGTTTGTTGGAAATTTTTGATTACTGCTTCAATTTAAATAGTTGTAATTTTGGAGTGGGGAGAAGGAGTTAGAAATATTATGTAATCTATCTATTCAGAACCCTGATTCTTCCTGATTCATTTTTAGAAGATCATATGTTTGTGATCAAATTTATCCATTTCACCCAGATTGTCTGATTTGTTGGCATATAGTTGTTCATAATATTTTCTTACAATCCTTTGTATTTCTTTGGTATCAGTTGTTACTCTCCTCTTTCATTTCTGATTTTATTTATTTGGGTCCTCTTTTTTATGAGTCTGGTTAAAGGTTTCAGTCTT
>NW_005370122.1:1075741-1079629 GCF_000412655.1 Myotis brandtii
TTTTTTTTGCAATCTTTTGTATTTCTGTGGGGTCTGTTGTTATTTCGCATCTTTCACTTCTGATTTTGTTTATATGGGTTCTTTCTCTTTGCTTCTTGATGAATCTGGCTAGAGGTTCATCTAGCTTGTGTATCCTTTCAAAGAACCAGCTCTTGGTTTCATTGACCTTTTGTATTGTTTTTTTTTTTTGTCTCTATTTCATTTATTTCTGCTCTGATCTTTATTATCGCCTTTGAAATAGTTTAATTTAAATTAGACATGGACAATATCTAAAATTTCTGCATAAATTATTTAAGTCAGAAGTCAGATAAGTTAAACCGAATTACACACACACACACACACACACACACACACACACACACCACCCAAGATGTAAGTATAGCTTGGGCAAAGACCAGATTAATTACAAAATAAAAATGAAGATGCTCCATTTATCTACCCATTCCATTTATTATGTAAAATTTGCAACCCAGCTTAATCTTCTATCTTGGAGTTTCTTTAATTATCTTCACATGACTTTAATTATATCACTCTCTTAAATTGAAATCTCACCAACAGTTTACTTTCCAAAAAATTCAAATGTACACAGTGTGTGTTCAGTAATTAATATCTGAGTGAATTACCAATTAAGATTAATTCTGTCAATTTTGTGAACATGGGAGGACAGTTTGAATTGTAATTTTAGTGTCACATGGAGTCAAATATGGTAGAAATACCTTTATGTACTTCCTTTTATATACTGAATAATGAATGCCCTTGGGGGAAGGGGAAGTATCTACTCCTCTACATGACTCCACTATTAAAGAAAGGAACATTGTCCCAAGGTGAAGGATATTTACTCCTCAGATCCTTGGAGATGGGAACAACTCAACGAAGATAAAACACACAAGCCCAATAGTCCGAGAGCCTTGATTTCACACTCATACTGCCTATTGGAGCCCTGAGAGTGAGTAACTATATGGAGTTTCCATCTTAAAATTAAAAAAAGGTATAATTGATATATAACAATATATTAGTTTCATGCATATAAGATAATGATTGATATGTGTATATATTGAGAAATAATTATCACAATAAGTCTAGTTAATATCTGTCACAATGCATAGTTACAATTTTTTTTCTTATGATAAGGATTTTTTAAAGTTTTACTCTCTTAGCAACTTTTAAATATGCAATACTATTCTACAATGTTGTATATTACATTTCCATGACTTATTTATTTTATAACTGGAGGTTTGAACCATTTGACCATTTTCACCCGATTCTCCTACCACCCATCCCCCACCTCTGATAACCATCAATCTGTTCTGTGTTTGTTTTAGATTCCACACATAATCATATAAGTGAGATCATATGGTATTTGTCTTTCTCTGACTTATTTCACTTAGTACAATATCTTCAAGGTCCATCCTTGTTGTTACAATTGGCAAGGTTTTATTCTTTTTTATGGTTGAAAAATATTTGGAGTTTTCCTGTTTAATGAAAAAAAAAACCATGCAAAAGTACCCAACAGTACAACAAACACATATCAGCTGCAGGCATGTGAAGGAATTAGGCTCTGGGGCTTGGCTGTCTTTGCATAAAACACCTCTCAAAGAAATGCTGACAAGAAACCTAATCACATTCCTCTCCCTTCACACAATTACCAGAGGAGAAATCAAGTTTTAGCAAGAATGTGATGGCTGTAAGTTTTATTGTTTATTAAACATGCAATCAATCATCAGACATTTTCAGAGGAAGAATCCAAGAATATGTCAGGAAATTTTATTAATTGAAATTAATCTTGATGTCTCTTTGAGAGAGGTTTGAAAGCAGGGTTTGTATTTTATCATGGCAGGAAAATATGTGATTTATATGCACATACTTAAGTTAGCTGAGCTCTTGAAGCAGGTCCCTCTCTTCTTGTAGGAAGCTGAAGATCTTTTGACAATTTTCAAAGAGAATGGACCTTCCACCTATGCAGTAACTGATCACTATAACTCTTGAGTGCTTACCTATTTAACTATTATATTCTAATTTCTTCTATAAGTCATTTTAAAGTAGACATGCTGAATAAGGAAAACTAATAATCATTTTCAAATATCTGTCAGGACTCTACTCCCTGACACATATGGCCTCTAACTAGTTGGGCATCACTACATTATCAAGGACATCACCATTAAGTGAGAAGAAAAACGAGGTATCTAGGGAAAAAGGGCTGATCAGCAACAAGCTACTGGGTGTGACAACTTTAGTAGTCTACAGCTAGGGGAAATTGTGGACCTATTGGATTGCACTGTGTTAAACAAATAAGGAGGCTTTTTATCAATCTTGAAAACAATTTTATATGCTCTACCAGAAATGAAAGCAAAGCTGTACCAAAAGAAAGTGCTATTGGCAAAACTGTCAAAACAGGTTGTGATGAAATTAATATTTTAAGTCTATCTGTGGCAAAACACGGTTTATTTGAAGTGAAAGGATGCATATCGACCTAAGAGGTCTGCCAAAGAAATAATTAATTTCTCTATTTGACAAATATTTTCAGGATGTGTTCCTTCTTTTAAAAACCTTTCCTTAATGAATTTTGCAAAGAATGTCTTTTAAGAGAGTGTAGGACAATTGCTCCAGGTCCTTGCAGACTATAGGGTGTCAGAAACCTGCAAAACCATAGGGATCCTGTAATATCTGCATTTTTAAAAAAATATAATTTATTGATTTTTTACAGAGAGGAAGGGAGAGGGATAGAGAGTTAGAAACATCGATGAGAGAGAAACATTGATCAGCTGCCTCCTGCATGCCCCCCATTGGGGATGTGCCCGCAACCAAGGTACTTGCCCTTGACCGGAATTGAACCCGGGACCCCTCAGTCCGCAGGCTGATGCTCTATCTACTGAGCCAAACCGGTTCGGGCAATACTTGCATTTTTAAAGTTGAAGAAAATGGAATAGAAGTTAAATGATCTGATACATGTAATTATTATGATGGCAGAATCAGAAACAAACAGTTAAGGACCAGGAGCATTAATTGAGCACTTACTGTGTGCTGTTGCTCTTTTATGTACTTTACATGTATTTACTTCTATAGATGACAGAACCCTATAAGGCAGCTATTATCATCATTCTTATGATACAAATGAGGAAACTGAAGCAGAAAGAGTGGAAGTAATTTGCCCAAGGTCACACAACAGTGAGTGGAAAAACCAAGATTAAAACCCAGACTGTTTGGTTCTAGATTTTATGTTCTGAAAAATTATACTGTCCTGTCAACTAATTTTGTTTCATATTTTTATTTGAGGGATTGAGATATTAACTTTTTAATCAGCTTTATAGAGGCAGATAATCTATATATGATAAAATTAACTCATTTTAAATGTGTGATTCAATTAATTTTCACAAACACATACAGTGAGTAACCACCACAATTAGGTTACTAAAATATTCCTTTACTTTAAAAAATGCCCTTATATCTTATCATAGTCATTTTCTTCACCCTATCCCTGGCCATTAGCAATCAATCAACTTCTGTCACTATGTGTGCTTTTCCTGGAATTTCATATAAATGAAATCATAAGGTATATTTTTGTGTCTGTCTTCTTTCAATTCGAATAATGCTTTTAAGAGTTATCCATGTTATCCACTGCTGGTTGGAATGCAGGCTGGTGCAGCCTTTATGGGAAACAGTATGGATTTTACTCAAAAAAATTAAAATATGAAACTGCCATTTGACCCAGTGATCCCACTTCTAGAAATATATCCTAAGAAACCCGAAACAGCAATCAGCAAGAATTTATGCTCCCCTATGTTCATAGTAGCACAATTTATAATAGCTAAGATCTGGAAACAGGACAAGTGCCCATCAGTAGATGAGTGTATTAAAAAATCTGTGGTACATCTACACCATGGAATACTA
>NW_005370123.1:0-286 GCF_000412655.1 Myotis brandtii
ACAGGCCCAGTAGGGTAGACGCAGACGCAGGCACAGGTAGGCCTTCATTTACGGCTGCCTTGACGCACACACGGGCAGACACACACACGGGCAGACACACACACACGGGCGGACACACACATGGGCAGACACACACACACACACACGGGCAGACACACACACGGGCAGACACACACACACACGGGCAGACACACACACAAGCAGAGGCACACGTCAAGGTCGTGCAGACAGACCAGCCTGTGGACGGATCCACACGCAGACTCCGAGGCAGGTGCGGAATCAGGGC
>NW_005370124.1:0-1155 GCF_000412655.1 Myotis brandtii
ATCTAGAGAGACACACACCAGGTGGACCCCATAGAACGTGGCCTGTCCTGAAGGCAAAGGGACAAACCCCTCCTCTTCCACCAGCCAGAGGTTTCCATGGATTTCCAGTTTCTCCCTCTTAAACACCAAGACACAAAGGCCAGTGAGGGAATGCCCCAATGGAGAGTGAGAAACTGAGATCTACAAGGAGGAAGTGAGCAGCCAGAGCCACCGTCAGCAGGAAGGTGATCCTCACTCGGCTCTTAGGCAACAAGCGCAGTGACCTGGTGGAGTAAATTGTGCGGAGAGCAGGGGAGAAGCTGGGGCCATAGCACCTGAGAGCCATGTGATCATCTTTCCTCTCCTTTCCTGAGGGAGGTATTTTCAGGGGCTCCTCTGGGTTCCCTCCTGTGGCTACAAGGCATCAGAGAGAAACGGGGAGGGACAGGGTCAGCCTGAAGGGAAGGGTGGCCCCCAAACATCACAGGGGCCCCACACAGGGAACCGGGGCTCCTCTGGGCCCGTCTCATGGCTGCTGCAGGCACCCAGGACCACGGCTGTGAAGGTGATGCCTCAGGAACCATCCAGGCTTGAGACTCTGTCAGGGCCTGGTCTCCGAAGGGGTCTGGAATAGACTGTGTGTGTGTGTGTGTGTGTGTGTGTGTGTGTGTGTGTGTGCGCGCGCTGGCGTGCAGGGCACACCTGTTCCCATATAACACCCACACACACTGTGTCCTGATCACTGACCCCCACTTCACCCAGCTCTTCAATTCCATGTCTGTCCTGACCAGCGGGTGACCAGGTAGATCAGGCAGCCTGGAGCTGGGGTGAGGGGAGGGTGTGTGTGACTCACCCGGGGACACAGACACCTCAACCAGGAAGGTGAGGTCTATCAGTCCTTCTGTCCATGGTCTATGGATCCCACACCTGTATGTGCCTTCATCGCCCTCTGTGAGGCTCTCCAAGGTCACTGTGAAGGTGAGGGTTGCAGGATGGTCCCTGATGGACACACGGCCGCTCCTCACTTCTCTCTCTGACTTTGTGGTCTCCACAATCTTCGTCCTCAGCGATGCCAAACATGGGCTTTTACACCAGTATTTGTTATTTTCCTTGAATTCTTTCTCGTACCGACACTGCACGCTCAGCGATCCCCCCGCGATACCTGTCATGCGCCTG
>NW_005370124.1:2846-6894 GCF_000412655.1 Myotis brandtii
ATAGGGTTACCAAAATGGTGGCATGTTTTAAATGTGTCAAGTTCACGAATCAACTTTTTGTACACAAATGACCACAAAGAATAATCAATCCGACAATGACAAGATGACTATTGCATTAAAAGGTTAACTTTCTTGTGGCTTTGTAGGAATAAAATACATGTATAAATACATAGCATCAACACGTCTACCAACACAGCCTGTGGTTGTATACATAGTTCAATGTAGAGATCATGTTAAAGGCTAATTTGGAGGCCGTTCATGGGATGCCAGGCCAGGGCCAAATGGCAGACGCTCCCAGGACACTGCAAGATGGTCCCAGCCAGCCCTCCCCACTCCCCACCCATCTCTCCTCGCCCCGGCACCTCTGTCTCCTTGTTTCTCATCCCCACAGCTGCCCTTCCTTAGATGCTTCCTGGCACTGGTCATAGTTAGTCCTTCAGACACAAGTTCCCTTGTTCCTGGGGAATAGGAAGTGGTGACAGTTGTCAGCACCTGAAGTTCCAAGCTCGCTTAACGTGTTCACTGAGCCCTGGTCTCTCTGCCTCTCCCGGGGAGTGAGAAATCAGCAGATCCACATGGTGTTGCTTCTCAAGAAATCTGAAGCATTGGACTAGAATTAGGAGTATCTTCGTCTCTCACACCTGGCTCCATCCCCACCTCTAGGTTCAGTCTATTCCAGTCTGAGCTTCCCACTGGGCTCCAGACCCCTGGTTGTACCTTGAGCCCTGGCCCCCTGAATGCCTGAGTCCACATCTGGTTGGCCCCCATGGAGACAAGGGGGTCCCTACTCACATAGCCCAGGCTGATGAGCAGGATGGGGCGCGGAGTGGACCCAGCCTGGGGAAAGGCCAGCAGGATACAATGGGTCTGGATTTGGGGATCAGCCGGGAGGGATCCAGCAACTGAGAAGCAATCCTGTTGGAGAAGAATTATTTCTGAGTCCATGAAGAGGTCCTTAGTGAAGCTCTGCAGATTGCCTCTGGCGCCACCTCTTGGTGGCTTTAAAAACTGCCACAAGCATGCTCTTCCTTCTTACCCATGAGGTTGGGTAATAGAAATGATTGGCTCAAAATAAGCATTTCATTTCAGAGAGTGGTTGACGCTGACAGGACTTGAGCTCAGGGAGAAGTAGGTGGGGGCTTTAAATGTCTCCATAATGTTTGATTTCTTAGGCTGAATGGCAGGTACACAGATGTTTATTTGTAGTCCTTCAACTGTTCATATACACATGTTTGTGTAGGTGATATAGTCATTAAAATGTTTTTTTTTTAAGTCTCTGGTGATAAGCTGAAAAGGGATGTAAGGTTCAGGGTGGAGGTTCTGTCTTCTGTAGCCCGAGTGGCTGTGTCTCTGGACAGGACATGGATGGGCGGGGACAGTGGCAGGTTGTCTTAGCCAAACTGTGTTTCCTCACAAGTTGCCCGCTGAGGCCTGTTCACCCAGAGGACAGCACTGAGCATGCTCAGAAACAGGGGCACCTTCAGGAATATGAGGAGCAGGAAGTGGACACTGCTGAGCAGGGACCTGTGGAGGGACAGTGGCCAGTATTCAATGGGATGCCCAGGCTCCGCCTCTCCCCCGCCTTCCTTTGAGCTCAGGTCCTATGACTTCAAAACTCAATATCAGTGTTAAACCTGGATGGTGTCAGGGTCAGACAGCCCCATGCTGAGGACCAGAGATGCCTGTTCTTTGTTTAGTTCCAGAATGAACTTAGAGGTCAGGACACAGCAGGTGCGTGAATACTCAGTGTGAGAAGCGGAGGGAAGACAGATGCGGGATCCCGGGCAGACCCTGGCACCCAAAAAGCCCTCAGCCGTCAACACTCACAGGACCCCAGCTCTTGCTGGACCAACTTTAAGGATGAATGTCCCCTTATAACCACTCCACACTCAAATGCAAGTCCTGGCTCATCCTTGAATACAATCATGGGAGCAGATATTCTGCTTAAACCACCCAACGACCTCTACCCCAAGGAGTGACTTTGCCCATCCCCTCACCCCCTGGGTCCCAGTACACTGCCCATTCCAGCTCTCACTAATGTAGCAACCCCTGTTGGTACCTTCTGTTTGCCCACTTGAGCTTCTGGTAGCTGTGGACAGTCTTAGACCCACCAATGGCTTCTCACCTCAAGCCCCTGCCCCTTGTTGCCTGAGGATTCTCTCTGGCCATAGGAGTGGGCATGGCTTGCTGGGCAGAGAAGGCCAGAAATGCCCCAGGATTCAGGCCCCAAGAGTGACCCTCTGCCCGGAACTGTCCTACTCCAGATGCTTTCTTGGTTGACTCTCCCACTTCCTTCAGGTCTCTGCTCAAATGTCACTGGTTGGGAGGCCTTCGCGCATCACTCTGTATAAACTAGCAAACCTGCCATCTGCCCCCGCCAGGAGGACAGACGTGTGTGGACCCCCACCCCGGCTTCCTCGCTGCTCCATGGGCGGCTCTGAGGAATGTCCTGCGCAGCCTCTCTGAGGGAGCCCAGGGCATTGAGCCCGGTTGCTCCAGTGGGAGCGCTCTCAAGAGGCACTTCATTTGTCTTTCCCTCCTTCCCGCTCCCTCACTAGGCCTCCTGGGATCACCTCTCTGTAACCTCTCGACACCTAAATTCTCGTCTCGGGATCCAATTGTGAGGAAACCCAATCTAATTCTCTTTGTTACTTGTTTTCATTGAGCATCTCACTAGCCTTTATCATGCCCGATCACCTTCCCCACACACATCCATCGCCCTGTCCTTTAATACCTACCTGCTTAATTTTTCTCCATAGTAATGATCATTAATGACATTGCCTCTATGTGTGTGTGTATTTATCTATCTATCTACCCACCTACCTATCTAGCTACTCATCCATTTGGTCATGTTTAAATCTGCCCATTTGAAGGAAACTTCCTTGAGAGCACAGCCTTGCCTGTTCACTGTCATATCCCCAGCATTTGCATCAGTTCCTGGCACATAAGAAGTAAATGAAATATTTGTTGAGTGAGTGGCTCGTTGAGGAAACCTGTGTCTGGGAAGCCCTACCCTTGGAAAAATGTCGTGCAGATGGTAGCAGACCTGGGGACACGTGCGCCTTACCCTGGGTCTTGGCTGAGAGGTCCACGCGTCCTTGCAGAGCTCCTACTGCTGGAGGCTGTGGGGGAGATGGAGGGTGAGGGACAGGGCCCAGTGGTCCGCCCAGGACTCTCCCCACCTAGATACCCCTCACCTGCATGGTCCTAACTTCACAAAGCAGAGGGAACTCGGGGAGGGGGCTGAACAGATGTTCTCAGACCATCCTCTCCCCATGGTCAGACCCAGGCCTGAGCAGCGTAGAGGAGTACCCCCCTCCAACCCCATCCCAATGTGCCCGTAGCCAGGTGAACACTATAACCAGGACGAGAGATGCATCGCCTTCTGCCATTAAGCAGTTAGGCGTTCCTCGTCTCCCTGAAAACAGGAGTGCTCGAAGGTCAGGTCAAGAGTTAGACCTCAGGTTCCACACACCCCCAGCCAGTGCACCCACCTATCACCCCCACACCCCCTGGCAGAAGACTATAGAGGTTGATGCAGGGAAGTTTGAAAGTGGGGCTCCCTCACACAGCTGATGGCTGGAAAATGCTACCAGCCCCAAAGACATGGCATCTGTACTCTGGAAAGCGGGACCCCCAGCCCCCTCAGCCCACCCAGCTCCTCGGACATTGGCAGCCTCACCTGTACTCCCTCCGGCGGGCCAACCCGGAGGAAGAACCTCCAGACTCAGACCCTTAGGGACCCGGAGGAAAAGAGCCAAATCTCAGGGCGGTCACCTAAAGGTGAGGCTCCTCCTCCAGCCCCCACAAAGCACCTCAAGGCTGCGTTCTTAAGCGCACATAGTCAAAACCTTCAGAGGAAACCCTCCAACATGAAAGGGAGAGACCAACACAATGAGGAAAAGGTGTCAGAAGAAGCTGAGACGATGCAGGAAGCAGGAGAAAAAGAACACACCCTTAGATTGATAAGGGACGATGCAGCTCTCAGAAAAGAAGAGAAGGAAGGAAGGAAGGAAGGAAGGAAGGAAGGAAGGAAGGAAGGAAGGAA
>NW_005370124.1:13373-23416 GCF_000412655.1 Myotis brandtii
GGGGGAGGGCGGGGGGGGGGAGGGGGGGGGGGAGGGAGGGAGGAAGGAGAGAGAGAGAAAGAGAGAAAGAAAGAGAGAAGTAAAAGGACTTATTAAAAGATCAAGCAACAATTTGAACAGAAACGTGTTAGAGGTGCCCCATCTCTCTTCTGCCCTGTCAGGCCCAGGGGTTTACTGGGCTCTCTCCTGCCTGGCCAAGTGAGTCGGAGGGAGAAGATGCAGAAGCAGGGGGAGGATGCCAGACAGACAGAGGGTTGAGGGCTCCCTCCTTCGCCACGCCCACCAACAAACCCCATTTACATAGAGCGCAGGGGCCAGGGCCTCCAGAAAATGGGCTTTCCCTGAGGCTGAAGAAAGGCCCAGAATATGGGTGCTAGTGAGGCCAGGGCGAGAGATGGGGCTGGCCTTGGATTTCTGGCGCAGGGCTCCCCAGTCAGAGGGATGAGGTTGGCAGTCTGGGCCATCCCTGACCTTAGACCATCTCAAGGTTCCTGTGCGGACCCTGGGTGAGGCCCTGGGCCCTGGGGTTGCAGAGAGGTCTTAATCCTGAGAGCTCAAGCCAATGGACAGTGTGAAGGGGGTCCCTTTGGAGTGGCCTCCACCCTGTGCACACACACGCCACCCTGTGAAGTCAGGAAGGTAGCATGAGGCCCTCAGTCTTGATGGATCCAATGACACAGGGCCCTCCCACCTCAACCCCCAGACATTGTCAGGACCTGGGGTGGTGGCAGGAAACCTGCATGTGACCCACCCACATTCACTCTCACACACCTGACACACACACTGGCACTCCGACTGACCCACATTTTCACACGTTTTCTTCACACACACCCTCATGCTTTCACACACTCACACACACACTCACACACAGTCACATACACACAACGCACTTGGTCCTGAATCTCTGGTGCACAAACACCAGGCCCCATTCCCTCTCCTGAGTTGAAATTTCCTGGGATGCCCTGCGGAGATTCGCTCAGACCCCTTCATCGCTGGTAGCAGAGGAAGGAGGGCCTTACCTGGGGAAACAAACACTTGAACCTGGGAAAAGGGTTCAGGCAAGAAGCCAGGAAGCCCCTCTTCCATCAGTAGCGTGGAAATCCCACACCTGTATTTTCCTGCATCGTTTGCAGTGAGGTTCGTCAAGGTCACTGTGAAGGTGAGGTTTCCAGGATGGTCCAGGACGGACACTCGGCCTCTCCTCACCTCTCTCCTGGAGGCGCTGGTCTCCACAGTCTCAGAGAAAAGTGGCAAGCACGGCTGTCTGCACCAGTATTTGTTAAATGCCTCATATTCCTTCTGGTACCGATACTGCACGCTCAGGGATCCGCCCACGGTGCCCGTCACATTATTGGGGCCGCGCAGAGACAAAGAGCCTGGAAAACACAATCCATCTCGTCTTCCCCTGGAAGAGCCTGGGCCAGAGGGGCCCTGGGTGTCAGGTCTTTTGGAAGTCACCGTGAGGCCTGAAGGAGGGGGCAGGCACCAGCAAGGTATAGGCAGACACAGGAGGAGATCTAAGGAGACACCTGTTATGGGATTCTGAGACTCAAGAGGTCATGACCAGCCTGTGTGAGTTCAACCAACTCACAATGTGAGGGGGAGAGGAAGGCTTTGGTGGTCCTAGACAGGTTCTGGGTCCCATCCATTACTTAGAATTGAATAAAGCTACTAAGCATGCTCTGAATAAAGGGATGGATGGATGGATGGATGGATGGATGGATGGATGGATGGATGGAGAGATGGACTAGGAAACAGAAAATAAGAATGGGAACAGGAAAATTTAGATAAAGCCCAGTGTTGGGAACTAAGAGGAAGCCTTCAGCTCACTGTGGACCCCGAGTTTATAATCCCTGCTTGTACAGGTAGGACCTCCTGCTCATAGGTCTGAGTCGCACAGGATGAGCGTTGGCCAGGGTATAAGGAGGCCATTTAAGAAGGGGCTCTTCTTGACCACGGTTCAAGGACATTAAGACTTCGATTTCCCTCCTGGGACAGACTCCTGCAGCAACACTTGCCATCACTGAATATCTTCAGGGACTCCTTGCTCCACATCGATGACCCACCAGTGGTTCCTTCCATCCCCTACTCCTTGGCAGCCTCCTCCTCCCCCCTCCCCCCCCACACCCGTCCCCAGCCTTGCCATGCCCTGAGCCTTAGCTGCAGGTCCTTTGCCACCTCTAAGGCTTTGGCATTGCCCTTTCTTCTCCAGTCTCTCTGAAAGCTCCAGTTCCAGATGACGAGGACGCAGGCCCCTACAATCTCTGCTTCCTGCCTGGAGAGTCACGCAAACTCTAGACACCTGAGGAGTCCTCTCACTGCAAGGAACCGCTGCTGTCCGTTCTGCCTTGACAGGTAACACAGCCACCAGCCCAACAGTCCTAGCTCTCCGCCCCCACCCTCTTCTCTCTGGCGTCTTCCTGACCCTAACAGTGATGGAACTAATGATTACAATGGCTAGACTTCCTTGGGGCTCCGTCTGTGCTCACAGTGTGGAGAGCATTTCCCACTTAACCCTCATCCTATCCCAGTGAGGAACTAGGGTGCGCCGGGGCTTTTATAATGACACCTCATCCCTCTTGGCTTGTGTTTTTGTGGCGTTCCCTGCCCATCACCACCCTTTGCTCACCCTGACCTGCCAGAGCAGATTTCCCGCTCACCTGGGACACAGAGAAGCAGCAGAGCCCATGGCAGCCACATGGCCCCGTCCCTCGGGCTGGCCTCTCCGGCTGCACCTGGCGGGGGGCTGCAGGCTCCTCACCCAGGGTCTGCTCCCCTGTCCCCTCCTCTGCTTCTCTCGGCCCCGTCTCTGCTTGTTTCTGTCCTCAGAGCAGGTCAGAAAGTGTAGGCAGCGGAGGGAGCGGGGCATCACATGGATGGAGAAACTCGGTGCTGAATCTGAACTTGCAGTTCCCTTTTCTCTCCCCAGACATGAGAGCACCCCTCCCATCACTCAGCCACAGCCTGCAGCCCCTCCCCTCCCAGCAGCCTGGGTCCATTTCCATCCCCATTTCCCAAGGGCTCATTTCCTGTGGGTGAGACGAGCAGTCCCGTGCGGTACAGGCATGACTGGGCCTTGTCTAGACAAGGCCAGCTGCGTACAGGGCCCCATGCAAATGGACATGTTCCAGAATATTAAGAAATTCGAATGGCGGCTACGAGAGTTACACCAAGAGCGAGGCCCTTCTAAGTGCAGGGCCCGGTGGGTGTGCATGGCGCTGTGCCCCCAGAAAGCCGGCCCTGTCTCTGGGTGGGACAGATGGTGAGGCTGGGTCCACATGGGGGGCTTTGCTCTTCTGAGCCCCCAGCTCTTGTCTGCCCTCCTCAGACCCCAGAGGCCTTGAGTGGTTTCATCTTGGTCATGTGCTCCTGACTGGTCTCCATTGCTCTGGCTTCAAAGGGAACTTGACAAACCACCCTCAAGCCTCACCTTGAACCTGGGTGTTGAATGAGAGGTAAAGCGTCTCCTGGGTAGAGATGTTTCCGTAAATGGGAAGGTAGGTCAGGTGTTACCTGGCCGGGAATATACCCAATTTCATGAAGCAGCCACAGGGATGAATAAAGGCAGACACAGGTGGGAAATGCTTTATCCAGGAGCTTAGGTTCATGTACGGAGAAAGCTCTGCAGTTCGGGGGTTCTGTTGTCAAACAACTTCTCTTAATTGGGCGTCTCGGTAAAAATAAAAATTCTTGTTCAGTTTTTGCTGAGGAAGCTTCATATTTTCTGTGGTTTTGTGTGTGCCCTTGTGTGGGCGCGCGCACCCTCCCATGTGGGGCGGCTTCCCGCACAACGTGTTGAGCAATCTCACATTGCCGGCAGAGCCAGGGAGAAGCACTGTGCTAGAAGCAGCGGCTTCTTCAGGCCACTGGCTTCTGTCTACTTATGCTGGACTGCCCCCCCAATGTAAACCTTAGGGCTCCAGAACATGAAAAGGTACAAAAATTCACATCCGTATTCTGTGTGGTTGTTTTTTAATTGATTGTGAGAGAGAAAGGGAGAGAGAGAAATATTGATCGGCTGCCTCCTGCATGTGCCCCAACTGGGGAGCAAACCTGCAGCCTGGGCATGTACCCTGACCGGGAATCGAACCAGCAACCTTTCGGTACACGAGATGACGCCCAACCAACTTCAAGGGCCCAGGCCATATTCTGCCATTTTTTCACCACTTTTTGTGACATCTTAGGTAAACTTACTTTCTTTTCAACGTGACCTTAAAAGAAAAGGACGCCCCCAAAAGTGATTTTTAGCTGTGACCCTCCGTGAGTCACGTGATTGCTCTCAATTCAGGATTCAGACTCGCTCCCTCCTTCCCAGCTCACCCGGTCTGGGTGCAGTTGGCGGTAGGTTATCCTGTGTGTCTGTGTGTCCTTTGAAGAAATTCTGTGTGTGTGTGTGTGTGTGTGTGTGTGTGTGTGTGTGTGCGTGCGTGCTCGGTCTTTCCCCTCCTCAGGGAAAAGTAACACCTTACAGGTGTTGTCTGTGGCTTGCCTATTTTAACATACTGTATTTTCAAAATCACCCTATATCAATACCTGTAGACTATTTTTAAAAAAAAATATTTTTATTGATTTCAGAGAGGAAGGGAAAGGGAGAGAGAGATAGAAACATCAATGATGAGAGAGAATCATTGATTGGCTGCCTCTTGCACGTCCCCTACTGGGGATCAAGCCCGCAATCCAGGCATGTGCCCTTGACTGGAATCGAACCCAGGACCCTTCAGTCCGCAGGCCCATGCTCTATCCACTTAGCTAAACCGGCTAGGGCCGCCTGTAGACTTTTGTTTTCAATGTCTGCATAGTATTCCATGATATCTGCATATTACGATTTGTTTCATTCTTTCCCTCTTGATGGACACTTGAGTTGTTTTCAGCTCTTTGTAACTACATGCAATTCCTTAATGACTGTCTTTGCATATGTGGCTTGATATGCATTCGTGAATGTGCCTGTGGGATAAATTCCTGTATATAAAACAGCTGGGTTTCGGGTCTGTGCATTGTCTGTGCATGGAACCAGCAACTTTTCGGTGCACGGGGTGATGCCCACCCACGGAGCCACACCTGCCAGGGCCCAACAGTGAAGTTTAAACACTCACGATATAAAAATGTTTGGAGAGGCAGACACAGGTACAGGAGACAGAGGAAGGACATTCCACAAATGCTCCTTAAGAAAAAGAAAAATAAGCCACAAGTGAAAATGATCGAATTTAATTTAAAATGATCCTGAAATAAAGAAACCCTTCCATCTGCAACTGAAAATCCACACAGTGTCCCAGTTGGGGGGGGGGGTCCTAATGACCCACACCTAGAACCTTCTGAAGTTACAGAGCCTCCAGGACAAAGACAGAATCGCATGGGCCCATATCAGAGAAGACCCAGGTCAGAGGGAGTAAGTTATGAATATGAAGGGGAGAGGCTGGCATCAGATGTCACCACAGCACGGCATCCCAGGGGACGTGAAGGAAAATCTACACGTTCCCAGAAAAGACGGGACCCTCTGGGAATTGTCTACCCGGGATCGTTGCTTTTGGCAACGAACACTCCCATGCGCACAAGCGCTTATGAAATACAGCACCCGCGAGCCCCTGGAAAATAGAAAAACAACATCGTGATGAAATTGTGCCAACCAAGAAATAAATCAAATAATGAAGAAAAAAGAAGCTACGGTGATCAGGGAATATATTTAAAAATAGGGAAAAAAAGACGAAACGACCATGGGAAATATTTACAGAAGGGAATATAAATATCATCCATGCAAAAAGTACGATACCAGCAAAATCAGTACTGGGAAGGGGAGGGTGGGCAAAGGGCAAGATGCCAAAGTCCTCACGTGTACAGCACAGTCCACGGTAGCTTAAATGTGCTGTTAAAAATAAGATGCTCATGCCCCAGCCAGTTTGGCTCAGTGGATAGAGCGTCGGCCTGTGGACCAAAGGGTCCCAGGTTCGATTCCTGTCAAAGGGCATGTACCTTGATTGCAGGCTCCTCCCCAGCCCGGGGCCCTGGTTGGGACTCATGCAGGAGGCAACCAGTTGATGTGCTTCTCTCACATCGATGTTTCTCTCTGTCTTTCCCTCTCTCTTCCACTCTCTCTAAAAATCAATGGAAAAATATCCTCGGGGGAGGATTTAAAAACAAAAGGATGCTCATGGCGGGTCTCAGGGCCCAAGCACAGTGCCCAGGGCAACCTGGTGAGGCAAGTTGGCCCCAGCGGGATGAGCAGGGTCCCTTGCAGACGAGACCTCCCCTGGCCATGTCCCACACCGTCCCTCCTGGCCTGGCTCATGCTGTTTCTTCTGCCCTTTGCACTAGTGGCCTCCCTTTTCAATCTTTTTTAAAAAATATATACTTTATTGATTTA
Organism: Myotis brandtii; assembly: GCF_000412655.1. Lineage (NCBI taxonomy): Eukaryota > Metazoa > Chordata > Mammalia > Chiroptera > Vespertilionidae > Myotis > Myotis brandtii. Next base: position 19,732 of record NW_005370124.1, read on the forward strand.
TTACAGAGAGCAAGGGAGAGGGATAGACAGTTAGAAACATAGATGAGAGAGAAACATCGATCAGTTGCCTCCTGCCCACCCACTACTGGGGATGTGCCAGCAACCAAGGTACATGCCCTTGACCGGAATCGAACCTGGGACCTTTCAGTCCACAGGCTGACGCTCTATCCACTGAGCCAAACAGGTTAGGGCCCCTTTTCAATCTTGAAGCTGCCAGAAGTTCAAGTCCAGGGAGGAGCCAGAGAGGAAGAATCTTTTTGCCTTTCCGAAGCAGCAGCATCCTGGTGTCCTCGTCCCTCCTCCACAGTTGACAGCCAGGAAGGCTCCCATCCTGATGGGAGCGATCCAGATCCGGCTCTTGAAAGCTCCCAGCTGCTAGGCCGGTCCAGGCTCCACAGTTCGACCGATGGTTCACGTCACAGTCCCCAAAATACGTGGGCATCTCCCTGTGACGCCAGAATGAGACTGGCAGCCACACCGGATGCTCTCAAAAGAAGTGAGAACATTTACGCATCCTAACAGGAAGGGTGATGGGGACAATGAGGGGCTGTGATGCCAAGTTCAGCGTCAGACGTGCAGGAGGCAAGGGATGGAGCTGGCACCAGAGCTTCCTTCCCGGCACGTGACAAAAACGCAGCAGGGCAAGGATTCCAGAAGCTTCTGTTCCCCGTGCATGAGGTCTTCACTCGTGGTTGGTGTGTCGTCGGTGCAGGGTTCGGTTTTTCTATTCACGGGTCAAGAATTGTGAAACCTGGGATTGGCGGGAGCCCTAAACCTCAGGGGACATGAGACGCAGAAATCAGCCCAGGACCCTGGCAGGTGGCTCACAGGCTTGAGGTTGGAAATGCCCCGCAAGGACTTGGGCCCCAGGCGAAAGGCCTCTTCCTGCACTTCTGTTCGTATTTCCGGCTCAGTGGGGCCTCAGGACAGGGAAGACCAGGGGTTGTGCACAGAAGAGGGGCGGCAGAGGCCCAGGCATCACAGCTGTGGGGTCCCAGGGATTAGGGTCCTGTCCCTGAGGCAGGGCCCAGGCTGCCTCTAGAGCCACGGTCCCTGCTGACCACCATCATTTCACAATAAAATAGTCTTTCTTCCGTTAGAGTTTCTTACTTTCAGACATGACATCGATGAACATGGGAGCTACTGGTTATTGGTCCTCAGAGCGAGGCTGACTCTGCCTCCCTCCCCCTCCCACAGAGCTCCGCTGAGGCCGGTTCACCCACAGGACGGCACCGAGCATGCTCAGGAGCAGGGGCACCTCCAGGAAGACCAGGAGCAGGAAGCGGGTGCTGCTGAGCAGGGACCTGCGGGGGACACGGTGACAGAAGTGAGCTACTGCCCAGGACCCCTCTTCCCAGCCCCCCCTGTGCCCGGAGTGTGGATCCCAAGAACCTATGTGAGGACGAGCCTGGGACCCCAGGCTGACAGTGGCCCCCACTTGCCCGCACACTCTCTCTTCTGATTCTCTGATTCCTCACTCTTCTCACCCTTGCTTGCTCTTCTGGGAGGAAATGCTTGGGGTTCTTATAAGAAGAAGAAGAGACTGGGACACAGACACACACAAAGGGGAAACCATGGGAAGACTCAGGGAGAAGAGGCCTCGGGAGGAACCAACCCTGCCGACACCCTGACGCAGACGTCTGGCCTCCAGAACTTGAGAAAACAAATGTCTGTTGTCTAAGCCGGTGCTGCTTTGTGATGGCAGCCCGAGCTACGCACACAAGGATTATCTCCTACTCATCACAACTCACAGAAATTCGTAAAATAAATCCATCAATTAATGATTTAACTCTATTTGCTACATTAACTATCCCTCGATTGTAAGTGCCTGGAGGGAAGACAGCTTGATTGTTCTGTTCATCTCCTATCCCCCCTGTGTTCCCTAAATCAGTGCTAGACATGAGGGGGGCTCAATAGCTCTTTGTTGAATAAATGAGTGAGTTATCCATAATGTGAGCAAAAGCCCTAATTGGCACTTACATCTGGCCTTGATTCTTGCATTTAAAAACTGCTTGCTATTATGCTAAGTGAAACAAGCCAGTCAATGAAGGAAAAATACCACATGATCTCACTCATTCATGGATAATAAAGACCATTACAAACTTTTGAACAATAATAGATACAGAGGCAGAGCTGCCTCAAACTGATTGTCAAACTGCACTGGGAAGGCCAGGGAGGATTGGGGGGCAGGAGGGAGGGGAGTAAGAGATCAACCGAAGGACTTGTATGCATGCATATAAGCATAACTAATGGACATAAGACACTGGGGGGTAAGGGAGGGCAGGGGATTGTCAAGGGGGGGGGGGGAAAGGACACATATGTAATACCCTTTGTAATACTTTTAGCAAAAAAAAACAAATAAAAAATTTAAAAAAATAAAATAAAATAAAAACTGCTTGCTAGTCTTATTAAAAGCAGTTCGGCCCTGGTCGGTGTGGCTCAGTTGGTTGAGTGTCGTTCCATACACCAAAAGGTTGCTGGTTTGATTCCCAGTCAGAGCACATGTCCAATTTGTGGGCTCTATCCATGCCCAGAAGGGGGCGTGCAAGAGGCAGCCCATCAGTGATTCTCTCTCATCATGGATGTTTCTATATCTCTCTCCCTCTCCCTTCCTCTCTCTCTAAAATCAATAAGAACATATTTTTAAAAGTAAGTAAGTAGTTCGGTAGAAAGCAATTCTCAAAACAGAGAGCAAATGGGAGAGGGCAAAGGCGTCCCTGGGTTGGAAAGACAGGATGTCCCATCGGGACTCTGCGGGAAGGCCCAGCAGTAGAAGATACAGCAGATCTCAAGGCAAAGCGAAGAGGCCCAAGGAGGGTGAAGGGGAGAAACGAAAGAGGCCTCTCAGCTTCCAGAAAGCTTCTGCGGCTGCAGAGCTGGGAAACATGAGCCCGGCTCAGTTTCTTCCTCTGTAAAATGGGAACGTGCATGTCTACTTCCTGTTCCTCCTCCTGAGGTGGTCATCGGCAGGGTCAACACATGAACAGAGTAACAGACAGGAAAGTCCTCTGTGAGCTGCCAGGGGCTCTAGAGACACGAGGGCCTATCAGGATCACTGCTGTTGCCATAGCAGTAACTAGGGAAACAGGACTTCCCCAGGCCCTTCCTGTTCTCCCAGAATTTGGACCAAGGGGCCTTGTGGTCCCCATGACACCCGTGCCCACACACCCTGGCCATGCCCTCTGCCCTGAATGCCTGCTCGTCCACCTCCCACACTCTGAGCTCCGCAGGGGATGCCCCATGTCTGTGAGAGAAGTCTGGGACAAGTGGGCCAGAAGGAACAGCAGCATCCAAGCTGACTTACCTGCCATCCGAGTGCTGGCTGGTCACAGTCGGGGAGCCGGTGGTTTCTCCTGGGGTGTCTGTGAACGCGTTGGCAGTGGAGGTGATGGCGGAGGTAGGGGTCAACACTGTAGTTGGTGCTTGTCATAAAGAACAGATTACATTCCACTCTCCTGCTATCCCACCCGCAGCCCTGCACGGAGCTCAGAGCCGGGGAGGAATGTGGGCTGCCCTGGCCTGTGGGGCCTGGAAGGGAGCCTTGGGATGGGGCCTCCAGCTGGACCACTCATGTCCCCTTGGCTTCTAGGAGACTCAGAGCCTCAGAGGCTGTCGAGTCTGGGCACAGGTCCAAGAGGACATCCAGCAGGCCCTGGAAGGGTGAAGGGGCCCAGGACTGCCTCAG
>NW_005370125.1:0-701 GCF_000412655.1 Myotis brandtii
TATTATGTTGAGGTATGATCCCTCTATTACCACTTTGTTGAGAGTTTTTATCAGGAAAGGGCATTGGATTTTGTCAAATGCTTTTTCTGCATCAATTGATATGATTATGTGATTTTCATCTCTCTCAATTTGTTTATGTGGTGTATCATGTCTATTGATTTGCGGATATTATACCAGCCTTGCATCCCTGGGATAAAACCCACTTGGTCATGGTGTATGATCTTTCTAATGTAATGCTGGATCCGATTTGCTAGAATTTTGTTGAGGATTTTAGCATCTATGTTTAAAGAATATTGGCCTGTAATCCTCTTTCATTGTGTTGTCCTTATCTGGTTTTGGTATTAGGGTAATGCTGGCTTCATAGAATGAGCTTGGAAGTGTTCCTTACTCTTGAATTTTTTGGAATATTCTGAGGAGGATAGGTTTTAGTTCTTCCTTGAATGTTTGGTAAAACTCCCCTGTGAAGCTGTCTGGCCCCAGGTTTTTGTTGCTGGAAGCTTTTTAATGACTGCTTCAATCTCTTCCATAGTTATTGGCCTATTGAGATTTTTAGAATCTTCCTGATTGAGTTTTGGAAGGTTGTATTTTTCTTGAAATATGTCCATTTCCTCCAGGTTGTCTTATTTGTTTGAATAGAGTTGTTCGTAGTATTTTTAAACAATTGTTTGTATTTCTGTAGGGTCTGTTGTTATTTCACCTCT
>NW_005370126.1:0-435 GCF_000412655.1 Myotis brandtii
TCCCAAAGAACAAGAATGGAGACAGACTTAAAAAAAACCCGGAAGTGTCCTGCCAAGAGCTGAGGCTTGGTTCTGTCCACGTGCCTCAGAGAGATTGGATGAGGAAATGGCCTGGTTTGGCCCTGATTTTACCCACTATGTTACTCTTGAAGGTGTCTTTGCCACAATGTGAATAAACTGCCACCTTTTGGAATAGGGGCTCATACGAAAGTCTGCATTCCCAACTTTTCTTGAGGATCTACGTTCTGCATCTGTGGCCACCGTCCTGAGACCAAGTCCTGTCTCTGGGAATCGGGGGGACACTGGAGTGGAGCCCCACCTCCCCCTCCCCCCGTGCCCTTATTGAACTGAACTCAGTTTGGGGGATGCCTGGCAAGGGTGATGGGTGTCACAGATAAAAAGATGGAGAATGGAGAGGCAGACACCCTGCTTGGT
>NW_005370127.1:0-1624 GCF_000412655.1 Myotis brandtii
GAGGGAGGCCCATGCCACTGACTGTCGGGCTGCAGCAAATGAGTGTGGCCTCTCTCTCCGATGGAAGCCAGGGTCCCAGATGCCAGTGGCCAGAGGGAAACCCAGGTCTCGGGACCGGTGCCAGCAGCAGGGGGAAAGAAGTAGTACTCTTGCATGAATTTTGTGCACTGGGCCTCTAGTAAGAGTATAATTTTGTTATTTAGAAAGTCAGTTTGGGAGTACAAGTGCAGGGCTCATTTATAATCACAACTTAATTTTCTAAAAACTTTCCTCTTATTATAAATTCTCGTCTGGCCATTGTGGCTCCTCAATGGAGGAACATCAACCTAGGAACCAGGAGGTAATGGTTCAATTTCCAGTCAAAGCACATGACCAGGTTGTGCACTTGATCCCAAGTAGGGAATGTGCAGGAGGCAGCTAACCCATGACCCTCTCTCATATTTGACCCTTTTACCCTTTTCATTCTCACACCACCACCTTTCCCCTTTGGTAACTAACCTTCTGTTGTCTCTGTCCAGAGTTTGTTTCTTTCTTTCTATTTTGTATTCCACGTATAAGGGAAATCATATGGTTGTTAACTTTTCCATCAGACTTATTTCGTTTGCATGATATTCTCAAGATCCATCCATGTTGTTGCAAATGTCAGCATTTCATCTTTTCTTATGGCTCGGTAATATTCCATCCTATATATGTACCACATCTTCTCTAGCTAGTCATTAGGGTATTTAGGTTGTTGCCATGTCTTGGCTACTGTGTATAATGATGCAAAGAACATAGGGGTACATATATCTTTATAAACAAATGTTTCCAAGAATTTTTTTAACCCTCACCCGAGGATATTTTTACATTGATTTTAGAGAGAGTGGAAGAAAGAGGGAAAGACAGAGAAAAACATCAATGTGAGAGAAACTCATTGATTGGTTGCCTTCTACACATGCCCCAACCAAAGCCCAGGCCAGGGAGGAACCTGCAACCAAGGTATGTGCCCTTGACCAGGATCGAGCATGGGACCTTTCAGTCTGCAGGTTGAGGCTCTATCCACTGAGCACAACTGGCCAGGGCCAAGATTTTTAAATAGATATCCAGAAAAGGTATTGGGTCATATGGTAGCTCTGTTTTTAAATTTTGAGGAACCTCCCTACTGTTTTTATAGTGTTGTACCAGTTTGCATTCCACCAAAAGATTCTTCACATTTTCTCCAACACTTGTTATCACTTGTCTTATTGATAATAGCCATTCTAAAAGGTATGAGGTTGTATCTCATTCTGATTTTGATTTGCATTTCCCTTATAGATTGTGAAGTTTAACAATTTTTTATACATTTGTTGGTCATTTATATGTCTTCTTGGGAAAGGTGTCTGTTCAGGTCCTATGTCCACTTATATTTATTTTTTAAAATATAATTTTATTGATTTCAGAGAGAAAGGGAGAGGGAGAGATAGAAACATCGATGATGAGAGAGAATCATTGATAGGCTGCCTCCTGTACATCCTCCACTGGGGATTGAGCCCAAAAACCGGGCATGTGCCTTGGGTCCTGACTGGGAATTAAATCATAACCTCCTGGTTCATAGATCAGCACTCAACTACTGAACCACACTGGCCAGGCCCTATGCCCACTTTTT
>NW_005370127.1:1688-10638 GCF_000412655.1 Myotis brandtii
TTATATATTTTGGATATTAGCCCCTTATCAGAGGTATTATTTGCAAATATCCTTGCCCCATTCATTTGGTTGTCTTTTTAATTTTGTTAGTGATTTCTTTTTCTGTGAAAAATCATTTTTGTTTGATGTAGTCCCATTCATTTTTTTTGCTCTTATTTTTCTTGCCTTTGAATTCAAGTTCATAAAATTATCTTTGAGACCAAGGTCCCTATGTGTAATAATACCTATGTTTTCTACATATTTTATTGATTCAGGTTATATATTTAACTCTTTAATCCATTTTTAGTTCACTTTTGTGTATGATGTCAAAAAATAGTCAAATTTCATTCATTTACATGTGGCTTACCAATTTTCCCAACACAATTTATTAAATAGGCTTTCTTATCTCCATTGCATGTTTTTGGCTCCTTTGTTGAAAATTAGCTGTCTAGAGTGAAAAAAATGGCTGAGATTTAGATGGACGTGTAGTTGCCTTGTCCCGGAGCAGATAAGGGCGAGCAGCTGAAACGGCCAGTATTATTACTGCTACCATTTTATCATTTTTTAAAGTGTAATTTTATTTTCTCTTTATTTTATTTTGGGACTAGTGTTCCCATTCTATTTTCATCGTTCCTTTAGCATCATTTTCCTCTACCTCAATTTTGCCTCTGTGCTAAAACCCTCTTCCCACTTTTCCCCTTTTGTTGTCCTGTTTCTCTTACCCTATTCCTGCTTTAGATTTTCCCTATTCTTTTGACCCCCTGTCTAAATTTCACCCTACTTATATATCCCTTTTCCAATCACCTGCTCTAAATCCTTATACACCTCTCCCTTATCTTTCTTCACTATCCAAATTCTTTTTTTTCTTCTTTTCTCTATTGTTTTGTTGTTGTTTGCTTGATTGTTGAGTATATTGGGGGGTTTTTAAGGATTGTTTGTGAGGTTGTTCTGAATTCAATACCATATGCAAGAAGCTAGAAGAATCAGATGAAAAATTCAATACCATATGCAAGAAGCTAGAAGAATCAGATGAAAAATTCAATACCATATGCAAGAAGCTAGAAGAATCAGATGAAAAATTCAATACCATATGCAAGAAGCTAGAAGAAACAGATGAAAAAATCAACAACTTAAGTAAGGCCCAAGAAGAAATGAAGAGTGATATAGCTGCCATAAAAAACTCCATTGAAAGTATCAACAGTAGACTAGGAGAAGCGGAGGACCGAATTAGTGAATTAGAAGACAAGGAAGCAAAACACACCCAAACTATACTGCAAATGGAGAAAAAAATTAAAAGACAGGAGGAGAGCCTAAGGGAGCTTTGGGACAACATGAAACGAAACAACATACGAATAATAGGGGTGCCAGAACAACAGAAAGATGAACATGGATTAGAAAACCTATTCGAAGAAATAATATCAGAAAACTTCCCTGAGGTGGGGAAGAAAAAAGTCACACAAGCCCAGAGAGTCCCAAACAAGGTGAATCCGAAAAGACCCACACCAAGACACATCATAATTACCATGGCAAATGTTCAGGACAAAGAGAGAATCTTACAGGCTGCAAGAGAGAGACGGAAAGTTACATACAAGGGATCTCCCATTAGATTATCAAATGATTTCTCAACAGAAACACATCAGGCCAGAAAAGAATGGACAGAAATCTACAAAGTGATGCAAAGCAAAGGACTGAATCCAAGAATACTCTATCCAGCAAGGCTTTCATTCAAAATTGAAGGGGAAATAAGAAGCTTCACAGACAAAAAAAGGCTAAGGGAGTTTATCACCACCAAGCCAGCCATGCAAGAAATGCTAAAGGGACTGGTGTAAAAAGAAGAAATAACAAGCTCAGAAAGAAAACAGCCACACACACAAAAAAAGAAATGGCTACAAACAAGTACCTTTCAATAATAACTTTAAATGTAAACGGACTAAATGCTCCAACCAAAAGACATCGAGTGGCTGAATGGATAAAAAAACATGACCCATACATCTGCTGTCTACAAGAGACCCACCTCATTAGAAGGGACTCACACAGACTGAAAGTGAAGGGATGGAAAAATATCTTTCACGCAAATGGAAAGGAAAAGAAAGCTGGGGTAGCAATACTTATATCGGACAAAATACATCTCAAAGTGAAGGCCATAACCAGAGATAAGGAAGGCCACTTCATAATACTAAAGGGATCAATACAACAAGAAGATATAACCCTGGTAAACATATATGCACCCAATGCAGGAGCACCCAAATTCATAAAAAAACTCCTGGAAGATATCAAAGGAGAGATCGACAACAATACAATCATAGTAGGGGACTTTAATACACCACTGACACCACTGGATAAGCCCGCTAGACAAACAATCAGCAAAGAAACAGCAATCCTAAATGACTCACTAGATCAGATGGACTTAATTGACATCTTCAGAACACTTCACCCCAAAGCCATGGAATATACATTCCTCTCAGGTGCTCATGGGACATATTCAAAAATAGACCACATATTGGGTCACAAGCAAAGTCTCCACAAATTCAAGAAGATTGAAATCATAAAAAGCTTCTTCTCAGACCACGATGGCATAATGTTAGAAATAAACTACAATAAAAACAACCCAAAATACTCAAACACTTGGAAGCTGAATAGCATGTTATTAAATATTGATTGGGTTACCAATGAGATCAAAGAAGAAATTAAAAACATCCTGGAAACTAATGACAATGAAAACACAACAATCCAAAACCTTTGGGACACAATGAAAGCAGTCCTGAGAGGGAAGTTTATAGCTCTTCAGGCCTATCTCAAAAAGCAAGAAAAAATGGTAGTAAATCATCTAAATCTACAGCTCAAAGAATTAGAAAGAGAGCAACAAGAAAACCCCAGAGTGAGCAGAAGGAAGGAGATAATAAAGATTAGAGCAGAAATAAATGACATAGAGACCAAAAAAACAATACAGAAAATCAATGAAACCAAGAGCTGGTTCTTTGAAAGGATAAACAAGATTGACAAACCTCTAGCCAGGCTCACCAAGAAGCAAAGAGAGAGGACCCAAATAAACCAAATCAGAAACGATAGAGGCGAAATAACAACAGACCCCACAGAAATACAAATGATTGTTAAACAATACTATGGACAGCTCTACTCCAACAAACTAGACAACCTGGAGGAAATGGACAAATTCCTAGGAAAGTACAACATTCCAAAACTCAATCAGGAAGAATCTAAAAATCTCAATAGGCCAATAACTATGGAAGAAATTGAAGCAGTCATCAGAAAGCTTCCAGCAAACAAAAGCCCAGGACCAGATGGCTTCTCAGGGGAGTTTTACCAAACTTTCAAGGAAGAACTAAAACCTATCCTCCTCAGACTACTACAAAAAATTCAGGAGGAAGGAACACTTCCAAGCTCATTCTATGAAGCCAGCATCACCCTAATACCAAAACCAGGTAAAGACAACACAATGAAAGAGAATTACAGGCCAATATCCCTCATGAACATAGATGCCAAAATCCTCAACAAAATCTTAGCAAATCGGATCCAACAGTACATCAGAAGGATCATACACCATGACCAAGTAGGATTTATCCCAGGGATGCAAGGATGGTACAACATCCGTAAATCAATAAACGTAATACATCACATAAACAAATTGAAAGAAAAAAACCACATGGTCATATCAATTGATGCAGAAAAAGCATTCGACAAAATCCAACACCCATTTTTGATAAAAACTCTCAGCAAGGTGGGAATAGAAGGATCATACCTCAACATAATAAAAGCCATATATGACAGGCCCACAGCCAACATCATACTCAATGGACAAAAACTAACACCATTTCCCCTAAGAACAGGAACAAGACAGGGATGCCCACTCTCACCACTCCTGTTCAACATAGTCCTGGAAGTATTAGCCATTGCAATTAGACAAGAAGAAGAAATAAAAGGCATCCAAATTGGAAAAGAGGAAGTAAAACTGTCCTTATTTGCAGACGACATGATATTATACATACAAAACCCTAGAGACTCCATCAAAAAACTACTAGACTTAATACATGAATTTGGCAATGTAGCAGGATACAAAATTAACCCCAAGAAATCTGAGGCATTTCTATACACCAATAGTGAACTTTCAGAAAGAGAGATTATAAAAACAATCCCATTTACCATCGCACCAAAAAAATTAAGCTACCTAGGAATAAACTTAACTAAAGAGGTAAAAGACCTCTACTCAGAAAACTACAGGACGTTGAAAAAAGAGATAGAGGAAGACATAAAGAGATGGAAGAACATACCATGTTCTTGGATTGGTAGAATCAACATCATTAAAATGTCCATACTACCCAAAGCAATCTATAAATTCAACGCACTTCCCATTAAAATACCAATGGCCTACTTCAAAGATCTAGAACGAACTCTCCAAAAATTCATCTGGAATAAAAAAAGACCCCGAATAGCTGCAGCGATCCTGAGAAAGAACAAAGTAGGTGGGATCTCAATGCCAGATATCAAGCTGTATTACAAAGCCACTGTTCTCAAAACTGCCTGGTACTGGCACAAGAACAGACATATAGATCAGTGGAATAGAATAGAGAGTCCAGAAATTAGCCCGAACCAATATGCTCAATTAATATTTGACAAAGGAGGCAAGAACATACAATGGAGCCAAGATAGTCTCTTCAATAAGTGGTGTTGGGAAAATTGGACAGATATATGCAAGAAAATGAAACTAGACCACCAACTTACACCATACACAAGAATAAACTCAAAATGGATAAAGGACTTAAATGTACGACAGGAAACCATAAAAATTCTAGAAGAATCCAAAGGCAACAAAATCTCAGACATATGCCAAAGCAATTTCTTCACTGATACAGCTCCTAGGGCAGTTGAAACTAAAGAGAAAATGAACAAATGGGACTACATCAAAATAAAAAGCTTCTGCACAGCAAAAGAAACCATCAACAAAACAACAAGAAAACCCACTGCGTGGGAAAACATATTTGCCAACGTCATATCTGATAAGGGCCTAATCTCCAAAATTTATAGGGAACTCATACAACTTAACAAAAAGAAGATAAACAATCCAATCAAAAAATGGGCAAAGGATCTAAATAGACACCTTTCAAAAGAGGACATTCAGAAAGCCAAGAGACATATGAAAACATGCTCAAAGTCACTAATCATCCGAGAGATGCAAATCAAAACAACAATGAGGTACCATCTCACACCTGTCAGACTGGCTATCATCAACAAATCAACAAACGACAAGTGCTGGAGAGGATGTGGAGAAAAAGGAACACTCGTGCACTGCTGGTGGGAATGCAGACTGGTGCAGCCACTATGGAAGACAGTATGGAGTTTCCTCAAAAAACAAAACATGGAACTCCCATTTGACCCTGTGATCCCACTTCTAGGAATATATCCCAAGAAACCAGAAACACCAATCAGAAAGGATCTATGCACCCCTATGTTCATAGCAGCACAATTCACCATAGCTAAGATTTGGAAACAGCCTAAGTGCCCATCAGTAGATGAATGGATTAGAAAACTGTGGTACATCTACACGATGGAATACTATGCTGCTGTAAAAAAGAAGGAACTCTTACCATTTGCAACGGCATGGATGGAACTGGAGAGCATTATGCTAAGTGAAATAAGCCAGTCAATGAAGGAAAAATACCACATGATCTCACTCATTCATGGATAATAAAGACCATTACAAACTTTTGAACAATAATAGATACAGAGGCAGAGCTGCCTCAAACTGATTGTCAAACTGCAGTGGGAAGGCCAGGGAGGGTTAGGGGGCAGAAGGGAGGGGAGTAAGAGATCAACCGAAGGACTTGTATGCATGCATATAAGCATAACCAATGGACATAAGACACTGGGGGGTAAGGGAGGGCAGGGGATTGTCAAGGGCGGGGGGAAAAAAAGGACACATATGTAATACCCTTTGTAATACTTTTAGCAAAAAAAAACAAATAAAAAATTAAAAAAAATAAAAATAAAAAAATGCAAAGGAAACCTAAAAAAAAAGAAACATCAATGATGATAATCATTAATTAGCCCGAAACCAGTGCATGTGCCCCAACTGGGAATCAAATTATGACCACCTGGTTCATAGATCAACGCTCAACCGCTGAACCATGCTGGCCAGGTGATGTGGAGAGTATTACGCAAAGTGAAACAAGCCAGTCAGAGAAAGACAAATATCATATGATTTCACTTATATGTGGAATCTAGTGAACAAAATAAACTCACAAACAAAATATAAACAGACTCATAGATACAGAGAAGAGACTGACAGCTCTCAGAGGGGAGGAGCATAGGGAGCTGGGTGAAAAATGTGAAGGTATTAAGCAAAAACAAACAAACAACAAAAAAACACCTAAGAGACACAGACAACAGAAGGTGGTTACCAGAGGGAAAGGGGGGCGGCAGGTAGAAGAAGGTAAAGGGGGGTAAATGGTGACCGAAGGAGACTTGACTTTAGGTGGTGAACACACAATACAATATATAGATGATGTATCATAGAATTGTATAATGGAAATCTATAGAATTTTATTAATCAATGTTACCCCAATAATTTCAATAAATTTTTAAAATAAAATAGCCCTATCTGGTTTGGCTCAGTGGTTAGAGCGTTGGCCTGTGAACTAAAGGGTTCCTGGGTTCAATTCCAGTCAAGGGCACATACCTTTGTTACAGCTTCAATCCCTGACCCTGGTCGGGTATGTGCAGGAGGCAACCAATTGATGAGTCTCTCTCACAGACTCACATCGATGTTTCTCTCTGTCTCTCCCCCTCCCTTCCACTCTTTCTAAAAAGCAGTGGAAAAATATCCCTGGGTGAAAATTAATAAAATAAAATAAAAATTTGCATGGATGCTTTAAAGAAAAAAAAAGCAAATATATCTCTTCTATTATGTGAGGAAAATAAACACTTTGAGCTACCCTGGAACAATTCATTTGTTATTAATACCAAATGCATTCCTAACTAACATTTGGGATCAGATGTTTCTGCATGGACAGAAAGAACTAGGCATTTTGTGAATACATTCAATGTGATTACAATGATAAAATGATCATTTTAACAGCTCTAATGCAATAAGAAACACATGTAGCCGAAACCAGTTTGGCTCAGTGGATAGAGCATCGGCCTGCGGACTGAAAGGTCCCAGGTTTGATTCCGGTCAAGGGCATGTACCTGGGTTGCGGGCACATCCCCAGTAGGAGATGTGCAGGAGGCGGCTGATCAATGTTTCTCTCTCATCGATGTTTCTAACTCTCTATCTCTCTCCCTTCCTCTCTGTAAAAAGTCAATAAAATATATTTTTTAAAAAAAAGAAACACATGTAAACTTTCTTCAAAACTTATAGTTTATAGAAAAAATGTAAGGTGAGTTAATAAATAATAGCAGAATCCAGATGACTGCAGGGAAAAATGCTTTCGAGTATTTAGCATATGAGCAGTCTCCCTCTTGTAGTAATTTTTGTGCTGATATAGATTGACCAGTGGTCAAATTGCCTGCAATCAGATATTGAACACTCTTCATAGTGCCCAAAAAATAGTGGAAAATGTTTTATTTTTATTTGAAATCTAAGATTCTACATTTTAGAGCAACTCTATATATCTTTGAGGGAATAATTAAAATCAGCTATTTCCAAAACATTGGTTATACATAAGTTATAGGTCAACAATATTCCCCAATGAAGTCACCCACATGTTTATCTCTCTCAGGACATTTAATCTTCATAACATGAAAATGTATTTTATTTTTTAACATAACTATTATGTTTTACCATCTATATTCCAAGAAATTATAACATTCACACAGTTACCAGAATAACTAAAACGTAAAAGACACAATATCAAATAATGATGAAAATGTAGAGCAACCCAAATTCTCAAACCAGAGTGTTAATTGCCATTATCACATTGGAAAACTGTTTAGTGTCTACTAATGCTAAATGTGTAAACATACTCTTAGGCCCATCGGCTCCACTCCTAAGTATATAACCAACAGAGATGGTGCATATATGTTCACCAAAAGATATGTATACTAGTAAGTGCCCTGGCCAGGTGGCTCTGTTGATTGGAGCATGGTCCCATATACCAAAAGGTCGCAGGTTCAATTCTTAGTTAGGGCACATACGTAGGTTGTGGGTTAAATCCTCTCTCAGGGTGTGTACTGGAGGTAGCCAATCGATGTTTCTCTTTCACAGCAATGTTTCTTCCTCTCTCTCTCTCTCTCTCTCTCTCTCTCTCTCTCTCCCTCAAATCAATAAAAACATACTCTTTATGATTTAAAAAACGACTACAAGATTGCACATAGCAACACTATTCATAATAGGCAAAAACTGTAAACAACTTAAATATGCATCCACAGTAGAAAGAATAAATGAACTGTGGCATGTTCACCCAATGAAATGCTGGAGCAATTAAAATTAATGAACTATTTGCTGCGCCAACAACTCTGCCTCAACCACAATGTTGAATGAAAAAGGCCAGACACAAAAGATACATACCATATATATGATTCCATTTATTTAAAGTAAATTAAAAAACTGATCTATCATGTTTCTCTCTCATTGATGTTTCTAACTCTCTATCCCTTTGCCTTCCTCTCTGTGAAAAATCAATAAAATATATTTTTAAAAAACTGATCTAACAGAAAGTCAAAATAGTGATTAGCTTTGCCAGAATAAGCATAGGGGGTCTTCTGGGGTTGTGGTAATTTTCTATTTATTCACTTTGGTAGGGTTTTCATGGAAATGTTCAATTTGTAGTTTGTAAAAATTCATCAAGCTACACATTTTTTCTTATATGATATGTTTTACATCACTTAAAAATAGTGCCACTTCTTCCCATTTATTCCCACAGTATGATTTTTTAAATATATTTTATTGATTTCAGAAAAGAAGGGAGAGGAAGAGAGAGATAGAAACATCAATGATGAGAGAGAATCATTGATCGGC
>NW_005370127.1:10661-12554 GCF_000412655.1 Myotis brandtii
ACACACACACACACACACACACACACACACCACACACACAACACCACTGGGGTGGAGCCTGAAATCCAGGCATGTGCCCTGACCAAGAATCAGACCATGACCTCCTGGTTTATAGATTGATGCTCAACCACTGAGCCACTCGGCCAGGTCCACAGTATGATTTTTTTAAGTGTCATGTATTTGTGTTAATATGAAGCAGGCCAAGGTTGTGACACATGGGAACTTTTGCTTCAATAAAAGGAAGGCAGAAAAATATTAATATCATTCTTTTAAAACAAACAAACAAAACAAAAAGAGATGTGTCAATTGGTTCAAAAAAGATGAAAATCGGGACAGTATGTTTCTGGGTAGAGAACAAAATGTATTATCAGCAGTTTCTCTTTTCTTTTTTAATAGTACTTTAAAAATTGATTTTAGAGAGAGAGGAAGTGAGAGGGACAGAGAGAGAAACATGGATTCAAGAGAGAACAAAAGAGGTGGAAGAGGTCACCTCCTTGTCCCACCTCCCTCCTTCTGATTGTATGTGGAGTTGAGAAATGGATAGGGTAGTAGGCTGGCAGAGAGCCAAATCTGGGTTTTCTAGATACAGTTAGTTTGGATTGTCCTGCTTCCTGATATTAGTACCCCCACAGTTGCCCACTGCAAGTGCGAGGGACAGCAGGAGGCCAACAGTTGCTTTGGACACCTATCAAAATTCATCTCCACACCCAAGACTGACTCTCAGGTAGAAGATTTAAGCCTCTGTTCTGTTCTGCTCTGCCTCTCTTATTAGCCTGTGGGCATGTTTTCTCTAAGACAGTATGAAGAATGCATGTTAAAGATGACTTCTCTGGCCCCGAGGGCTTTTTTGGAGGATTTATCTGGAAGTCAGATGTCCACAACCCTGGGCTTTTGTCTTAGAGATTTATCCTGAAAACTAGATGTCTCCCCAGAGTCCAAGAATTCTGTCTCCCACTTCATCTTCTTTTCTTATAAAAAGTACTCAAAAATGGTCATAAAAAAAGATTACACGAAGCAACTAAATACCTCTATAATAAAAAAATCCAAATATACAGAAATTCAAATACACTAAGAGGTAGGAAAGTGTTACGTGCTTATAACAGTTTTCACATAAATATATATGGCAAAGCTGTTTATCCTTAAGAGGAAAAGTGACATGCACCTTTATAACTTCGGGTGCCCTGAATTTGGAGGTTTAAAATAGTTCTTTGTAGCACCTCCCTGGGATTTTGACAGATGCTTCAGGCTATTGGAAAACTTTAAAGGGTTTTAACAAGAAACTGCATTGCACCATTTTCTTTTAATCTGTGTACATAGTTGTCTAGTTAGGGCAGCTTTAAACCATCCAAAGGCTGGGAGCATTTTAAATCCTATTTATTCCTTGAGTGGACTATTTATTAATCGGCTTACTTGCTTCTGAAATTAAATCTTATTTCTACATCTACTTTTTCTAATGATGTATATTTTTTGCTTTGATTTGTTGGGGGAAATGTTATGTGTCTCTTTTTTCATTGTATACTGCCCAAACTTTGGAGTTTGTTTTAAAAACATGTTTTAAATGTTCAAGGCATTAACATTTAACTTGCCTTTTTTATAAGGCAGAGAAATGCCCAAGTTTACTGTTAAGGGCTAATAGCACACATCCTACCCTACTCCCATCGCTTCTCACCACTGCATGCCCACAAAGAATAAGTCTGTTTTTATTCTTTTCATAAAAACTCAAAAAAGACTTTAAGATTAGCACATTCATTAGACTATTTCTCAGCAAGAATTTTTCTGATATATCTTTTCTTGAAACTACATACTCTAGATAGCCCCAGCAGCATCTATAGATGTGCAGGGCAGGACCCATTCTCAGCTCACAGTTCCGGGTCAGCCTCTGCATGCAGGGCG
>NW_005370127.1:12585-136256 GCF_000412655.1 Myotis brandtii
GGGGGGGGGGGGGGGGGGGATGTTCATGCATCTCCAGTGAGCTCTCATCTAAACCTGAGAGTCCAAGCCATCTCTGCCCTCTACCTGGGCCCTCTTTCTTAGTTCTGCTTTCTGATTACTCTTCTGAGCAATATCCTGAAAATAATTCCAATTTCTCTTATATACAAGGATGAGGAGGTCTTGCTCATTACGCAAGTCCAACAGCCAAATTCTGTCTTAGACACATGAACCCATATGAGAATGACAGACACCCAGTAATGTCATATTGGGAGTGGAGGGTGGAGGGAGTCAGCTACTGTAAATGAATGTATAACACATTTATAGGAGCATAACCTCACATTCATTTACCTACTTATCTTACAAGATGGGGTTTCAGAAAAGGTTAGAGATAGCTGCATAATCATATCTCCAATGAGCAAAGTAATTAATACTTTTAGGTCATAATGATTTGGGGAGGGGGTAATTAGACCACCAAAATTCTTCTGTCCTTGCAATGACCTACATCTAAAGTAAAGATTAAAGTTATTCAGCCTTTGAGGAGAAGCTTTTTGTTTGGGGATTTTCAAGTATGCTTGTCAGGTACGTGCCCATCACTGGTAACATCTTCGGAATATACTTGTCTCTCTGTCATCAGTAAATCCATTTGTTCCCAGCTGTAATTTATCTCTTGATAAATCATGCTATCAAGTTGAAGTGTGAAAGCAATACCCTTAGGACATAAAATACCACTGAATCCCCTGTTTGGTTAATTTATTACTATTATTAGGGAACTGACAGGGTTACTTTAAAAATCGAGTACCCAGAGGCTCTAGATTTTTATCAGGTCTTCAGTACTGGAGCAGTGTTCAATCACTCCCGGCTGACCCAGCCACCTCCCCAGGCTCTTTCTGCCACCAGTTCCTTTGGAGAATTCTTGTCAGAAGGGAAGAGTGACTGAAGCTGGACACAGGTTACTCCCAAACATTCATACAGATAGCTAGGTGTGACAATCAAGAGATAAAGCCTCGGGGCATCTTTCTCAAGGAAGTTGTTTGCTTTTTTTATGAGGATTGTCTCTATTCAGTCCATGACAGCATGGCATTATGGACGTTGGGACATAGCTCAGAAGACTGATGCGGTGCAGCGACAGGAGTTCCAAGCAGGAGGCAGTGGACGTGACTTGAAGTCCTGACTATGGCATTTACTAGCTGTGTGACCTTGGACACGTTATTAAATGCTCCTGAGCCTTGATTTCTACAGCTGAAAAATAGCATTAATAATAGGGTTGTTGAGAGAATTAATTAAGATGTGAAATGCTCACCTCCTAGGAGGTAATAAAAAAGGTTTGTTACTTCTTCTTAATACTGTATTTTTAAAAGCAGCATTTATAGAGATATATCAATGATCTTCATCTTTCAATCACTACCCATTATCTATTTCTCAGTCATACTTAGATTTGTTTTAATTTGGGATTCAATCCACCTTTGTAAGACTTTTTCACAACTTAGAAGCTGATGAGATAGATGAAACCCCATTAGAACAAATGCCATGACCAACCTCAACTTTGGAAAAAAAAAGAGAGAGCATAAGAAAGTGAATCTAAGCTACAACCAACAGGATAGTATTTCGAACAACATTTAACACTTTGACATTCTCGTATGAACATCGCTGAAAGAAAGAAAGCCCAATGTAAATTATCAGAGTTCTGGTTTAGGCACACGTTGGTGACAAAGCAGGAACCCACTGAAGCCTCTGCTATTGTTCCTACTCTTTCCAGCCTTCTCCCTGGCAAGCCACTTCCACTGCCACCTCAAGACCTTTGCATTGGACAGTCTCTCAGCCTAGGGCATTTGTTTCTGATATCAACCAACTTCCCTTCACCACTGCATGCAGATCTGAGCTCAAATGTCACCTTTCTAGAGGGGCCTTTTCTAGACACCTCTCTAAAGTACCTCCCACACCCAGTGCCCACCCATCATTTGGTCCCTTATCCTGCTTTTTCTTCAGATCAGTTAACACTACTTGACATATTTTTTATCTCCTACTAGAATGATAGTTGCATGAGGACAACAGATATTTTATTGTCTTAGTCACTACTCCTAAAAATTCCTGAAAGTATTCCTAGCATATAGTAGACAGTGAGGAAGAAAGGTTGGTATGCTCCACCATCACATAGGGACCAAGTGCCTTTCTGCAGCCCACGGGAATTCATTTCCTAAAAACACATGTCCCAGAACAGAAACGAAGCCAATTCAAGTGGCCACCACCTACCCATTTAGACTCTCATAATCTCTTGCAAGTCTTCTATATTAGTAGTAGCCTGCCTCCCTTGAGTTTATATTCCAATTTTTTATCCACCTCACATACTAGTTCTTCCTTTCTTGTTTATTTTGGTTTTGTTTTCCTTTTGTTTGCTTGGCTTTTTATTGAGGTAAAAAAGACATACAATAAAGTACCTGTACGTAAATTGTACAATTTGATGAGTTTTGACATCTGTATACACCCATAAAACCATCACCTCAATCAAGATAATGAATAGTTATATTCCCAAAGTTTCTCCATGCCCTTTCAATCTTTCACTCCCACCTCTTCCCCTGACCCACCTGCTCATTAAGCAAGTCCCCCTCCAACCCTCAAACCCAGAATAGTTTATTTTCCAAAATTTTATATAAATGGAATCACATAGAATGTTCTTGGTGGGGCGCAAGGTAGGTGGCATGATTCTTTAACTCAGCATAATTATTTTGAGATTTATTCATATTTTTGTGGGTATCAATAGTTATTTCCTTTTTATTACTAGGTTGAATGGGGATACCACAATTTGTTGATAGACATTTGGGTAAATACTTAAAAAAGGAACTCTGTGTCACATGGTAGTTGTATGGGTAACGTTTTAAGGAACTGTCAAATTGTTTTCCAAAATAGTTGTCTCATTTTATATTCCCATCAGCTGTATGTGAGAGTTCCAAATACTCCACATTCTTAGGTATTCTGACAGAAACATCTAGATAAAGGGCAAACTCAATCATACCACTTCTTTGCTTAACATTACCCATGATTTTCCACCCTTACAGAATAAAGCTTACCTTCCTCAGGGCTGTTTAGAAGCCCCTGCCTCCCAGCACAGATATATCTTTCATCACACCCTTCCTCATTCCCAGCCCCCGACCTTCTCCATCTAGCTCAAAGAACTTTCTCATTCTTCCCCAAGCACAGCACCCTTGGCTGACTCTGGGCCTTTATACAAGCATTTTGCTATTCTTTCACTGTTATAGGCTGAATCATGCCCCTGCCCCACCCCACCCCCCAAAAAATTCATATGTTGAATTCTTACCTCCCAGTACCTCAGAATGTAGCCTTATTTGGAGAAGATAGGTCTTTAAAGAGGTAACTAAATTAAAATGAGGACATTGGGGTGCATATTCATCTAATATGGTTGTCCTTGTAAGAAAAGAAAATCTGGACACAAACACAGAAAGAAGATAATCTGAAGACACAGGGAGAACATGGCCATCTACAAGCCACGGGGTGAGGCCTAGAACAGATCCTTCCCTCATGACTCTCAGAAGGAACAAACCCTGCCAACACCTTGATCTTGGACTTCTAGCCTCTAGAACTGTGAGATGACAATGTTATTTAATGCACCTGGTCTGTGGTACTTTGTTACAAAAGTCCCAGCAGACTAATACACTCATCCCTTCAACTTGTCTCAACTGCACAACCAGCTCACTGTTGCTTTCTGTTCATTCTTCCCCACCTCTCTTGCCCAGATTAAATAGCTCCTTCTTTCCTCCTTCTCTTGGTACTTTGTTCACACCTCTATTGGGAATTTGATCTTACTGTCATAGTTATTTGTGTAAGAGTGTATCTTCCCTGCTAGGCTAGAAGATTTTTTTAATCTTTACATCTCAAACTGTCTAGAACAGTCTCCTGTCACATCATGGACTTCTATGCCTATCTGTTGCATGAATTCTCTGGAATTAGGCTGTTCAGCCATGGTTTCTTTTGCCCTTTTTAAAAGAGACAAAAAAGAGATAAATTCCTTATGAAAATTTATGCCAAGGAGATCTATGGACAAGTGCACAAAAATAGATGTACAAGAAAGTTCTTCAGAGCACTGATTATAATATTTTTAAAAAAATACATAGACATAATTGTTGTTCAATAGAATAAATTAAGTAAATTATGGTAAGTCTCATAGAGAAATATTATAGTCAATAAAAATGATGATGTGGATTTTTATTTATTGATATGAAAAAACAGGCACCAGCTATTCTTGAATAAAAAGAACAGGATACAAAACTGTTTATATAGTAGAATATGTATACAAAGTTATGTATGGGTATGGCTGTAGATACCCACACATATAGAAATACTAGTATATGGATGGATGTTTGCCAAAATGTTATTAGAGTTAAATCTGGGTGGTAAGATTTCAGATGATTGTGTGTGTTTTTTCTCTGAGTATTCCAGAAATGTTTAATTTTTAAAAGGAGGCATGTATTTATTTTATAACCAAAATAAAATAATAAAATTATTTCAATTAAAAACATATAACGAGAAGAGG
Organism: Myotis brandtii; assembly: GCF_000412655.1. Lineage (NCBI taxonomy): Eukaryota > Metazoa > Chordata > Mammalia > Chiroptera > Vespertilionidae > Myotis > Myotis brandtii. Next base: position 17,132 of record NW_005370127.1, read on the forward strand.
AACTGGGCTCTACTGTTCTCCTAGATCAACCCCTTTGCCTGATCATGGAAAGGAAGCAATTCTTCTCACCCTGCTAATTAAGCTTCCTGAAAGCAGGTCAGCCCTGGGCCAGGCCACACAGATGGGCATCTGCATTGCACAATTAGGAGCTATTGAGCTGCTTCTACCCATCCTGCCCTGGTCTCATCCTCAAATGAGTCCTGCAGTCATGCATTAAAAGCCTAAGTTTCTCATTATTAGTCATTCCATTTGAATACTTCAATTAGGCAGCTGTTAAAATTCATGGGCAAAAAAAAAAAAAAAAAGAAGCTATTATTAGTTAAGGACATGCTAACCCAATTAATTTCCCCAGCAAAAAGCTGAACCATTAAGTTATGATACAGGAAAAAAAAAGGGGGGGGATGGAAAGAAATTTGTGACAGGGGTGGGGGAAATACAACATAAGTAAACTCAGTCCCTGGGGAAAGTAGAGAAAGGGAGTGGCTGACGAGATAATAGCACTTCCTTTGTAAACGTGCTAAGTTCCTTAGTGGGACACAAATACCAGAAAGTGCCTCTCACCTAAGAGGAGAGAATTTTTTAAAAACCAACCACACATACTTTGATTCTCTGTCAATGCATCCTTTCCTCTTTTGGCCATATCTGCACCCAAGAATGATGGGCATCAGTTGCAAGCCAAATATCACAAAATGATATGGTACAGTATTACCCAGGGGTTTTCATTCCCCATGTCTCCTGCTAAACCCCCTGTGGCAGATTACATTCTCCTGGATGGCCATCCCAATATATGGTCCACTCCACGTGCTCACAATGTGATATGGACGAGCATCCCCATCCAGAGTTGGGGTCAATGTTCCCTCCTCTTGAATGTAGGTGGGCCTTTGTAACTGGCTCAACCATCGAAAGGACACTGCGTGACTGATGAGGCTTGTTATAAAGAGCAACATAGCTTTTGCCAAGTTCTCTCTCTCTCTCTCTCTCTCTCACTCACTCACTCTCTTTCCCCCTCTTAGCCCTGGAATCCAGCCACCATGTTGTAAGAGAGTCCACAGCACATGGAATGGCCATGTGAGCATGTGAGGGTCCTCCAGCTGACTGCCCCAGCTAGGCCCCCAGCCAACAGCAAGCTCTAGAGTCTAGACACTGAATTTATAAGCTTTACTATGATTTCAGCCCCCAGTGTTTGGAGATCTTCAGCTGAGGCCCCATACATGGTAGAATGGAGATAACCTGTCCTCATTGTGCCCAGTGTGAATGCCTGACCCACAGAAACCATGGGGCATAATAAATGAATATTAGTGCTTTGAGCAATAACTAACCAACACACCACCTTAACCTTACCACTGCACTCAAGTTAGATATTAAAAGAAAGAAGTGTCAATTATTTTTTTGTTTCAAAGTAGTTTTTCAAAAATCATCTCTATGACAATGGCTTAAAGGAATCTGAAAATCCTAGCACTTAACTATCAAAAACAGAGCCCTAAAGAACTTAGAGGTATAATATTTATGACTTAAGCAACAAATTTGCAAGAAAGCAAGATGTAAGAGTGAGTTTTCCAGTCTAAGGAGAGATTTTTTTAAAAATCTTTTTTAAAATTTTTGTTGGGGAGAAGAGAAAGAGCCCGAGGGATGGACCTGGAGTAGCCTGGATCCCCAGACAAGGGGCTTCACGGCAGGCACGTAGGCAGTGCAGACCAGGGGGTTGATGGGAATTTTAATAGATGCCAAAGGAATTGACAAAGACGGCGAGGACAGGGAAAATCAGACATCTCTTGCCACACTGACATATGATGACCTAGGACTAGATGGGCCACCTCAACAATTCACGAGTTTCAGGGGCAACTTAATATCAACTATAGGAGAGGAGTGAAAAAATGACCAGTATGAACAGGATTTACCTGACATTGATCATGTTAAATATTCTGCCATCAGTGGGGAGGAGGGGGGGAATGCTGAAGGAGAGGTGGGGTTTGAAATACTGTTTAAATGTACTTATTTACTTATCAAAAAATCAAGCAGCATTATATATCCAAGTTATGGCTTTCGGAATGTGTCCCTTCTTCGCTATTTTGATATTCACCATCCCTGCTAACACTGTAATCTCCAGCGTAGGCACTCAATGAATCTGTGTTAATGAGTAAATAAATAAATGAGTAATGAATTCCAAACAGCTTTGTTGTGGAAATCAGAGGATATGGATCATCTCACTTCTGTCTCCAATAAGCCAGATCACCTTTAACATGTTCCTAATGCTCTAGGGGCCCAAGAGCCCTTATTCATAAAATAATAATCTCTAGTTGTACCTCCAACTGTAAAATCCCACTGGACCAAAAGCTACTACAGAACAAGGATCCAGATTCAATCATTTTTATGGCTCCAGGACCAAGCGTAGTGCCTGGTAAATAGCAGGCACTCAATAAATATTTGTTGAAGAATGAGATGAATGTTATGCTATGTTTCAAACCCTAACAAGGACAATGTGTAATTTGGTTGCCTTTTCAAGTACATAAATGTTAAATAAAAACTACAGAGAAATCACAAACTGAGAATGTTTTCACGGTACAACAACATTTCCTAACTGCCCAGCATTTAAGGAGTAAATGGTTTTGTTGCCTGGGAGTGTGACACAGTGATTTGCTCTGACTTGCCTCCCAGTTATTCTGACTGACAGCCTCTCTGACTGTCTTTTGGTGGGCAGTTGTTGCCCCCGGTGCATTTTTTATCAAAAGTACATATGTCCTGTCATCTTTCATAATCCTCAGAACTTGAAGATTGTTTTTTACTTAAGTTTCTGAGCTGAAATTAGGTTTGAATAATAATCAGGATTGTGGATCTTCTAAAGCAAAGGAACTTTATGAGAAAATGTTATCTTATGATTCTTCCAGGCATAGAATTTCAGAGCTGAAAGATTTTCCCATTCTTGTATTTTATCTTATTAATATTCTCCTTTGCAATTCAAGTACCAAGGACTGGGAAAATCTCTGATTGTCCTGCAGCAATGGCATTAAAAGCTCCTTATAACACAGCACCAGAATTGTGCCATAATTTAGTGAAATTGAACATTGCACTGTGACTGCTAATTTTCCATCGAGATGATTCTGCTGCTAGTCAAGGAAAGAAAAGGTAACATCTTGATAGAAAAAAATTCATTTTTCTAATTATTGTAAAGACTCTGAGATGATTTAGGGTAAATATACCATTTTACCTTTGCCCTAAATTTTACTACAAGGTTCTGCTAAAAATCCTTGCGGCTAGAATGTTGTATTGACAGTTTCTCTTTTAATCTTGCACATAGTAAACCCAGTTATAATTACATAGTGATGATGCATTCCATTCTGGTGACTGCTGCATCAGCATATTCACTTTTAACCTTTATTTTAAATTATTTGCAGTTTGGGATTTAGTCCCCAAAGTCAATTTGGGAAAGTTGTTCTCAGAAAAAAAAAAAAAGGAAAAAAAAAGCAGCTCACCTAACTATTCTACAGTTGCCAAACAATCACATTTAAAAATATGAACACAGCCCTAGCTGGTTTTGTTCAGTGGATACAGCATCGCGGCCCACAGACTAAAGGGTCATAGATTCAATTCTGGTCAAGGGCATGTACCTGGGTTGCAGGCTCGGTCCCAGGCCCTAGTTGGTCAGGGCATGTTCAGGAGGCACTCTCACATTGATGTTTTTCTCTGTGTGTTTCTCGCCCTCCCTTCCACTCTCTAAAAATCAATGAAAAAATATCCTCAGGTGAGGATTAATAACAACAACAAAAATATGAACACATTCATGTCATCCCTGAGTTTAGAAATATGTTTTTTAAACTTTTATAATATGCTAATCATTAATACAAGGTATCTGTTACTTTGCCATAATCTATTAATTTTAATAGAATCTTGTGCATTTACAGTGAGATTAGTATGATTGACTGAAGATCATCTGCATGAAGTGCTTTTTGTTTTTTTTCCCCCACAGTTATATTTATATATAAAAGGCTAATATGCTAAGTGTCCTTCCCACTGTCTGACTGGCCGCTATGACATGCACTGACCACCAGAGGCAGACACTCAATGCAGGAGCTGCTGTAATGCGCACAGAGAAACGGCACCATGGACCTGGCACCAACAAAGCAATACTCGGCTTCCCCCAAGTGGGATACTTGGCTTCCCCCAAGTGGGACACGGGCCCCGCCACCACCCCGGAGCAACAGCCCACCAAATCACAGCCAATGGTGCCATGGTACAAAATGTGGCCCACAGACCAGTCCAGCCCACAAATGGTGGCTGTGGGTGCCGGGAATGACGTCTCATTTTTATTGACATTCTGAAGCTGAAATTGTCCACAGAATGTATCTGAAGACCAACTGTTGGCACAATGTACCTCTAAGGCTAAAAGAAAGCAATGTCGTCAACAGAATATGTCTGAAGAACAACTATTGGCACAACATACCTCTGAACCTAAAGAAAGCGACATCATTGACAGAATATGTATGAAGAACAGTCATCAACAAGTACTACCAATATTAGTAGGAACTGCCTTCATAGCGAAAATGAGGTAAATGAGGATGCAATTATCGAACACAGTTGAGGTGGAATGACTGTTAGATGTCAATTTTGTCTATCCCTAAATTTCTCCAATGAAAAACCATCTGATGGAAAATTTACTCGATGTTGTAGCAAAGGCAAAGTGTGTTCAAATGATATAAATTTTCCAGAATACCTGGCATATTTTTAAAAATTAATAATAAACGAAGATTCTGACAGTAAAAATTTCATGGAAAATACTCCCTGTTATATCATGTTGTGATTGCTTTTTATTAATCAATTTATATATTATTTTCATGTACATTTTACTAATTTTCTTTCATCTCTGATACTTCTATTATAAAGGGCTAATAGCGATATTAAAATATTTCTTCTAATTAATTTCCTTTCAATGTTCACAAATTCGTGCACTGGGCCACTAGTATATAATAATAATAATTGCATATCTTTTTTAAAGGGAGCATCCACTAGCTCCATTGAAGAAACTGTGTAGTTTCTTACTTCTAATATTAGTAACTCAAGTAATTTTAACAAGTGTTAGAACATAAAGTCATGTTTCTACTGTGCCAAGGATTACTCGTAAGATTATCACATTGAGATGGAGCAGATGGCCATCAATGGGATGGGACTGGAAATTCTCCTTTCTCCATGGTGTCTGCCCTACTGCAAAATATGGAGTCCAACACTCATCCCTCTGACTGAATGCAAACATGCTACCTGAGGGTCATTACATATTGTCACCTAATGTCATGTGAATACTTCAAGTAGTGAAACATTAGGCAAGCATCAAAATAGAAATAAAGAATTATATTTTTAAACAACCCTCTCTGATGCCATTATTACAATTTACTAGTGGCCCAGTGCACAAAATTCATGCATATTAAAAGGGGATTAATTAGAGGAAATATTTTAATATTGCTATTTGCCCTTTATAATAGAGGTGTCAGAGATGAAAGAAAATTAGTAAAATGTATATGAAAATCTTCCTCCTGTCAGAGTCTGGGGTGCACCGCGGAACCCAGAGTCAAGTTCCTGCCCACCTGCGGTGCCTCAAAATCACACAAGACCCAGAGCAAGCCGGCCCCACACTTGTCAAGTCTCACCAAGTGGGGGGTGCAGCCTCAGGTCCCCTATCAAGCCCCGCCAGGCAGGGGGTGCACCCTCAGGTCCCCAAGTGCACCCTCAGGTCCCTTGTTCCAACGTCAGGGCAGGAAGCATGGCCTGAGGTCCCCCACCCTGGTGCTGGGCTCACCTTGAGGTGCCCCCTCAATTCCTGCTGGGCCAGAGACATGGCCTGAGGTCCCCTGTCAAGCCCTGCCAGGGTGGGGGACATGGCCTGAGGTCCCCCAGCCCAGACCAGGCAGGGGCCACGCCTTGAGGTCCCTTGTCAAGCCCCACCAGGCAGGGGGCGCAGCCTCAGGTCCCTTGCCCTGGCCCAGCACCACACAGCCTCAGGTCCCTGCTGATTGCTCATTAAGGCTCTTTACGGGAACTCAGCCTCCGCTGTGGGTGCAGCCATCTTGTGTTACAGAAACCCCACTTCCACTGTGGGTGCCACCATCCTTGTGACAGCATGATGATCAATTTGCATATTCCCTCTTCATTAGATAAGATTTAGCATTTGTTTTAGGTAATTATCTTTGTCTATGTTCCCTAAAGATCAGAGTCTGAGGCAAGGTGCTATAAGAGGTGCAATTTCAGAGAGCAACAGTGAGGGAGGAAGGGGAGTGTGGAAGGAAAAGAAGGCAGATATAAGCAAAGCGATTCAGGACTAGGCTGGCTACATCTTTCTAGAAAACAGGGTCAGCTGTTCAATCATATGACACCCTCTACCCCCTTTAGCCAGCTGTGTGAAACCACTGCACATGAGAATAGTCTGTGTGGAACAGAAGGGAGTGTGTATCTGCCAGGATCCTCCAAATCCTATTTATCATTGGTCTAAGGTCACCCCTCAATTCTCCACCACTTCCGAGTTAATCGCAACTCATTCAGCCCTATTCGAAGCTACTAAAGAAGCCCAATCCACCACCAGTGATGCAATGCTTATTCAGAGCCCAGCAGTACAGGGGGAATCATAGTCCTTATGGGTTCACTCTAATCAGATCTGAGCCAAGAAGCTCCAAGGTCCCTTCTTCAGTGGACAAAATGAAGCCCATGCTGAAGCCCAGATGGTGGTGGTAGGATTCAGACAATGGCAGCGTTGGTCAGGCTGTCCACCAAGCAATCATCCACAGCCTGGAGGGCAAGTGGAACTGAGTAAATCTGGAAAAGTACTGGTCTGGTACCGAAATACTGCTATGTCTGTTTTGTCAAATAATCTATGTGCTCCTTAATGGCAGAAAGCTTACCCTACCATTCTAGCATCTTTGTATCCCCAGAAGCTAAGGGCAAGGTACAGAGTACCAGACTGAATCAAACCCAGTTAAGATGTGATTTTGTAAATGCTTATCTGCTCTGGCCATTCTGTGCACTAGAATGTTGACTCTAATTGCCAAATGGGTTCAACCATCTTAAATGTTTACCTATAGCTGTTTTGGAATAGCATCCTTTCACTTGCATCATTATTTAAAAAACAACAAAACAAACCAACCTAATACCCTGCGGTAGTTAAATAGACATGTTTTGGAATCTAACAAACCTAGTGACATATTTGCAAAACCTCACTACATCTCGGTTTTCTTTTCTGAAAAATGGGCATACCTGTTTATTGCACTGTTGGGAAGTGCATTGGGTTCTACCATGTGAACTTGGTTAAGCAGGAGACTGTGTTTCCCAACAGTCACAGAATGCAAATACTTTTATCTCATCAGTGTTTCCTGTTTGATTCAAGGTTAGGACTGGCCAGAAGAGGAACTTGTCCAAAATTTGGAAGATGAAGTGGAGGGGAAGGGAAAGGCTTGAGACTTTCTCTGCAGTCAGGTGTGGTGATGGTGATACAGCAGTACCTGGCGGATCCCAACGGTATTGACTTTGATCTGCTCGGCATCTAGCTTGTTGCCCCAAATGCCAGCTCTGCTCATTAACAGCAGCTAGAAGCCCACATTCAGGTGCTTGGCTGCAAACCCACAGGAGCAGCTGCTACGCAAAGGCAACAGCTTCCCCTGGTCCTCCCCAAGAGCTTCTCCCTCACAGTGCACCTTAGGCTGCTGAACATATTTAGCTACTCAGATGTCCCTGCAAGCTCTGAGTTGTTTCTCTGAGCCAGGAGAACTGGTAGATGACACCTCCCACCCTCAAACTCCATCTTCCAGACCTCCATGTCCCCAAGTCCTTTTACAGCTTTGTAATAAATCTGATCTCCTGAGAGGCCTAATTTGTAGCCTTTGCTGCATTTTATGGTGTAAATACTCCCACTTTGCAAGCTACTAACATCAAATCACCGAACACTTAATTGGAAAGACGGGTATCCAAGTGTTCTCAGGAACCCATGTGAGCTGGGCCCAGAACACCCCTGAATAAGCCCTCTTTCCATAACTTACAGTGGCTCTGCTTCCCTGACTGAACTCTGGCTCATACATGGAGATTAGAGGATGACAGGTGTCATGCTCAATACAATACTGGCACACAGGAAATGCTCAACAAGTTAAAATTAGTGTGTTACAGAAACCAATCCTAAATCGGAATCTGCTAAATGCATGTGTTTTCTTGCAACCTGCAAAGAAAAGTAATTGATGCAGAGATAGAAGAATGTTGCAACTAATGCAAGAACAATTTTTACGTAGATTAACACAGGCTGATGCATTTCTTTATAAATTAAGTAAACAAATTCCATTATTTACAAAACAAATATGGATTCCGTAAATAATAGAATATTTTGCACATGCAACAATGGAAGGTTGCACGCTATGAATATTAAGTAGCAATTTTGTCATTAACATCAAATAACTATTTCAGGGAAATTTATAGTTACTGAATCTGTCCAAAAGCTCCTAGCTCCTTTCCAACATACTTAATGCCAGACAAAGCCTACATAAATTGAAATGTAAATACCGCCCTTCCTCTCCTGTCTGTTCTCTTAACCGTGCTTGCTCTTTGCTAGCTCTGGCTGTGGTCACAGAATGCAAATACCTTTATCTCATCAGTGAAGCACCTTCAAGATTCAAAGCACTTGGCATATAAGATTCTTCTATTCCTGGGCTTATCAATAGCAAAGTGACTTATACTTGCTTTTAATTTTAAATATTTTTATTAATTTCAGAGAGAAGAAGAGAGAGGGGGAGAGAGAGATAGAAACATCAATAATGAGAGAGAATCATTGATTGGCTGCCTCCTGCATGCCCCACACTGGGGATCAAGTCCAAAACTGGGGCATGTGCCCTGACCAGGAATCAAACTGTGACCTCCTAGTTCATAGGTCAATGCTCAACCACTGAACCACACCAGCTGGGCTACTTGCTTTTAATTTTAACCAGGAGTTTTAGGTTTATAATTTTTGTTTCCCTTGAGGAAAATGACTAAATCAATGCTTACTTTGGAATTGTGTATGGATTATTAAACAGTTAATTTAGGCATAAAAAACGCATTGTAAACCACTTATCTTTCCTCACCTCAGAATTGGTGCAACTTTTAGCCAGTACTGCTAAGAGAAATGTCTCTCCACAGATACTGTGCAAATTCTTTTCTCTTGGCCCTGGAGCTACATTACTTGCTGATCGTCTTCTTTGCTTTACAAAATTCTACATCTGAAACCTCTGTGCTCTGCAAAGGAAGCTTTTCTACATCAGGGCTTTCATTCAAACCACAGAGAATTTTCAGTTTCTCTGTCAACAGTTGTTCAAAATTTATCTTTACGTTATCAAGCTTATTTCTGAGGAGATTTGGTTTCCTCTAAAGTGTACTCTACAAATACTGGCCACACTGACATATGATGACATATGGTTTCCTCTAAAGTGTACTCTACAAATACTGGCCGCTTCTCCTAGACACCCAGAGGTGACTTTTTGTTCTTTGTTTGGAGCTCTCTCTCTGTCTCTTTGAACTTCACTATAGCAATGGAAGGATTTTATAAATCCTGGCTTGGATGGGAGGGGGCAGAGAAAGAAAACAACATCTAAGTTACCTATAACCTGAACAAAACATCCCTTATTGTACAGAATTCACTGAATCAGTTATTTCTTATATAAATCTATCAACATAAAGAAGGGGAAGTCATTCTGGGCAAAAGAAATAGCATGTGCAAAAGTGTGATGGTAAGAGAAAAAAAATACTGTTGTTCAATAACAGGAATTTAGCTGAAGATGACATTTCCCAACTCCACAAAACATGGTGTCCTTTTCTGCTCCTCACCTTGGGTCGGTGGAATCTTCTTTGTCATCTTTAGACTGAGGAAAGGTTGAGCAGGAGGAATGGAGCAAGACCAACAAAGGAGATTTCTTTCTGTGTGCGATGTGCTCTGCACATGCAAAAGGATGACAGCAAGATGGCCACCTCCCATCTCACTGTTTAAATAGGTCTTCCATACCAAGCCAAGGCATGGCACTTAATCAGGCAGGAAATGAAAATCCATTGTGTGATTTTTAGCATGGAAGAGATGTGGGAAAATTTTAACTTGAGAACAAGACCAGATGCAAGATCCCTAGGAACTGTTGCCAGAACTCAGGCCAGAGGTGGTGAGGCTTGAACTGAGGCAGTGACTGGGGGGTGGAGACAAGGGAAGGGCTTAATGAGAAACAGAATGTTCCCTGTGAGGCTTGGGGACCTAAGGACTCAAGGGTGACTTTGCAGACCTGGCTTGGGAAATGGGTAAATTTCTGCTTCAAAGGGAGAATAGAAAAGGAAGAAGAGGATGAGCTCAGTTTTTGACTTACTGAGTCTGAGATGCCCATAGGTTAATCACATAGGCTGACCACAAAGGTAATGGGATGTTTCCTGGTCCTTCCTTTCCTTCCTGCCCGTGGCTCTTGAGGCTGCCTGAGGACAAGTGTATTTCTGCCCATCCCCATGCACTCAGCCCTTTTCTATACTCACACTCCTGATTTTTCTTAAGAGATATTATTGAATTGAGGAAATCATCTATTCCAAGTAGAAATAACTCCCAGATCTATTTCTTCAAGTCAGATTTCTCTCCTGAAGTCCAGACCCTTAAGTCTAGCTGCTTACCAAGTATCTTCCACCATTTCTCAGGCACCTCAACTCCACACCACCAAAATTTAATAAATCAGCCCCAAACCCATACAGCTGCACCTGTTTCCTTTTTCATATTCTCTCCTTTCATCATGACCCATAGTCTCCTAACTTATAAACCTGGGTTGTTACTCTTGCTGCTTCCTCTCTTTGTGCCCAACACCTACTGGACAGTAAATCTTTCATTCTCATTCCTATTTCTCTCTCTGCTTTATCTCTCCTCTCTCCCCTTTGCCTCAGCCTCAGTGTTGTCCTTCATCTATATTCTGTACTTTTCCAACAGCCTCCTAACTGAACCCTCTGCTTTTCCTCTGCCCCCCCTTTCCAGATTGTCTTCTGCTAGGTTGCCAGAGGCTTTCAAACATGCAAATATGATTGCGCTGCTTAAAATACTGTTTCGGGGGGGGGGGGTGTTAATACATCAAATAATCTAATATACTTTAATTGAACTTTAATTCTTATTTTTTAATGCTTTTATTCTTTCAAAAAATTATTACATTTATTGGGGGTGACATTGGTTAATTAAACTATACTGCATTGTGTGTTTGCCACCCAAAGTCAAATCTTCTTCTGTCACCATATATTTGACCCCCTTTATCCTTTACTACTCCCTCCTTCTCCCTTTTTCCTCTGGTAACCACCATACTGTTGTCTGTGTCTGTGAGTTTTTGTTTGATTTGTTTGTTCATTTGTTGCTTTCAGTTTTACACCCTACATGTGAGTGAAATCATCTGGTTCTTGACTTTTTCCATTTGACTTATTTTTCTTAGCATGATATTCTAAAGGTCCATCCATGTTGTTGCAAATGGCAGTATTTCATCTTTTATTATAGCTGAGTATAAGCAGCTTAAAATGCTTTAACATATTATATGCTCCAGAGGATAAACCACCAACTTCTAGGCAAGGCACAGAAATCTTTGTTGTTGAGGTTTTGCCCATCTCTCCAACTTCATTTCATAACCCTCTCCTCATACGTTGCTGTGGCTGCTTTGTTACTTCTCCCTTTTTTACCTTTGTGCTCTGTCCTCCACCCTGAGCCTGTCTACCCCAGAGATTTATTTTTCATGATTCATCAAGGAAACCTTCCCTGTCTCCAGGCAGAGCTGGGTTCTTTCTTATTTACCCCCCTGTAGCACCTCATGTATCCCACTACTCTAGCATGCCTCTCACCTATGGACACATTTGTTTATTTGCCTTGTCCTCCTCCTAAACCATAACCCCTTCCAGGGTAAGGACCATGCTCCTCTCCATGGCATGGTGCCTGGAACACAGTGGTCCTTTAATAAATGTCCATTTCATCAATATCTGGGAAGACAAAGACACTCCTGTGCTCCTCCCAGAAACTGCCTGTGATTTCTCACTCTCTCCTGTGGTGTAGCATTTCCTCTTATTCTAAACTTCCCAACAGCCAATGCATAGAGAGAAACAATAAAGGATATGGCATTTGTTGTCTGAAAAGAAACAAAACCTTCACTTCTTCAATAGAGACAAACTTTTTCCTGATAATAAATTTTAAAAGGAATTCATTGTATGAGTTCTTGCACAAGGAACATTGAACAACATAATGGGCAGTATTTTTAAGCAGTTTTTATAGAAGCTACAGAGATATTCTTCACTTCACTCTTTCTAGTATTAATGCTTTAAAAAAAAGATAAAGACCTAGCACTAAAATATGATTCATGAAAGGGTTTCCACTGAGAAAGGCTAAGCTAATGAGCACCACATTTAGAGTTTCCTGGTGATCCAGGGTACAGCTTAGCACACACAGGAGACTGCACATCTACAAACTCTCTTTGTCAAATGTCAATTGTCTCAGCCAGCCTTTGACAGGAGCTCAATGCAGCCTCAAATTGGATTCCCTGAGAGCCTAGAAAACTCCCACTCATTCAAGGGTAGTATTTATAGAATGTAAACTCCTGCCAGACTGAGAGAAGAATTTGGCCCAGTGAATAAAAACATAAAAAATAAATGCTCAGAAACTGTAGGAGGAGGAGAGGTTCTGGGTTGGTTGTACAACCACACTGTTTGGTTTTGTTGCACTGCAGAGAGGCACTCAGAACAAAAAGGTACCAACATGTGGGCTTATCATTGGCCCACAAGTGCACCAAGATGATTTTAAAAAATCTTCTTCCTATGGTTTGTGTCAAAAGCTCTAGGCATTTTTTTTCTTTCGCTGCTACCTACAAAGATAAATATGAAGGTGTTGGTGGGATAGTCGTGAGCATAGCTGCCTTCCAAAGATAAATATGAATTCATTGGGGATTAAACTTAAAGAGATGGGACTTGGCGACAGGGTGGGGAGTAAGTTGTCAAAGGAGGGATCAGGTGGTTGAATAGCTAACAATTCTTCAGAATGTTAAACACCACAGAAGATTTCATTTTAGTCAGTACCCTGCCTGCAAGTAGGAAGTAGAGCAGCAGATAGGATGCAAATCAGAGGAGCATCGGGCGCAGCAATGCAGCTGCCGCCTCCATCAGCCCAAGCTCCATCACTGCATAGTGTTACCATAAGATCTGAGCAGGGCAGAGTCAAAATTCAGATGCAAGGATAATTGTTAGAGCAATCATCAGAATTTTAAAAAGATTTCCACAATCATAGAGAAAGCAAAACAAACATTGCAATAATTATTTTTCACATCTGAATCAACTCAATATTGAGACCTCTAATATAAAGAAAATAAAATAACTTTAACTTCTCAAATAAAACTACTAGGGAAATATCAGCAAAACAGTTTTCTAGAGCAAAGTAAGTGGATGTTGCTTCAGTATATTGATTGATATATAATCCAAACATATTGACTTATGTGTAATTAACAAAAGAGTTTAATTAATCTGCTGATTGAAAATGTCATCGATCTTATTCAAGTGAATTTTAATTCAAAGATAATATCATTAGGAGTATTATGCTCAAGTAATTTCATTTAATTAATCATAAAACGTGTTCTCACATATTCCTTTAGCCTCAATAAATCATAAAATAGATGACAAATTTTCTCTCTAGGAGAAAATTAAAGATATCAATTTGAAGCACTTTATTTTATTGCTTGGTGTGTTCTGAAATGAAAATGAAGTGTTTCAAAAGTTATCTTCTTTCTCTCTACATGCATGGTCATATAGAATGACAATTCTTTTGTGAGCATTCCTATACCCATGAATAAAATAAAATTCTATAAATTATTTTAAAGAAAAGGATAATGTTTTCTCTGGCTTGGAGAATATCTGAGTTTGTTTTTCTGAAACCTTGGCAGAAAAACAAGGACCAAATACTGAATAATCATTTAAATGACAGGTCTCCATTAGGCTGAGTTACTGAAATGAAACTATTTTAGTAATTGTCATTCTCCCCTCATCCTACACAGCAAGTTCAAATGAACAAAATACACTTCAGGTCTAGAAAGCAGACCCCCAAAGCCAATTAATGCTTCCAAGCTAGTAGGATACTAATTAACAATTATTTCTGCCCAGTGATGCCCAGGCTTCGTGGGTTGCTAAATTTTCCTCTTGCCCTAAACCACCAGAGTACACTCATTGAATAGTAATAGTTATTTCTAGGGTGATTTACAGAATGTGTGTCTGCACAATACTAGATGTCCTCCTTCCTCATCCCTGAGAAAGATAAATTGTGAGCAGATAAGGAAAAGCCGAATCAGGTATAGGCTTAAGAGGGAGGTTGTTAACAAATGGCACTGAGTTATAATTGAACAGCCTGAGAAGGGTGAAGAGCCTAAGAAGGAAGGATGCAGGTAGAAAGGAGAGAGAGTTGAGAAATAGATGCAGGAAGGGATGAGGAGAAGAAATGGGCAGAATGGAACAGAATTACTCTTTTCTGCCTCTTTCTCCCCACCAGTGTGAATCAATTTGCACTCACACAGTGAGAACTAATTAAACCAAACACCCTTTCCAGGAACCCCAAAGTCCCTCTGAGATCCTATTGTCATTAGTAATCAAAATGCCAAGAGAGCATCAGCAGTCCAAAGAAAGGCAAATCTAATTTAGAGGCAGTTCCAGTGCATTTTCAGATGCCTAGCTTATTACCGTGACTCTCATTTCCTCCTCAAGCATAATTTCCTAACATAAATAAATAAATATAATGATTTTTCCCCTCCAAAGGAAAAGCTTAAAATATGAGGTGGTGTAAAAGATATCATTTTCATTCGTGGGCTACAGAGCCCCTTAAGCTGATACATGACAGTTCTAGAAGATTCACTGATAAACAGTGGATTCTCATGGTCATCCCATTTTTCTAGTGAAGATTACATGATTTTTACCTTTATTGAATTAAATTTAGCAAGTATTTATTTAGCACCCATTATTTCCAAGGTAGTGTGCTATGAGTTATAGGGTAGTCAGATATAAAATAGTGCCAGCTTTCAAAAATATTACTACTTGGAAGAATGAGAATCTATATATATAAAAGCCTAAGCAACCCAACCACTGAATGACTGAACGACCGGTCTACCAGTCACTATGATGCACACTGACCACCAGGGGACAGACACTCAATGCAGGAGCTGTTCCCTGATGGTCAGTACGCTCCCACAGCCAACCTCCCTCAGTTAGCCCACCTCCTGAGGTCCCTCCCCCTGGCAGGCTAGCCCCAATTGGTCCTGGTCAGGGCCAGCTGGCCAACCTCCCTTGGTCCCTCCCCCTGGCCAGCCAACCTCCTGAAGCCTCTCCTCCTGGCTGGCCAACCTTCCATGGTCCCTTCCCCTGGCTGGATGGCCAACCTATAAACCTACTGTGGCTCTTCCCCTCAACCAGCCTGCCCCGATGGCTCTGATCAGGGTGGCCAACCTCCTGTGGTCCCACCCCCCACCAGCCAACCTCCCACTGTCGCTCCCCCCACTGCTGGCCAACCTCCCATGGCTTCTTACCCCCGGCCAGTCAGCCCCAATGGCCCCAATAGGGCCTGCCAGCCAACCTCCCACAGCCCCTCCCCCTGGTTGGCCAATTTCCCATGGCCCCAATGGCCCCGATTGCTGGCCAGGCTGAGGGACCCCACCCATGCACAAATTCATGCACCAGGCCTCTAGGAGATAATAAACTAAGATAAGTAAGCATATTAAAAAATGACTCCGACAGAGGAAAAATAAAGCAAGGGCCATAAAAAGATACAAATAACATGAGATAAGGTGTCAAGGAGAGTGTCTTGGTCTGTTCAGGCTGCTATAACAAAGTGCCATGGGCTGGGTAGCTTATAGACAACAAATATCTATTTTATCAGTTCTGGAGACAGGAAGTCCAAGATCATGGTGCCAGCACAGATGGGTTCTGGTGAGAGCCTTCTTCTAGTTGTGGACTTCCAATTTCTTGTTGTATCTTTACATGGTGGAGAGCAGAGAAAGGAAGTAAGCTCCCTGGTTTCTCCTCTTATAAGGACACTAATCCCATTGATGAGGGTGGAGCTCTCATGACCTCATCTAATTCTAATTACTTCCCAAAAGCTCCACCTCCTAATGCCATCACATGGAGGAGCAAGGTTTCAACATCTGAGTTTTGGGGGGATGCAAACATTTCTCTCCATAAATAGAGGGAGAGATGATACCTGTTTCTTTGGGAAGATTTATTTGTTCATTCAAAAATCATGTGCCAAGCCTGGTATAAAATGATGAACAAAACAAACAAAAGGGAAAAATAATAAAGTAACAGTTTGAGTGTTAGGTACTTTTTTCCCTTTCAGTGGCTTATTGCATACTAGAGGCACGGTGCACAAATTCATGCATGGGTGGGATTCCCTCAGCCTGGCTGGCAACTGGGGCTGATAGGGGCTGTGGGAGGTTGGCTGGGGCAGGGGCCACAGGAGGTTGGCCATCCAGGGGGAGGGATGCGGGAGATTGGCCGGCCACGGGAGGTTGGTTGTGGGAGTGCACTGACTACCGGGGCCAGCTCCTGCATTAAGCATCTGCCCCCTGGTGGTCAGTGCCCATCATAATGACCAGTCAACTGGTCAACCGGTCATTCAGTCATTCGGTTGTACGATCACTTAGGCTTTTATATATGTAGATCTTTTTCCACATGCTCACCAATAGTGAAAGTGTCAGACTTTATTTTTTGACAAACAGTGGTAAAACATGTCCCCTGTTTTAATTTACATTTTTTTCAAGTAACTAGTGAAATGCAGAACTTTTCTAATTGCTTGTGTTTATCATCATTCACAGCTCAACTATGATTTGCCTTCGACATCCTTTGACTTTTTTTTCTATTTTCTGTCTTTTTCTTATTTATTTGTAAGATTTTTTTGTTGTTTATTCTAGATACTGATCTTTTATTATGAACACAGAAAATATCTTCTCCTAGTCCATAGGTTGTTTTCAAATTTTGTTTATGGTATATTCTGCTTTATGGAATCAAACTTATCTACCTTTTCTTTAATGGAGTATGCTTTTTGATATTTTAAGGAATTCCTTTCTTATCCCAAGATCACATTTTTTCAATATTTTCTGTTTTTCAACAGGTTTTTCTTGGTGGTTCTAGAGCTCCATTTTTTTTACATTTTCATCTGGAATTTGTGTGTGGTGTGAAGTAGTAATCTAATTTTCATTAACTTTCCTTGCAAACAGTCAATTGTCTCAACACCACGTGTTTTATAAGATATCTTTTCACCTGCTGAGTTTGATGTCCCCTCAATAACAAATCAAATTCCATACCTAAGTGATTTTCTGAGGTCTCTATGATTTTCCTCTGATCTACTTATAAATTCCTCTGATGTTTTCTATTGCTGTGCTTTCACTCTATTCCATTTATTTTCTTGTCTTAGTTTCTGTTGATTAATCACATTTTCTTCCTTTTCTTTATTTTCCTTTCCCATTTAGTTATACAGTGTGCATTTGCTTCTTTAGTAGTTATACTAATTTTTTCATATAAAAAATGTTTACATTTAAATGTTTCTATCAAAAGCTAATTTTAATACACATATCTATCTTCCTTCCAAACTAAACTGGGACCTTTGCATACTTTAATTCACCACTCAACTCCCCTGCTATTGTGCTGTTATGTTTTGTTTGTTTGATATTTCAGTTCTCTTTTAAAGCACATAATATAAACAATATTGATATTATTCTCGTTGCAACTTGCATCCCACATCTTCCTTCTGAATATATTTTTCTTCAATCTAAGATATATCATTTAGTAATCTTTTTAGTGAGTGTAATCTATTAGTGTTACTGTGGACATAAACTTTCTCAATCCTAGTAAGTCTACAATGTCTTTACCTAACTTTCACTCTTCTATTTAATTTTTAGAATAGGTAAAATAAGCACCTGATACAAATTCACAAAGTACAAAGTATCCTCACTCTTAAATGATAGATTATAGGAATCGTAATAGATTTCTGAATCTCAAGTTATTTGCCTTTAGGACTCTGAAAATATATTCCACTATATGACAACTATTGCTGCTGAGAAGTACGCTGCCAATCTTATTACTGTGCAATTATAGTTAACCTTTTTATTTTTTTTCCTCCATTGCCTTGTAGGATTTCTCATTATACTTGATATTCTACACTTGCACTATTAAGAGTCTATGCGTGAAATTCATCTATCTACCTATCTATCTATCATCTATCTCTGCTTTTTTCTGCTTAACTTCCCAGCTGGCTAATTTTACATTTTCTTTGCTCAGGTGCTATGGGCTCAGCCAGCCTAAACCTGTTTTTAAGTTAGTTTCTGGGCTCCAGTTCTTATTCCACACAAGTCCTATAAATTGGTCCCTACACCCGCAAATGATGCCACCCTGGAGCGGTGGCTGGGTCAGACGGTTCCCACCCCTACTCTGAGGCAGCACTGGTTTCAGGCTGCAGCCCTGTGGAGTGGTCAGTGACTGTTTTCCCTTATACAAGGAAGCAGAGCACATTCCTAGCCCAAAGCCTCACACAGAGCATTTAACATTTAATTCTGGGACTCCCACACCAACCCAGGGCTTGTGGACTTAACTTCATCCACAAGACGATGTTGAAAACACAGCCACCAATGCCTCCCCTGTGGGCTCCAGGCCTCCTGGGTAAGGTGACTCTGCCTCATACTCACCAATTTGCATTCCCTTTTCGTTTTTAGCATTCCAGAGCCTCTTTCTTGCTTTTAGATTTTTAAATGTTTAATCCAGCATTTTTATTAATTTCCATTAGGAACCATATTTTATTCAGTCTGGTCTCTTATCCAGGAAATTCCTTGGCACTTGATACTGGAAACCTAGGCCACACAGGATCCCTCCCCTCCCTCAGTCAGTTACCAATCCCCATCTATCCCATTCCTAAGGAACTCTTATTTTATGCATTCTTCTCTCAGTCACCTCTATGCCAAAGCCAGTTCCTTAGTTTAACTACCAGATTACCTTACCTAAACATTTTCTTTCTAGTAACAAAACTTGGGGACTCTGGGTTGTATTTTAATAAGTAAGACTGCATTTCTTTTCATCTCATTATTCTTCCTCAATCCCTTCCAATCCAAATTATACAATGACACCAAATTAATATATATTTTTAAATGCTTATTTCTGATTAAAATAATATTTTATTATTTAGTAAATGGTATTGGAACATTGGTTAGCCTTTTTGAAAATATAATTAACAGCTTCAATGTCACATTGTGTACAAAAATAGATTCTTACTGTAAAAGCACCAAAAAATACACGGCCGGCTGAAAGCAGGTATCTGGGGTTTATTTATCTTCTATAATTGAAACTTTGTTGCCTTGAGTGGAGCTCAGAGCCGGCTGCGGCAGGCAGGAAGCTTGGCTTCCTCCATCACTGGGGCAACCAAGCCTCCTGCTTGCTCCAGCTCCGTGGCTGCCAGCCGCCATCTTGGTTGGGTTAATTTGCATATAGTCGCTCTGATTGGCTGGTGGGCGTGGCTTAAGGCATAGCAAAGGTACGGTCAATTTGCATGGTTGTCTTTTATTAGTGTAGATATGTATACAATATTTTCAAAACTAAAGCAGGCAGAGAATTTGGGGGATGTCAGAAAAGATCAAAACAGAAAATTAAAATCACTTATAATCCCATAGTTACCGCCTCAAGTGAAAACCTGATCACTACATACAGGCATCAATGGCAACAATGGCTTCCCCTTCCCTACAAGAGAAACTGAAAGTGCCTTAACATGTCATACTTTTTATCCCTGCCTCCTTTATAGATTCACATCCTACTCTCCCTCAACTAAAACTCTAACATCTGACCAGAACTTGGAATTTTCTAAATACACCTGCTATTCCTTCTGTCTGAAATAGACTTTCCCACCTGTAGTTGACAACTTCTTATTCACTGTTTCCTTTTCTGTTTTATATGGTAGCACTTCTGTGAATGTTTATTTTCTCTCATAGTGTTAGTTTACATCCTCTGCTAGACCATCAGCATTTGAGGGAAGGAATTCATCAGTGCCTGCCCCTCCTCACCTACCTATCCGGTGACTAGGATAGGACCTGGCCTACAGTGGGCCACTCACTAGGTGAAGAATGAGTGCATATGAAGGAAGGCATGCACTTCCGCTGGCTGAGCAGCAGTGAGTATTCAGCTTGAAATGTACTCCGTCTCACTGCCATGATCCAAATTCATCACTTGACTGGCTTTCATTACTTTCTTGAGCAGCACCTAACACCCAAGAGTGGAAGTGGAGAAAAGGGGCAAGAGCACCGGGGAAAGGTTGCCTAGGGATGGAGTGGTGACTAGGGGGCAGTGTCCCCCTGGAGTGGTATAGAGCACATGGGTGAGGGGCTGGTTGCTACTGGTGAGGCAGCAAAGGGGTGTGAAACTGAAGGAATGGGGCTCAGGTGAAGGAATGTGGGTGATGGAAGTTAGGAGGTGGGGTTAAACCAAAACATTTCAGAGCATTCTTTCCCAAAGTAGTTTCAAAGTGTGTAAGTAGGTATGTATGAAGGGGAGGGAGGGGAGTATCCCATGGCCAAATGTTTGGGAAACATGGGACAAAATAAAATAATTTAGAGGCTGCCGGGGCTGACCAGCAGACCCTGAGCGATGAATGAACAGATTAGTCGGACACACGTTTCTGTGAAAGAGAGGGCTAAGGAACTGTTTTACTATAGAAGCAAAAGCAGTCCTGTTCACCTGCCTTGTTGGCTTTTTATTGTCACAACAGTTTGAACTAAAATTAACCTCTAGATACAATCAGCAGGGTAAGCATCCTTGAGAAAGCACATGCTTCTACAAGGTCGGGTCTTCAAAGACTAAACGTAGAGATTCCAGCAAAATACCCGGGGGATCAGACTTGTTTGGAAAAGTCAAGGTAGGGGCTGCCGCCTTCGGCAAGGTCCCCTCAGAGGCCCCCGACCTTACAGGCATTTCAACCAAGTACCATGCTTCCCACAAGAGATAATTCTTAGCAGCATAATCTTAGAGACTTGACTTTGGTAAACTGCTTTATGAAAGCAGATGCTGTACCAATGTTTACCAAATGTATTTGACATCATATATTAGTTTCTAGGGTTGCTGTAGCAGAGCACCACAAACAGGGCAGCTTAGTCAACAGAAGTATGGTCTCAAAGTTTTACTTAGAGGCTGGAAGTTTAACATCAAGTTGTTGGCAGGGCTGGTTCCTTCTGACTGCCTGAGGGAGAGCAGTTTCAAGCCTCTCCCTAGCTTCTGGTGGTTTCAGGAAAATTTGACGTTCCTTGGCTCATAGAATCACCCCAGTCTCTGCCTCTATATTCACATGGTGTTCTCCCTGTGTGGGGGTGTCTCCATGTTTCCACTTTTTATAAGGACACTAGTCATTTTGGATGAAGACTCACCCTACTATATAGCACAACCTCATCTTAACTTGACTGATTACATCTGCAACAACCTTATTTCCAAAAAAGTCACATTCTGCGGTACCAGGCTATTAGGACTTCAACATATGAATTTTAAGGGGATACAATTCAACCCATAACACACAGGAACCTTTTGGCACTGAATATGTAGCAGAACTGGTGTCCTAAGGAACACAGTTTTGATAAAATCTACGAGAATAGATTGTATATCATGAGGTTCTGCCAATAGATGGCTAAAGATAAGGGTCCTTATTCACTGAGACCCTAGAATGCACCAGGCAATCTGAAAAAGGTGGTATTGTGACGACAACCTTACAAATGAGAAAACAGATTCTGGTCATTAAAAACACTTGCCCTACGTGACTGGGCTGCGATTCAAACTGAGGTCTGCCTCACTATCAACCACTTCTCTCTCCACTCCAACTTGCTGCTTCTCAAAAGAACATAACCATCATTAAAAAGAGATCCTTGCTGTGGAAATAATGGGGTTATTTTTCCACCCCTCACTAATGCTTAATCCATACCGAAAAGTGGATGAGATTTGAAACAAAGCAAAGGCTGCGAGCTTCCTTCTCATTGTTGAAATAAATCTGTTTAATAGTATGAAGCACTCCTGGTTAAATGTTTACCTTTTGAACCCTACACTGAAGGAAATGGTTTCCTGAAGCTTTGGCTAATCTTTTAGCAAACTGTCAAACTAAAAACGCGGGTGCTTCTTGGTGAGGATTTTAACTGCACTATTGATTATAGTGCAGCTAGAAACCATTTTTAGTCTTATCTTCATATGATTTAATTGACATTGAGAGGCATTTTAATTGAAATGTTAGACTTCCTCAGTAGAACTACCCTTTGTTTCTAGCAAGGCAATCTAGCTTTTATGCTTTTAATCGCCATCTGTTGTTCAATAAATGTCAAATCGTTCCTAATGGTCTCTCTAAGCATAGTGTTGGGTGGTTTTTTTGTGTGTGTTTTTTTAATTTGCTTTTGTACTCAGTGTTTGTTATGGGCAAATGAGTCTTTGCCATAAAAGAGCGCCATTTCTCATGGTGCTCAGTCCCGTTAGAAGGAAAAAGTGATTAGAAATAAAGAGACAAGAGAAATGCTTTTTTAAAAAAATTCTTCTCGGCAGTGGGGAGATTTAGAAAGTCTATAAAAATGTTTCCTCTCAGCAGTGTGGGGGATTATAGTCCCATTCAGAGCATAAAAAGAATAGAGACTTCCGAAAAATCTTTGAGTCACTTGAATTGCCTGAAATGATAGAGGTTAATACATAAAAGAAGTAGGTGGGAGAGAAAATCCATTGGACACAGCCAGGTTCAAATGTACCAGGGAGCTCTTGACTTCATAAGCTATTGGGGACTTTTTTTTTTTTTTACCTCGTGGGTATTTTGTAGGGATAAAGCAGAAGCAATGCAAGAACTCCATTTCCTGGAATCCCCTCCCTCCCCAGTGGACTCTGAACTGAACCAACCTACTCTCCAGATGTGAAGGAAGTGGACAGCCAGTGACTTTGAATGATGTTCAGTAATGAGAAGGAAGGAGAGACCCTTCCTGGGGAGATGCAGAAAATTATTGCAAAAGACATAGAATTTTTTGCTCTTCCTCGTTAGCTTCCTGACATTCAACATCCTCCATGAAAGGTCATCTTCCAAGGTTAAAAAAATGAATGACGCTGGGTTTTTGAAGCCCTGGAGAACCCTGGAGATTAGGAGTATGGGGCTGTTGGGAAAGGGGAAGGGGCTTTCATTGAGACTTACGTGCATCATGTCACAATCAGCTTTCAAACTAAGAAGTATGCTTGATTGCTTGGACCAGGGTTTGAAATATTCTCCAAGGGCGAGGAGAAGTGTATTCTAAGAGGTAATTAGAACTGGTTGAAATACAGGGCTATAAATGAGGGACTGATGTGATTTTACAAGAAACAGGTCATAACTCAACATTCTAATGACTTTTTCTTTGGAGAAGGTCAGCAAAGCTATTAACAAGGGAAGTGGGCACGCAGAGTTCTCCATCCCAGCCTGTAACTGAACTTTGAACAAAGTACCTTCGTCAGGACTCAGACTCTAATTACCTGAGCCGCTGCCTTTGCTCAGGAACAAATGCTGAGGGGGCTAAATGGGCAGCAGGCTTCTGACTGCCCTTCTGCACTTCTCTAGCTCTCTTCCCCAAAGGATAAGAATAAAGATGCTGACAAGTTCATTTCTTCAGGCACCATGGCCAAAAATAGAGCAAATTATTACAAAGATTAAAGTCCCCCAGACCCAAGTAGCATTTCCCACACTGAAAAAAAAGATGAGGTTTAACCACAGTCCCTCTCCCATCCTGTGCTCTGCCCTGAGACATGCGCAAACATGTCAACAGGGGCCATGTGGCCACGGTGGGATTTAGAAAGGGGAAACCTCCCCAGTGCTCCAATTTGGAAATAAAAGCTGGATAATTTCAAGATAAGCCCAGTTCCCCACTGCTGCTTTTTGTTATTTGTGTACACACCTACCAATTTGCTTATTAGGTTTAAACCAAGGTCAGGGAATGTGTCTACTTATGTATTTGTTAATTATTGAATTTACTGGGGTTACATTGGTTAATACAATTATATAGGTTTGAGGTGTACAATTCTATAATATATCATCTGTATATTGTATTGTGTGTTTACTACCTCAAGTCAAGCCTCTTTCTATCACCATTTATCCCCTCCCGCTTTACCTTCTTTTACCTCCCCCACCATCCTTTCCCTCTGGTAATCACTATACTGTTGTCTGTATCTATGAGGTTATGAGGTTTTTTTGCTTAACCCCTTCACCTTTTTCACCCAGCCACCCAACCGCCTCTCTTCTCTGACAGCTATCATTTTATTCTCTGTCTCTATGAGTCTGTTTCTGTTTTGTTTGTTGGTTTATATTCTTCATTGGATTCCACAGATAAATAAAATCATACGGTACTGTCTTTCTCTGACTGGCTTATTTCACTTAGTATAACAATCTCCAAGTCCATCCATGCTGTTGCAAAAGGTAAGATTTTTTTGTTTTTTATTGCTGAATAGTATTCCATTGTGCAAATGCACCACCACTTTTTTATCCATTCATTTACTGATGGGCACTTGGGCTGCTTCCAAATGTTGGCTATTGTAAATAATGCTGCAATGAACATAGGGGCACATATATTCTTTTGAGTTAGTGTTTCAGGTTTTTTTAGAAGTGGAATTGCTGGGTTATAAGGCAGTTTCATTTTTAATTTTTGAGGTACCTCCGTACTGCTTTCCACAATGGCTGCACCAATCTGCATTCCCATCAACAGAGCACATGGGTTCCTTTTTCTCCACATCCTTTCCAGCACATGCTGTTTGCTGATTTATTGATGATAGTCATTCTGACAGGTATAAAGTGATATCTCATTATGGTTTTAACTTGCATCTCTCTGATGATTAGTGACATGACCATCTTTTCATATGTCTATTTATTTTTGTTTCCCCACCCCCCTTCTTCCAATATTCAAAAGGGTGCCCAGCATATCTATATCTATCTAGATAGATAGATATAGATATAGATATAGATATAGATATAGATATAGATATATAAAAAAAATAGAGAAATATGCTAATTAACCGGGATGCTGTAACAGGTCTACTGGACAGGAGGAGGTTGCGAGGGCAGCGACAGGGGCCTCCCTGTGCCTGTGCTGGGGGAGGGCCTGATCAGCAGTGGCCGCGGCTACTTCAAGGGCCAGAGGGGGAGGCAGGGCAAGACTGGCAGCGGCCAGGGCTGTTGCGCTGTTGCGAGGCCGGGGGAGCGAGGCAGGGCCAAACCGGTGACTCGAGGGTGGGCGGCGCTGCACAATTTCAAATCGTGCTCTGGGATCCTAGTCGATAAATATTTGTTAAATTTAAAAATTATAACCTAGGAGTTTTCAAAGGACCCTCAGAGCATGATCTCCTTCCAAACAATCCTGCTCTTCCCCCTTGACCTCAGAATATTGGCAGGAGGGTTATTCCCTTTCTACATCCTTTCTCTGGAGATGCAGCATCTGGTCTATTCTTTTGTTCCTCTGGGGGTTCATCACTGACTCTGGATGAACTTGACCCTACACCTCACCTCTGCAAGTCCAGGGCCAAGATGATCATTGGGGTCAGTGTCAACAAAACTATGTCTAGCTGCAGTTCCTCCTCTTCCCCCATGGACTCACCAAACTAAAATATTTGACCACTCTGGAGTCAAAGTACTGACAAAATCAAAATTGTGAGGAATAGGAGGGAAATATGTCTTTAGACTATCACACCTTCCTTTCAGATTATTTATCAACCCTCAATCATAATGACTCCTATGATGACCTGTATTTATGTGTTTTATCATTACCCTATGTGTGATTATATATGTGCTATGATTGTATATGTTCAATGTTTCCGTTGATTGTTACACTATATCCAAGTACAGTTATGTTGGACTTATCTCTTATTGCTCTCAGCAGTTTAAAAAATTGGAGACTTCCTGGATGATATCCTCTAAACAAGCCCCCTTAGATCTGTGATGCTCCCAGCCTTGGACTCCAGGCTCCTGGCCCTCCCTGTGTCCTTGCTTCAGCTCAACTGAAGTCTGTTTATTTCTTGACCCCTGGCTCTGGACACCAAGCAGTTACACTTTAGGTTTGGTTCTGTGAAACCAAGGCAACAATACATTGCCTTAATTACTCTTCAAAGACATTTACTGTGAGAGGACACAAAAACAGATTTTTGCAACCTTCCTGCTGTTAAGGGTTCTAAAGGTTAAGGCCTCCAGTAAACTGTAATTAGAAAAAAATCAACGGAATAACTGCATGATTACCCGCTATATTTAGCAGGCTACTGATTTCCAGAATCACTTGGCATTTCTGCCCTGCAGCCTCCTTCAACCCCTGGGGAAGTCTTCCAGCGAGAATATGTGACACTTTCCTGGCCCAGCACCTGGCGCAAAGCTACGAGGCCTGAAATGTCTGGAAATATCTCAGCATCTCACATAATAAAAGGGTGTCCAACTCCACAAGAGAAAGAAAAAAAAAGAAAACGACTTACTATAAAATGGTTGGGTGAGGTAGTGCTGGCTCATAAAACAAAACTGTTGTATAAAATTCCAATGAGTCTTTGTTCCCTTAGGTTCATATAAGGTACAGCCCATTTCTTAAATTGCTCAAGATTCTGTAGCAAGTGGTCTGAGATTAGTGGGGCAGGGTCATGCCTTCCGCACGCTGTGGGATTTCCTTTCTGTGGCTCTTCTGCCCTCCATAAGACCCCTTTCTCTTCCTTCCAGTACTGCTTTTCTCTTCCTTCCCTAAAAAATAAAAAGGGCTGCTTATCAGAAAGCCTGTCACTTGCACATTAGCATACATTGGAATTCACTTGTGGTAAGAGATGAAAGATTATTTAAATAATAATGGCTAATAATATTGAGCACTTACCACGTGCAAGGATTTTTCCTAAGTGCATTATATACACTGAGTGACCAGATTATTATGACCACCTGATGTTTGTAGGCAAATTAGCCATACACTGCATCGTATGGGATATGGAAACCGAAGGCCTGTTCAAACACTTTGCTGTCTGCAGTTACCAAGACAAAACGTCTCCAGTTCGCACAGAAACACAAGGATTGGACAGTCGAGCATTGGAAAAAAGTCATGTGGTCCGATGAATCATGTTTCCAGTTGCATCATGCAGATGGCAGAGTGAGAATTTGGCGGAGACAGCATGAAAGCATGCACCCCACGTGCATGAGTACAGCCCTTCAAGCTGGTGGGGGCAGTGTTATGGTTTGGGGAATGTTTTCCTGGCATGATTTGGGCCCTTTAATTCGTGTGGAACAACGTCTGAATAGCACAACATACTTAAGTATCGTTGCTGATCAAGTTCACCCTATCATGTTGATGGCTTATCCCAATGGACATGGCTTCTTCCAACAAGACAATGCTCCATGCCACAGTGCTCCTATTGTGCAGGAGTGCTTTCAAGAACATGAGGGAGACTTTACCTTGCTTAGGTGGCCCCCACAATCACCAGATCACAATCCAATTGAGCATTTGTGGGACGAAGTTAAAAGAGCCATCAAACATCTCATGGAGTCAATGCCAGGAAGAATCACCACAGTATTGAAGGCAAAAGGTGGCCCAATGAAGTACTGATGGGGTGGTCATAATAATCTGGCCACTCAGTGTAAAATATATCCCACGTTCAAAGGCTGTTAGATCGAGTTGTTTACCCATATCTTTAGAAAAAATCACTTCTACTGTCATGGTAAATAACCTGCTTCCCTATTTATAATGGTCTGGCCCTCTAGCAACTTCAGCATGAAAATATAGCTAATTTGCCTACAAACGTCAGGTGGTCATAATAATCTGGCCACTCAGTGCATATTAATCCAGTTAAGTCTCACAACCAACAAATGAGTTTTCTATTATTTAGTCCCCATTTTACAATAAGAAAATGAAGGCACAGAGAAGCTAAGAAACTTGCCAGGTCCACACAGCTAGTAAGTAGAAAAAGTGGGCTTTGAACCCAGGTGTTCTGACTCCACAATCCATGTTTCCAACCTCTGAACTAGTTTACCGTTCAATAACTTTTCGCCACCAACAACCCTCATTTTTTAGGGAAGAATGGTGCAGAATGAGTGTGTAGTCTGGCCCCTTATAACTGCCTTCTGATCCTGCCTGCAGTCCAGTTGTGTCTGTTTATAACCAATGGATCACAGGCACCCAGAATTTGGGAAGAATGGAGGACAGAAGAGGGACAAGCTGGTCTTCAGACCTATAAAGGGGAACTGAATGCTGCTCTTTGGGGCTTTCAAACTGCCTTTCTCTACCCTAGGCTTCCATTGTGGGAGAGGAGGCAGGGTTCCAGGACCCCCTGGCTTCCACCAGAGCATCTCCACCTTCAGCTGCCTCACACCCTCGGTGTCTGAGTAGAATTTTGGTTGAACAGAGATTCATGACTCAAAAAGGTTTGGAGACCCCCAGGGATGAAGCAATCACATAGGTGTCAGGTTCTCTAATAGCTAAGCCCTCCACATGGCTGATCTACACAGCTCTGTACTCCCTGGAGAGGAAGGCAGGAGGGTGTAGGCCAGGCCACATGCTGGAATCTGTCTGCCAGTGACATCGCTGTAACTGCCAACTGTCCTCGCCTGGAGCAGGGAGAGCATTCCTGGGGGACACAGACACATTAAGAAGGACCATGACTTTATTTTCTGCCCACGGCGGCAAGCCTAAACAAATGTTTAAGGGTAAATTGAAATAAGATGAATCTGTGAGAGCCCTCCAGCAAGTACAAAGTATTTGGAAATCCATTTCTTCCCTTGTCTTCCAAATTCCTTAACTCAGTTATGCAGCGTCCACTTGTGCTCCTTATACTATTTCTCACCTGCCTGTCCAAGCCTCATGGAATACTTCAAAGGACCCACAAACAGGTGTGTGTGTGTGTGTGTGTGTGTGTGTGTGTGTGTGTGTTGAGTGAGTGAGTACGCACACACATGCATGTAGAGATTTAAGCCAGGCCAGCTCCAGGCACCCAGTTGGATGATCTACCCTGGGATAATTTGTTGGCAGAGTTTCAGTAGATCAGAGAACAAATGTCCTGTTCTCAATTTGCATCCCGACTCATAACATAAATCATATTCACATAGGCTTACAATTACAGGCTCCAGGAAGGCCACAGAGCACAGTGGTCAATGGAAGCTGGAGCCAGATTGCCTGGACTCAGATCCCAGTTCTGTCACTTACAAGCTGTAAGTCTTCAATGAACTTCCTAATTGAACCTCTCTGTCCCAAGTTAGCATCTGTGAAATGGGAATAACCATAGTGCCTGTTGGGAGAATTGCTCTTCTGGCATAAAGTACTTATAACAGTGCCTGGCACATGGCAAGAGTTCAATAAGCATTAGCTATGTACAGCTCCAGAAGCGCCCACCAGCCCCCTAGGGCCCTACTATGTCAGCCCAGTCCAACTACCACTCCGGCTCCAGTAACAGCTCCTGGCTGCTGTCACTGCAGAATGCAGATGGCCACAGTTAAACAGGGAGGTTAGCAGTCAGCCTTGTTGGAGACAATCAGAAGTTACAAGGTTCCTGGGGGAAGCTGACACTTCATTAGGCTTTCTTCCTGGCACAACTTAAAATTGAAAACGCTGCCTGAAGCATCTTGTGATCAGAACAAATACTCTTCACTCATTCACCACACATTTATTGAGCACATCTTAAGAATAAGAGCCAACTGTGTATAAGCACTCCCTGTACCAATGCTGTGCTAAGAAGTGTGCTTTCCATCCATGCACAGCAATGCTATAAGGGAGGTACTATTACTTTTTCCATTTTCTCTATGAGGCTCAGAGAGGTACTGTGTGACCTGCCACAGGTCACACAGTATATGGCAGAGCTAAACCTCCACCAGAGCCAGAGCCCCATGTCTTACTACTCTGCCACTTCTCTCATGTCCTCAAGCCCATTCAGATAGGCCGGGTGGCCTGGTTTTATCTATCCTCTTGCCCTCTCATCTGTGAAATGGGAGATTGCAAATCTCAATTCCGTTCTCACTAACTCAAAGGAAAATCCCCAGGCTTCTGTCTACATAGCACACTGAAGCCCAAAGGAACAATGCTGGAATAAGCATTGCTACTTAGCCACACAAAATCTAGGCTTCAGTTTAAACTTTGCCTGCAAAACCCTTCTAATCTCTCTGCCATCGCATTCAGACAGAAGGTGTGAAGATACACTTCTTTGTTTGCAAGCAATACAGATGTAACTGTGATAAAAATTGTCTTGGGTGTGCCTGTCACAGCCATAAAAAAATAAAAAAAAATCTGGGTAGGTATTTTGGGCTACTTCAAGCAAATAGAAACTATAGAATGTTTTTTCTAGAGAAATGAAACTCTATGTTTATTGTAATTTTGTCAACTGAACAATAACACTAGCCCCAAAGTACAGATAATGTAATTACAGAGCATTCATAAGGACTCTAAAAATATTCATAGTGACATCAGTCAAATCATAACCACCACCCCACCCCTCACCTCACCCACTTCACGGGCACACACACCACAAACACACACACACATACCACCACCACCACACAGAATGCTAGGACACCTTGCTCCATGATTTAGCTACACAGACTCATTCAAACTCAGTGAAAGTCACATAGTTAACACCTCATGCAATGCCCTGAAATCTATAATAATAAAAGCATAATATGCAAGTTGACTAAATAACCGAACAGCAGAACAACCTTCCAGATGACCACACTATGACAACTACTGGTGCCAGGCCAGCCAAGGTGGGCGCGATGCAATTGTTCGGGCCCAACCATTGCCCCACAATCTCTCTGCAGAGGGAGGCCCAGGCCACCACCTGGCAGGGAGATCAATTGGGGGCTCAATGATCTCCCTAAAGAGGGAGGCCCAGGCCACCAACTGGTGGGCTGTGGAGGGTGGGCAGGGCCTCCCTCTGCAGGGACGATTCATTGAGGAGCCCCAGCCGGGTGGGCAGGGCCTACCTCTTTGGGGCGATCAATCACGGGGCTCCCAGACTGTGAGAGGGCACAGGCCAGGCTGAGGGATGCCCCCCCCCTCCTCCAGTGCATGAAATTTGTGCACCAGGCCTCTAGTTTTTATAATAAAAACCCATAGAGCAAATCATGTCAAGAGCATTTTTAGCACAGAGATAGGGACAGGAGGCCCAGAGGGGTTCATCCCTTAAGCACAGTGCCTTTCCAGCTGGAGGTCTCCTGTGGAGTCTTGGCAAGGAAGCTGCTGCCTTCCTTGGCTCAAGAGCACAGAGATCCCAGCCCTCTCCTGCCTGTCCAGAAGCCCAGCTGCTGCCAAGGTGGAGCTTTCTGGCTCCTCCCAGGGCTGCAGTTCCTGCCCTTGTTCAGCCCTCCTGGGTCCCACACTCCTTAGGTGGTTCCATCAGAAACACAAACCCTAAGACCCTCAGGAGAGGGAGCTTGGTGGGGCAAGAAGCATGCACAGTAGGAACTGGCACATCCGGGTTTGGGGCTGTGGCTCTGCCTTTTGTTGGGTTGGAGATTGGGCATGTTCCTGGACCTCTCAGAACCTCAGTTTCATCATCAATTACATGGTGACAGTAATGCTTACCCCAAAGGGTAATTGTGAGATAAGTGTTCTTGACACAAATAATAATAATAAACTAATAATACAAGGGATGAAAGAAAACTTCAGGAGGTGATGGCTAGTTGATGGTGATGGGTTCATAGATGTATATTTGTCCCTAAGCTCATTAAATGTGTACAGCTTTTTACTGTCCGTGTGCCTCAATAAAGTGGTTTTTTAAAAAACTTTATAAATATTCACTCAACTTAGGTCTTAATCATTGCCTTTCCCTTCTATGTAGTCTTTTCCTAATGAAACTAAGAATTTGCTAGACACCATCTTGGCAAAAGTGTCTAGCAAAATTCTGGACAAGCTGAAACTAGAAGAATGAAATGCTGCCTACAGAGAATTAGAATTCAGCTCACCTAGAAGGGAAATACACACATAAGGAGAGCAGCCTGGGCCCTGAGGTGAGCCTGGGGGTCTTAGGGTGCTGTCCACAGCCAGTGTCACTGTTCTCACCAGCTTGTACTTCTGTGTACACCAGACCAGGCATGTGTCCTCCACCCTGTGACAAAGCAGAGACCCAGCCACACTTTGGAAGATTACACTAATGGCCAAGGGATCAAAAAAATACTTAAAAAATAGGCAACCAGATCATGTTTACACATGTAGTTTATCCATATTTAGCACATGACCCGTATGGGGAGGCCTCCCTGACTGGCTGTCCTGCTGCCTCCACATGCTGGAGGTCACGTTTAGTCCCTGCCACCCTGGCAGGGTCTTGTGACTCTCTGCACCAGAGATGGCCAATTTGTAGCCTACGGGCTGCGTGGTTTCCCTGGGCTGCTCCTGGCAGATCACCAATCAACCACAGCACACTTCCTCATTGAGAGGAGACTTGGACTCAGTTCTCTAGGCAGCAACTACCGTCAAAGTTAAAACCACTCTTCGAAGTCCTTATCAAAGAGACCAGAGCCCTGAGAAAGCCAGAAAATTCCTTTCCCTGCCTGAATAAGGCCCACCTTCTAAATTCTGGTTTCCTGTCTGAAGATCGCCTTGTCTCCAAGTTAATAATCTTCCAGGAATGACTTCACATCAGAGGAGCCCACACCTGCCTGCAGAGAGAGGTACCTTCTCAGTACCAGCTCAAAACCACACATTCATGTGAAAGTCAATAAGAGAAGGGTCTTCACAGGAGTTTCCTCTTATACTTTCCAGCTAACCCCTGGGTTCAGAATCAAAACACCAGATGCCACGATATTGGCTGAAGATGGACATCTTTGTCATGTTGTCATCATTCACCCTGAGGTTATCCTTACTGGGGACAGAGAAAAGTGCAAGCCACTCGCTGGTTGAAAGGATTACTTTGCACCCCATATTTTACCTCCTTAGGTCTAATGTGACACAAAGGAGCAAGCGGTCTGCTCCATCTGCTGTTCAGAGTAGAGACCACTCTTGAGCCGGGCTTTGATGGTGGGCAGGACTTCCCCTGAGAGCAGGTGAGAGTAGTGCAGGGAGCATGTGCAAAGGCATCCAGAGAACAGAAAGTGGATCTAAATGGCTGGTTATGAAGAGTACAGAGGGGCACAGGTAGAAAATGAGGTTAGACAGGAAGGCTCGAGCATGGAGCATGGAACTTGCACTCCAGGCTAAGGAGTTTAAATGTGACCCTGTAGGAGAAGGGTTTTAAGCAGAGGCGTGACCTAACTGTGTATTTTAGAAAGATTATTCTGACAGCAGCCTGGAGAGTCGATTAAGAAAAAAGCACAGTAGTAACAGGGACTGCGGAGAGTGAGCTGTGGTAGTAATCCAGGCATGCAGGCTGCCCTAAAGTGTCAGAGAGAATTAGAGAGGAGGCATGGGCATTGAGAGAGCCACAAATGCCTACAGCCTAGGAGAGTAGAAAATTCCAGGTTTGGGTGATGAGTTGATGCCATTTTCCTAAACAGGGCACACAGGAGGAGGAGCAGGTTTAGGAAGAAATACACCGAGTTCTTTTTTGAACATGTGAGTCCACTTCTGCAGAAGCACATAAGAGCAGGATGTTGTGGCCAGTGCTCTTATTTTCCAGTGGCAGGAGCTGGACTCTTCAACCAAGTCACTGTACTATCCACGCTTCATCTCCTCTCAGGCAGGAGGAAAGCAAGTTATGATCGCCTCTTTCCTCATGGGGGTGTAGCGAGGCTTTATTTAGCTATTTCAAGAGCTGGGCCACTTCCAGATGAAAGGAACTCTGTGAGTGAGGAGCATAAGGAGACCAAGCACAAAGAAATGTTTAAAAGGCTGCCTGAAGGGTAGGAGGCAGGCTGGCAGGGGTTCGTTCTGGCTTCATAATGAGATTTAAAAATCCAGGGATGAAAAACAAAAGATATGGCTGCAGGAGACATGGATTCGTTCTCTCTCTGGACGGATTAACGTTTGGATTGTTTTTTTCCAGATGTAACTGGCCAGGATTAAAAACCCATGCTTCTTCCACAAGCAGACAGGCAGGGAGGCAGTGGAGACCCGAGGGGCTCCTAAAGTGACAGCTGTAGCTCATCAGCTCACCATGGGGACCGCTCTCTGCAGAGGTTCAGAGACAGGGACCAGTCAGGCTTCAGGTGTGGATGCAGCCCTTCGCCAGCCCAGGGAGCCATGAGTCCCTCCATACTCACGAAGCCCAAGGGGACAGCACACCAGACACCAGAGCCCAGAAGCCTGGAGAAAATAAAAACAAGTTTGCTTGGTACTAGGCACCAGATGGCTTCCTTTCATATAAGATTTTTGAAGTGTCCATGGTGTCCTCTCTTCTCAGCTCACCCCAGAGGCAGCCCCTCGGACTGCACCTGCCTTCTACAAGCCACTCCTCCTCGGGGTCTCTGTGAAAATAGGTCAGACTTTGTGAGTTCTGGACAAACAACTTCTCCAGCTTACCAGTTTCTGGGAGAAGCAGCACCTTTTCCTGCCTGCATGGCTTGGCTCCTTCACACTCACCCTTTCCCTCCATTCCCCTCACTGCCCCGGGTCTAGCACATGAGCCGTAGTCATCCTTCAAGACTGTGACCATTACATTTCCCCCCCAGAACCTTCCTGGATTCTCTCTCTCTCTCTCTCTCTCTCTCTCTCTCTCTCTTTCTCTCTCTTCTCTCTCCTCTGTCTCTTTGTTCTCCTGTTGCCCTTTATTTGCTCTAACCCTGAGTTAAGTCTGCTTGCATTACAGTTTCTGGTTCTAAGCTTCTCTCACACTCTTGATGTTCAGCCACTGCAGAGCAGGGCTGTGTTGGCTCTGTCTGCTAGCCTCCTGGGCCTGCCACATTGAAGCTGTTCAATCAATGTTTGTTGAATTCATTAAAATAGGTGAGTAAAAGCTGCATGTTATACTGCTGTAGTGTGGAGAGGCAGGTGTTTCCCAAATGAGTCTGTTTCTGCTAAAGCTGCCTGGATTTCATAACCTGGCATTATTGCAGCGGGATTTAGGGATGTCTGGCAGGAGCCATGGTTATAGGTCTGGGAACATCCACGGGCCAGGCCTGCCAGCAGTTAGGAGGGGCAGCATCAAGCCCCTGGGAAGAATTCTGGCTCAACATAGTGGGTTGAATCCTGGTTTCTTCTACCAATTTTTATTCCTGGAATAACAGGAAAGTCTCTTCTTCGTCTATGATCTTCAATTTCCTACCCTTGCAGATAATTATAGAAAGATAATTGTAGATGCACAGTGCTTGGCACCAAATAGGTGTGCAATAAGTTCTCTGAATAATTCGTTCATTGATGGAGAATATTAACTAAGAGAAGGTGCAGCTTGGAAATGGGGAATCCATAGCTTGTGAACAAGAATGGTTCTTGTGATGCAGGTTAGTGAAAATGTCCAGGTGTCAGTGCATCTATCATCTATCATCTGGGTTACCTGAATTCTGAGACTTATCTGGATTCTGTCCTAGCAACTCTAGTACCCTCAGAAAATGCCAAATGACTTTTCTGAGCCTTGACTACACTGTCTCTGGTCTGTGGTTTCCATTATCTCTGCAGGGTTATCATAAATAATAAACCACCAAAGGGCTGCTGAACCTTTTATGAAATGAAAATATATTACATAGCCCTGCACCCAGCCCCTAGTAAGCAAGCCATAAAAAAAGTTAGCTTTTATGATGATCTTTTTTCCCCTGTAGACTCTAAGCTCCATGCGGTCAGTAACTGTGTCTGCTTTGCTTTTCACTCTATACTCAGATCCTCAACACTTCTAGAACCTGACAGATAGAGGGGTCTCAAAGCATATTTATAGAAAACATTAATTATGACCTGTCTGGCATTTAAAAAAAACAACTGTAAAGCATGGAGGCCATGATGATCCATAATGTTTATTTCATTCTACAACATTCAGTAGTTTCTAGTCAGATAGGGGAATGAGTTTAAGTCAGGAAGTATTCTTGCTATTGAATCTGTGGTTGCATTGTATCATGAGTAAAAATCAAAATTTTTCTTCTCTTTTTCAATCTAGTTAGTATCTCAATTAGTGCAATAATTGGGAATTGGGAGAAATTATATGTTCCTCATTTTAAATGTTGACCAACAAAATCGTGAATTTGAATATATGTTAATAATGACTATTGATTAATTTGATGTACAAGCTTGGACACAACTTTATGTTGGGAAATGTGCAAATTTTCTTGACCACAGCCATGGATAGCCAGAAAAAAATCTGAATCCATGACCACTGTGAATTTCTTATAAACCAAAGACTCACACTTCTGAGCCTGCCCATACTTCTCCAGGAGTGGTAAGAAAGAGAAAATTTTCCATTTTTAATGTGCCAAACCTTGTGCAAAGACTTTGGGTTTGTGTAGCAGTATTTCGTGCTGCCTACCAAATAAATATTTTCAGTTCTTCTTTTGAGCATACTTCCCTGCCCCTTCACAGTTAGGTTGAACCATGTGACTTGCTTTGGACAGTGCATGTGAGCAAAAGTGATGTATGTCACTTCTGGGATAGAGTTTTAAGAGCCAGCATGCTATTTTGCACACTCACTTTCCCTCTGCCATGGCAATGTGCCACATCATGAAACCTCCTCACCCTAGGACCAATAGTGAGGATAACTTAGAACAGAGTTCCCAGTCCATTCCCCATTAGTGAGTGGCATTAGCAAGAAATATTTCTTTGGAAGTTTAGGGCAAAGAAATTTGTTACTGAAGCATAACCTGAATTATCCTAACTGATACAGTATGTTAGATCATTTAATCATTTTTTAAAAAGATCCATAAGGTTTTTGAGGGAGACAACTCTTCATGGATCTCATGAATTCCTGTATGTCTTACAAGCAAAGCAATAGCTCCCTTTGTTCCAGAATATCTTCTCGAGGACATTAGCAAACAGCCTGAAAAGATAGAGATAGCATGCTTCCTGCCTTTTATAAGTTTAGGATTCTAAGCCTGGGATTCCTCTCCTATTACACAGCTGGCTGTGTGTATAGCCAGCCATCTGAGCATTGCCGGGGGGACTTATACAAATATGATGTTCATGTTTTGCTGTTCCATGAGTAATAAAGTCATGTATCTGACCCAAAAGTCCACATCCTCTCCCAGCAACTTTGAAACTGTGGCAGGCTAACAAGTAAGCTGGAAGTCAGGTAAAATTTAAGCTTTTCACAGTTCTTGACAACAGGTATTAGCATCACCATTTTACAAATGGCAAAATTGAGCCTCAGAATAAGTTACCCAAAGTCATGCTGCTAATAATTGGAAGATATCATTTTTCCCTATTGCTTGCCATAAAAATAACATTCATTCGTTCCTGTATTCCTGAATTCATTCATTCACTTATCTAATTACTGTCTATTAAATAACTATTTTATTTCAAGCATTATGCTAGTATGCTGTTTTCTAGAGTTCTTTAAATATTAGCATTGAATTATCCCAACATACCCAGTTTTTTTTATTGCTTAAAGTATTACAAAGAGTATTACATATGTCTCCTTTCCCCGCCTTGACCTCTCCCCAGCTGCTCTGCCCCCTATGCCTAAATGCATGCATACAAGTCCTTCGGTTGATCTCTTACCCCCTCACACTCCCGCCCCCCAACCCTCCCCAGCCTTCCGGCTGTAGTTTGACAGTCTGTTCAAGGCTGCTCTGAACATACCCAGTTTTGATGCCTAAAGTAAGACATTTGATGATGTTTTAATCTTAGCATATACTACACCATTTTCAACTTCCTTCCCCTGAGCAAGCAGATGACCAGGTGAGTGTAGCAAGGAGTCAGTTTTCCCATAATTGAATGTCAAAGAGTATATTTTGCCCCTGGATGCAGTGATAGATCGAGAAGCTCTAGAGAGCTCTGGAAGAAGCCCGAGTATGTATACCGTCAACGATCTCACCAAGGAGCAGCACACAGTAGACGCTTCACCTTTCCCCTGTCCTCTCCGAGGCGCTGCCCCAGGATGAAGAGGAACCAGGGGCTTAGCATAATTAAGCTGCAATAGAAGTATGCACTTCCCCCACTGAAAAACCTCAGGGTGCTAGATCTCAGGAAAAGTGAGCCAGAGGCTGACATCCTGCCCAGCCTTATGTCATCCTTTTCTAGTGGGACATACTTACTGAAAACGATTTAGACCAATAGATCTTGGTTCAACTCTTGCTCCAATTCTAATCTACTACTTAAGTGATGTGGGTATATTTTTAACCTCTCTGAGTTTCAACTTTCTCATTCATAAAGTAGGATAACAATATCTAATTTTTCAGATTTTTATGAATATTAATAAATGAGATTCCATATGAAAAACACCGTGTCTAGCACGTAGTAGGCTTTCAATAAGTAGCAGCAATTTTCCTTACCATCATTATTTAGCTTTGACTGAGTGGACAGAACATCCCTTTAAACAAAAGAAAATTAAAGACTAGGTATAGAACCACTGGCTGAAAGCCAAAGAGGGAAGATAAAGCATTATAATTGCCTCTCCTGGGAAAAGCAATAAATCCAGGCAGCTGTGCTGCTCCCACTCTGTGGCAGCGTGAGAGGAGGGCTGTGTCTGAGAACATCTGTCTCAGAACGAGTGCCCACCATGTAAAAGCCCACTCTGGGTGATGTAAGGGATACAGTGCTAGGAGGCAAGCACTGTCCTGCCTTCCAGGAGTTTATTATCTACTGAAATTGGGACAAAGGGAAGATGAAATAATAAGAGATCAATAATAAAGGTGGGTAATCTTTATCATCTACGAAGAATGAGACAAAGGGAAGATTAGAAAATCATTGTTTTAAGAGGGAAACTGAGGAAAGGGAACTAATGTGCCTTATTTTTATGGTGGGTGAGCTTTCATTCCAGTGAAGGAAGAGGCATTAAGACAAGCTTCATATATGGGTATTTGGGATTGGCACTGATAGATGAAATTGCAAGAAAAACATGGAGGGAGAGGGACAATTAAGGCAAAGGGAAACAATGACTGGCAAGGATTGGGTCCATTCGGGAAACAGCAAGTAATATGGTTTGGCTGGAAAGTGTCATGGGCCAACCAGGAGACAGTCTACACAATGCGCGGCCTTCAGAGTGTGCTTAAACTGGTCATTAGTGAAGAGTGGCAGCCCCAGAACTGTGTCTCAGGAGTGTTAATCTGGCATCTAGGACAGGTTGGAGGAGGAAGAGGTTGGCAACAAAGAGACCAATTAGATAAGTATGCAGCACTTGGTGCAGAAAGAACAGGACCCCCGATCTTGGGGAGGAGGGAGGGGTGTGGCAGGGCAGTGAGACTAGAAAGGGTGATTCCAGAAAAGGTAAAGATTCTAGATCTAACAACATAGAGTAGCTTGAGAAGAAGCTTAATATTTGTGCCATGTAGCAAACTTTTCCTGTGCTGAACCCAGAGAAGTACAGACAGGGCACCCCTGTGACATGGTGGCCCACACAGTGTGGAGAGAAGACGTGCCCCTGGAGAACACTGCTTAACAAGACCAAATTGGTCAAGGATTTGGGAGGTAAACTCAAGCAGTAATTTCAAGCAAATGAGAGGCATTAGTAATACACTAAGCAAAGAACCCATGGGCCCAGCTGCTCGGAAAGCTTTTAAAGATGAGTATGATGGAAGATGCTATTTCTCTGGTCAGAAGACTGAATTAGATAAGCTGAGGTCATGAGGTCAGCTCAGGCTTGGGTAACTCTCCAAAAGGACCCTCAAATCAGGGACATTCCCAAGGCAGCATAGGAGTAGAAGGAGAAGGAAATTGACTCTTGATTGAACAAGAACATAAGTTAACAATTTGTCTACCCTTTTCACACACAAACAAACAGAAACCCAGACTATTGGGAAATGTTGATGTGTGCAGCTTTGAAGAATGAGCTTTAAAAAGTAAGCACTGCTTCTTTTTGCAAAGCAACTTGCCAGTTTGAATCAAGATTCTGACATGTTTATGTTTTGACCCAATAATTTTACTTCTAGAAATCTATCCTAAGAAAATGATGAAAAGTGCAAACAAAGATTGATATGTCAGGATGTTTATAAAAAAAATGGGGAAAACAAAACTAACTTTCAACAATGGGTAAATAGTTAAATAAATTATGGTATGTCTATTTATGAAATATTTTGTAGACATTAAAAATCATGTGTTTGAAGAAGAAGGGAAGATGTTCACAAAAGAATGCTAAATGAATAAAAGCAGCCTGCTAAATTATATACCCATTATATTATGATGATTCCACAATGGGAAGAGTAGCAAATTCAGAGGAATGAAATTGAGGCAGCATTTCTTCTTCATACTTTTATGACCTTTCATATTTTTCCATATGTATTTATGAACAATAGTAATAACAATTATCAAGGACTTACTATACACCATATACATTATTTGGAACTTTGCATATATAGCAATCCTCTTAATCCTCATAACAACTCTACAAAATAGGCACAGCTATCAAACCCATGTTGCAGCTGAGAAAACAGAGGTTTAGAGGCAAGTTCTTTGCTCAAAGTCCTTCTTCTAAAAAAGTGGGGAGGCAAGACTTGAAGTCAGGCCCCTGAGGCTCCAGTCTCCCTACACTTACTACCAGATTAACTCCCCTCTGTGCTCAGTGAATATATAGGTGTGCGTAATGCTTTCAATTCCAAAATGTCCTTTTCCTTCTACATTTTACTTTATAAGGGAGTATAGGGTGTTTAGTAGAGAAAAGCATGACCTTCCGGAATTGGACTCTGGTTTTCTGCCAAGTAATTCACCTTTTATGCCAATGTCACCAA
The DNA here is from genome assembly GCF_000412655.1 of Myotis brandtii. Classification (NCBI taxonomy): domain Eukaryota; kingdom Metazoa; phylum Chordata; class Mammalia; order Chiroptera; family Vespertilionidae; genus Myotis; species Myotis brandtii. The sequence continues at coordinate 57,801 of NW_005370127.1, forward strand.
ATCGCTGATGATTGGGACTTCTTTTCTGTGTGGGAGGAACGTGGACTATAAAAGGTCAAAGAAAACTACTTTTCATTGTTAGCAATTAGCTAGTTAAGTAAATCATGTTAAGTACTTAACACTAGAACTAGTCATTAGAGTTTACAAGTAGAGTAAGAACAAATAGGAATGTGTTTTTCGCTCTGGAATAAAATGAAATGGGGAAATATGCCCGTTTTCCCCCTTGGGAGCCCTAAGTCTGTTTCTTTGATAGGCAAAGCAATGAAGCAGAAGCACAGTCATACTCACCTGAGTGAGGACCTTGGGCGAGTCACTTGCCTTCTCTGGGTCTCAATGTCCTTATCTCTGGGATAAAAAAGTGAGGTGGGGAATGTTTTGGTCCATTTCCTGCTCTGATTGTCAATGCATCTATGACAAAATCATATAAAGTATAAACCTGTTTCTGAAAAGTCTGGTAGACCAGCAGGCACAGAAATCCAACATTTTATGTGACTTTTCTCCTCTAGAAACAGGGACCCTCCTCTTCTCTCCAGCCTGGCAGCCCCAAGGCTTAATCCAAGCTTTTCATGATAAAGCAGCCAAAGTAGGGGTGATGCTAAGGAGAAAAGGTGGGATCCAGGGAGAGGGGACAACTCAGGGTGCCCTAAGGACTGTCAGATTGTGTTCCTACCCATGCTTGCTCTTTGGAGCTGCCAAGAGAGCTGCATTCTGATTCCTTTGTTGTTTTTGGTCTTGCTTGTTCCTTTTAAAGCACTATTTATGGGAATAAGGGATCATAATCCCAGGCATCCTGAGCTAATTTACAAACTGAGAAAAGGAAGTTATTTTCCGTGCATGTAGCATGACTTCCCCTGACAGTGCGCACACTGCGCTGGCAGGGCCTGGCTTGCTGCTTCCCCTCACCAATTGATATTCTGCTCACAGCACAGAACACAGGAGAGTCAAGGCCAAACACAGAGAATGCACAACAGAAACGGGCCAAGAGCAGGCCATTTTCCAGGAGACAGATCTTGTTACCCTCTTATCGTTTGGGGACAGTAGGGGAAAAAAGAGGAGCAGACCCTCAGCAGTGTCTTTGAGAGACAAACTCCTATGATAAATCTCTACAGGATCTGCCTGCAGGGACCTCAAAGGACCAGAACATCATTCTGAGCTCCATGGCCCCTAGCAAATGGAACACTCTCCCTGCTCCCGACCCAGCTTCATCCCTTCATTCAGCAGCAGTAACAATGATTACACATATGCAAGCCAGAGGCCAGGCATAGGCTAGGCCCCTATGGCGTATATGAAGTGAGGTGAGTCAGGTCAGACCTGGATGCTGCCAGTAAGGAATATAAAATCTGTAACTAAATAAAAGATTGACTGCGGGCATGCTCCCATGGCCAGAAGAGAGTACATTCTTCTCTTCTGGGAGCCTCCCCCTGCTCAACTTAAAGGTTCTTAGAACTAGAGCTGAAGTAAGAATGAGGAAAAACTGGTGACTGCCATTTATGGACTGATCATATGGGTCACACCTGAAGCTCAGGACTGGGAGATATTTTACCAGTTCATCCTCACAATAGCCATGCTTCATAGTTGAGGAGACTGAGACTCAGAAAGTTTAAGAAATTTGAGGGAACATAGCCAGTAAATCATGGAGCTGGGAGGATTTGAAACCAAGTTGGATTGCCCCCCAAACCAGATCTTTTTCCGTTATGCCACACTAACACCTCCCATCTATATGCCATATGTCGAGTGCCTGCTATTTAGTAAATAGTATGGGTGAAAGAGTGTGTGTGTGCATGCGCGCGTGTGTGTGTGCGTGTGTGCGTGTGTGTGTGTGTGTGTGTGTGTGTGTGTGTGTGTGTGTGTGTACAGATCTCTAAACACCCTAGTACTGGGACACAGATCAGTCCAGCAGAGCAAGCTTCCCAAGCCCCTGCTCAGCCCATCTTTCCTAATTCTAAGAACCCTTCTTCCCAGTGGAGGCAGCCAGGTTGAGTGTCAGCCTTTGCTTTACTGCTGGGGCTGGCAGCATACGTGACTGTGACCTACCTCAGTGAGTACCTCTGTCACATGCTGCCCCCACCACGTAGCCACATCATTAGCATATTGTACCCAAAAGAGTTCTGTTCACACCACTGGGTCATCAAGAGCCCAGCCCTGCACGCCAGCTTCCCAAAGCTTCTCCCCTCGGCAGCTTTGGTGCTGAGCGGGGACTCCAGTGAGACTGGGGCCTGAGGAGGAACCTGGGACCGATGTCCCACTGCAATCTGCATTTTTGTGCACCTGGACTCCTTTTAGGCTTGCCTTGGTGTTTTTCCCAATCGACTCACGTTTCTCCTTGTCGCTAAATTACTGTGTGAACGTAGAAGCATGTGTCTCTTTGCTGCTCCCCCAAAACAAGAAAAAACTAAAGAGATTAAACAAGAGACAAAACAAATGGCATTTTTCTATGAGGTGCCTACAAATAGGGTGACTACATGATCGCAATTCAAAGGGGGGCCACTATGAATAATTACATCAGGACGGCAAGCATAACCCAGACTGGCCCCAGCAAACATGATGTCACCACTCTTTTCGGGGCAGCATGTAGCATATTAGGACGTGGTGGTAGGGGTAGTGGTTGTTTTTAATCATACCTAAGAAGAAGAAGAAGAATTAAAAAACAAGAGCTTTTGCTAGGGGCAGGGGGTGGGGCAGGCCAGCAAAGGTAGGTAAAGTGTCTTCTTGCCATTGTTCCCCTTTTCCAGTCAGAAATGTCCCTCATCTACACTTAGCCCCACCTTCCTCAAATCTCTAAACTCTCCATTATTCTAACTTCTCAGGCAAGGTAAAAAAAAACATTCTGAATAAATATCTTGGCCAATGATATTTGCATTTTAACTATAAACAAATCCCTAAGGCAATGGAGTGGCTCTCCCAGCCTAGGATTCTCGGGATCTTACAAGAGGTTGGCAAGGTTGACAGACTCAGCTCAGTTCTCCGGACAGGTGAGGCCTCAGAAGGAAAAAGCACCTCCCCTTCTGCACTGTGCCAGAGGTTTGAAGGGAATAGCCTGGCACTCAAGAATATTGAATCACTCGGATTAACAGGCTCTAGGTTTTGCCAATTCAGGGTTAATGAGAGCCAGACACTAGAAATGCATGGCATGCCAGGCTGGCATTCTCAACCTCGCAGGAAAGGGCCAAAGTAAGTATCAGTTCTGAGATGCCCCATTGGTGTGGGGCCCACTTTAGAACCTCCTTTCTCCTGTTGATAAAATGGACTTTCTCTCTCCCTCAGGCAATGATGACAGCCATGCAAATGTGAGCTCTGCTGCTGGCCGGATCTGCAGCCAAATGAGAGCAGAGCAGCACTGAGAGGGAGCTTCCAGGGCACTTCTTAATTGTGTGCACAGAATCTGGAGTCTGCTAATGGCCACTTAAATACCAGCACCATTAGTTGCATCACTGTGCAACTGCCTACCAGATGTGTAACAACCATATTTACTGGTCTGTTTGCAGCTGGTTGTACCTTTTCTGGGCTCATGCCCCATCCGCTCAAATGACTGTTTCCCCATCTGCTTAAATGAGAGAGCCTGGTACAGCCCCAGGACATGGTGTCCCACATGTGCCCACAGGATGCCAGGTACAAGATCAGGAGGGAGAGCAGTGTTGAGGTCAAATGACTGCAATCATCTAATTTGTATTAAGCACAACATTTAAAAAGAACAATCATTCTATTGCCACTGGAGTATTTTATTTTTCTGCTGGGAGAAGAAAAGCTCTCCAAATGTTTTATTCAGCAGGAACTAGAACACTGTTATTATAAACTTTCTTTCCCAAACTAATTCCCTCAGCTGATGCTGCCAGAATTCCTCCTCTCCAGGGCAGTTCTGTCTTCACTCAGTGACTTCTGAGATTTTGCTAGAAAACCTGTCACTTGGACTCCAGCAAGCAGCAGATGGTCTCAGTGGGGCCATGCGGTGCAGCCCTGCCCATGATAGCTCTGAGAAAACCAACACACTGTGTGGTATCATTGGGAAGAAAACCCAAGCTACCATTCTAACCCAGGTTTTCCTCAGTAGAAGATCAGAGCCTGTTGAAGGCCCTGTGGTAGTCCCTCTCTGCACTATCACCTCTGGGGTTCTGGGTAAAACATCACCTCCCAAACACAGCCTGTCGGCCAAAGGACCCTCTAAGACTGCTGGGGGCGTGGGGGGGAATATCAGCCACTATTTCAGGGATGATGAACAGAGGGAAAATGAGAGACATGGCATACTCCAAATTCTGGAAGTTTCTGGATCATTCCACAAATAGAAGAGATTTATATTCTATCCTCAAAAAGGAATTGAGGAGCCCAGGTCTGTCCTAGGACACTGGTGGATTCCTGTGATGGATTCACCATTGAGATACATTCCAACACCTCTGATGGAGTTGGCAGAGGAACTACAAAGCTGTAAAAGCCAGCTCCTCTGCAGAAGTTCATTCAGAGTGACCACTGTTAGAGAAAAAATTCTCCCACACTCTGGTGGCATCAGGGAATGCCACCAATGGGTGTGAGCATTAAAAAAAAAAAGTGACCAATCACCAGGGGATGAAGGAGGTGCTGACAGAAGAGTCACCAGACACACAATGGAGCAGTAGTGATGGTGACAGCAGTGGTCACCAAATGAGGCTGCTGCCAGATATTGTCTATTGGCACTGGCATTGATTTTCAACCTCTTTCCTTATATTACAGGGCAGGGAAGATTCCAACTACATTTTCCAGTCTCCTGGATAGATCCAGTTTTTGGCTAATTTTAGGTTTAGTCAATGAGAACCACTTGGCAGTATAAGCCCTGAAAGGTGGAAGGCTTTCCAGGTGTGCTAGTGGGTAAGGAGCACCAGCAGAGGTGAGTGTTGGCTGCAGATGGACTCCATGTTCCAATGTCTTGGTACCAGTTTGGAGGGTGTGGGGATGATACCAGTGGCAGATGCAGTTTCTTGATTTCTGGGTTGATGGCAGGGGTGTGACCTCAAAGACAAATGTTAAATAGCAGCCTTTGGCTGCCATTCCTCCAGTCTTTCCAATGATTTGTAAGCAACTAATTCTCTGCATTAAATCCTTTCTCCTTACAACCCATTCTTTTCTTCTGTGTACCCAGCTAGACTAAATGTTTCCCAGGTTCTTTTGCAGTTGGGTGTGGCCTTATATTAGTGGATAGCGAGTGGGAGTGTTGGACACCCCCTTCAGACCTGTACTAAACAATCTCCACCTAAGACCCTCCATGCTCTTCTCCCCTCTACTTGTCTAATGCAGGCAAGCACAATGACCTTGGGAGCTATGGGTGGTAATAGTGCGGCCACAATGAGCCTGGGTACCTGAATGACCATTTAGAAGAGAGTCATCTTGGAAGACTAGCTCACTCCCATCATAATGGCCCCAGACAAAACCACAGCTGGCATGTGAAGGGGGAAGAAAGGTGTTGGGGATGAGGCAGATATTATAGAAGCAGCAACCAAGGGCAAAATGGTGAAAGCATTGGTCACTGAAGTGAAGGGACGAAACCTGCTATTTACTAAGTCACTGGCATAGTGATGTTTCTCTAATGTGGCAGCTAGCAGCAGCACCCCAGTTCAAAGCAGGTGTTTCTGTTCCTGTATTGAACTCTGATGGATGACAGCCACAAGTGAAAGAGTAAGTCACTGGCAATGCTGACATAAGCACAATATAGACCACAACCAAAAGGAGCACATGAGCTGGTAGAATCTAACTAAAAAAGAGAGGAGATTGGAGAGCCTTGGGGTTCAGCAAAAACTTCCTGTGTGGCGGCTAAAGGACCAAATTCCTTTGATGTCATATAAACCCTGGCCCCTGTTCATCATCCCATCCTCATCCTTCACATACACAAAACTCCAGAAAAACCACTTAGAAGACCCCAAACACACCAAAGGTTTTTGTTTGTTTGTTTTTAATATTCCCATGTCTAGTTTAGGAAACCAGGCTCACAGGTTCCAGATGTCCAGGGGTGGCATCCAAGGAGAAGCCTCCCCTCTGAAAGCCATCTTTCTCCTCCACGGACCTTGACTCCAAGGGCTGTTCCCTTTGAATGGATTCCAGGAGCAGATGCAGATCTCAGAGACAAGTGGGCACATCCTGAGGTACAGATGTGAGGCCTGGCAACTGAGCTGACAACTCAAATAGCATCTCTCATCGATGAGCCAGGCCAGCTGGTCTGTTTCCCTGGCTGGGAGCATGCCTGAGAAACGTGCCTGCCTTTTATATTTTGATGTGTCACGATTCACCCTATTGTTGTTCCAGAACATTCTGGAGCACAGGAGGCTAATCATCCTTAATGGTATGACATCTGTTTGAGATGACTGGGGGCTCACACCCAGAACCTCCCTCCATCATCCTGAAGGCGGCCACACAGTCACCCTCTCTCCAAGCATTGTCATTTCCCTTTCAGTGGCTCACAAATCAAGAAGAGAAGGAAAACACAGTCTTATGGCTGGCAGTGCAAACTAGCTTTAAAAGATAAATGTATGTTACTAAAAGTAGAGTACAGAAAACATACCTACGCCTGTTTAGAGAAGATTGATGTTCCATTGACCACAGCACGTAGGAGAGCACGTGCATGTTTGTAGTTCCGGGATGAGGCTTCATGAGAGTTGGCCTTTGGTTAGGTTTTCAGTGGCTCAAAGGAAAGGTAAAGCACCTCAGTTTCTGCTGCTCGTGTTGCTCTGTCCCTTGGAGTCACAACATGAAAAACATAAGCTCTGAGGATCAGTTGTGGAGTCGAAGACAGAGAGAGGGTGTTCCAGCCTTTGGAACTCTTTCAGACCAGAAGGGCACCTGCTTAAAGTCTCAGTAGTTGCAACAAGTCTTAAAGGGGGGAAAAATGTAAACTCTGATCCCAATTAGCTTGTATCTTGCCAGCCCAATTTAAACCTAAAGTTCAAATGAGAAACAGGGATAATAACTCCTGTTCAGGACAGAGCATGTGCCAAAGACTGTGCTAAACACTTTATATACTGAACTAGGGGCCCAGTGCACTAATTCATGCACCTTGAAAGGAACTGTGGGCTGCGAGGCTGTGGTGGGCATCCTCCATGCCCCCTCCTGGCCCCTCCCACGGTGGCCCCCAGTGCCCTGTCTGATGGCCATGGAGTGATTTGGGCTGGTGCCAGCAGCAGGTATAAGCAGGGCCAGCACCGTCAGTCAGTGCAAGCTGTGGCTGCTGCCCGGATCGCCCCTCAGGAGCAGGGAGAGGTCAAGAAGCCCTCAGGGGCGATCAGGACTGGCAGTGGCCACTCTCACCTGCTGACAGCTCCGAGAGTTCAGGCTGGTGCTGGGCGCCAGCAGGGGGTGCGAGCAGGGCCAGTGCTGGCAGCAGGTTCAAGCACTGGGCAGGACCAGGGCGTGTGGGAGCAAAGAATTTTCAGTAACCACCAGAGGCTCGCCCCAATGACATTGACTGGCGCCCCATCTTGGTCTGGCGCCCCTGCTCACCTGCTCCACTATCCCACCATGTCCAATACCTGCCATGTTCCATGCTCTGCTGCCTGCTGCTGCCGCCCACCATGTTTCGCGTGCACCCCCTGGTGGTCAGAGCACATCATAGCGACCAGTTGTTCAGTTGTTCGGTTGTTCTGCCATTCAGTCTATTTGCATATTAGGGTTTTATATATATAGATACTATTTAATTCATCCAATAGGACTCTGAGGTAGGTGGTTTTATCCCATTATACAGAAAACAACATTGAGTACCAGAAAAATTAAAGAACCTTCCCAACACCATGTTGCTTGTAAACAGTTGAACCAAGAGTCAAATCCAATTTGGCTTGACTCCAAATCCTACACTCTTAACCTCTGTGCATCATTAATTAGTATCAGGATTCACCTAGGCAGAGATGCTTGTGGTACTGGAGTAGAGATTGGACAAGAAACATTGAATAAAACCAGTGGCTGGGGAACTTTCAAGGTTTGGAAAGTCTCGCCAGGTAGGCTTGACTGATGCCCGGAGCTAGACAACTCCTTCTCTTGGCGATTCCAGTTCACTAGAGAACACTTATAGAGGCAAGCAGGTCACCACAGCTCTTCAAAATTCCCCAATGGCCCCCCAAATTATAAATATGTAGGAAACCCTCAGAACCACAGGTAATGCTCAGTCACCCTCTGGGGTAATTTGAGTCCACAGTTCCCTTTTTCAAGAGGAGACTTGAAGAAGCCAGGTTCAAAGGCTACATATTGTATGATTCCACACAGATAGAAAATAGATCAGCGGTTGCTAGGGGCTAGGACATGAGGTAGGAGTTGACCACAAAAAGGCACAAGAAAAGTTTAGGGGGCAATAATGAAAATGTTTTATAGGCTAATTATGGTAGCCTTGAGACAACTGTATACATTTGTCAAACTCATTTGATCACACACTTAAAATTGGCATATTTTACCACATCTCAATAAAGCTGATTTAAATATATGTACATAGTTGTTGTTTTTTATTCCCAAAAGAAAGCTAGCTGATGAATTAGAGCTACATTTGTATTGTATAACTTTTTGTAGGAAACCGTGAATCCATTCAGTTGTTCAACCTTCCCAGCAGGGAGGTTTTCTGCAGGTAGCCCCTGCCGGCTGATCCCCTGTGCCCAATGGCAAGGTCCTGGAGGGAATTTTCAGGCAAATGCTTCTGTAGCAGTTTAAATAAGAAGCTGATTGCTAGAGTTACCTTGGCTTCCTGCCTCCTTTCCCGAATCTTCAGAGGTCATACTGTGTATTCAGTAGAAACATTCATCTGGAAAATTTCCTAGGGCCAGATTAAATATAACATCCCTGTTTTTAACTTATATCTCACATGACATACCTGTCTTTATCTTCATATCTTGCTGCATTTTGAAGGCCATGCCTGGTCTCTATGTTTAGCTTTGAATGACAGGGGAAAATCTTGCTAAAAATACTAAATATTACAGCTACCACCTGCCTCAAAAGGCTTGGCATGGATTAAAAATTAGCATTTTGGTAAGACTAACTACACCAGCCTTGTCGGTCTGTCCTTCCAGCTCTAGGTCACCCGTCCCTTCTACCTTCTCTTTGATAAAGGTACTCTCTCCCTAGTATGGCCAGTTAGTCCCTTTGCTTGCTGTGCAAGACCTCTTGTTTGGGAAAGATCTGGAGGTTCCTGACCCATGTTAATAGCTCATTTGGAAAAGGAACATAAGCCACACAAATATAGTCTAACATTGGAAATAATCAGATCAGTCATGCAAATTAATAAGTACATAAGGTCATATCCCAACAGAAAAGAGTGCAGTCTCATACAACAAAAGCTACCAGAAAGAATGGATTTTAAAGAGAAATTAAAAGACCAGCCTGACTTTGGACTCCTTTAAAAGCTATTAATGTTATTTGCCGTCATGTATATGATCTCCCGGGCTTTGTTGTTTGGGAGGTAGCCATTCTCTGTACCTCACAGCAAAGTATGAGCTATCCTATTAAGATTTTTTTTCTAATTAAATTAAAAGAGTAAATAAAAACAAAAGACAACAATTTTTTCAAAGCACATGTTAATCATTTATTAAAAGAAGAAGAGTACAGCATTGAAGGAGCCAGTTCTAGAGAGCAGAACTCATGAACATTAGGGGAAAATATCCCAAGACCAGATGATAAAGCCTCCAAACGCGCAGAAGCACATACACCCACAAGGTTTTCAAACTGCATTGATTGAAGAGGTACTTGCAACAAGTTTTCGATATTTCTTCCTCAAAAAAAATTATTTTCTTACAAGTTTCAGTCTTAAACAAAGACAAAAATTGCATGAAACAATTTATATGACTTCATACAAGTCTCACATGTGCTCCAAGGGCTTTGTTATATAACCCGACATGCTGCCATTTTATCTCTGCCATCTGATTTTCTTACAGTCTTAGAGTCATGTCAGTAAATGTTCATGATGAGGGGGGGAAAAGATAATTTTATCTCATATCTGTTCCATTAAAAAAAACTGGTTAATTTTTATTTAAAAAAGAAAATGTAGGAAGATGGGAGGCAGTAATTGGTTGGCAAATCTGTTTCCAATCTTCCAAGCTATCTTTGGGTTCTACTTATTCATATAAGTAGACAATGGGGAGGGGGACGGAATAATCCAGAGCCTCTTCTGCAGATCCATATGGGGTTGATTTTCAGTGTATGCTTTGATATACAAAAAGGCTTTTCTCCAGAAAACTCAGAGCATTTTACAGATAAAATATAAGCATGCTAAATTTACTTATCTGCTCCATACAAAACACTCTTTCAGGTTTGAGCAAGAAAAGAAAGTTAAAGATTTGGTTCTTCAAGGAGCTTCAGGTATTACTCTGCATAATTAAGCCCCAGGTTTTTGTCAGGTATAAAAGAATTATTTGGGTACATGGAGGAGACTGGTCACTGAGCCTCTCTGCTGTACAAAGACCCCCAGAAGCCATACAGAGTCCTCTTTAAGTTTCATCATTTCCAGATGTCACTGCACTGAAGGCTTTTTTGGGGTCCATAATGTTCCCAGACCCCTGACAACCCCACCCTGGAAAGGCCTTATTTCAGGAAGGAAATGCATCGCAGGAGGCAGATGGCTTCCAAGAGAACTCATCAAATCAGGACAAATATCTTATGTCTCTAGTGTGGTAGAACTATGCTCCCAAATATTAGTACTAAGCAAATATACTTCTGATCCCCTTGCAGGTATCTAAAAAAGTGGAGAATAGAATTTTTTCAACTAATATTTATTTCTCTCTTGCCCTAATACCTAAACAGTTTAGTGGGGTTCCTGGTCAAAGATAAGATCATAATTCAGAAGGTAACCATCATTATAGACAAAAAGTTTCTGTTCAAAAGGGTGATAATTAATGCTCTGCACGTTTTCCTGCATCTTCTGCATGACAATGTGTAGGTTGCCCTCTCTCCCTGTGTTTGTGTCATAGTAGTAGAAAATCTCCTCTTTTCTGGTGTTCAGAGTACGGGTGGCATACAGAACCCCACAAACCATGAAGGCGTTAGAAACAGATGGTTTATACTGCTTGGTATGCCAAGTTTCTAGCACCGCAAGTGTGGTGTCATTGAGTTTACTAATCACTATGTTACCAGTGCTGGCTTCCGTTGAATAGATCACCCACAATCCATTCTCATCTACAGCCAAATCAATATCTTGCCAAGCAACGTTAGCATATGAAAAGCGGTTATTAAAGGCAGCATCAGGGAGAGTTTGAGTCAGAGCAACCGTGTTGGTAGTCAGGTTAACTTTGGCAATGTTGCGGCTGCCGTACCAGTTGATATACATGTTGTTTTTGTAAACTGCTGTACCACTACCTTGACCATACAGAATCCGGTACTCTCGGGCATTTACATACAATAGCAGATCATCCAGTGTGTTATAGAGTCTATAATATTCCAAGTATCTCCCATCTGTATTCAAAGGTGCCACCCAATACAGCCCTTTGTCTGGATTCTGGGGAGAATAATCCCGGCCCCAGGCACCATACTTGTAGGCAAACCCTCTCCAGTTGAGCTGAACTATAACAGGTCTGCTGATGTTCACCACACCACCGTGAGCACATGTCCCTATACAAACAAGAAAACAAAAGGGTATTCTTAGAGAAAATGAACGACAAGATACAAACAGTTCAATATCCTAAGAACTAAAGGAAGGCATAAATAGTTGTCTTATTGAAATTCAATGACAACAGTGGTTCTAATGGAGAAGAGCCAAAACCTTCTGTTGGTTTCAGTCTCAGTGCAAACCTGCTATCAGCTCCACAAAGAACTTACCTTTTATTTCCATGGATTGGCTCTCAATCTGGAAAATGGGGATAATGAAACTGCCAAGATTAGAGGGACGGCCCAAGACAGAAACGGGGGATTGGGGAATTTAATATATCTTCTTCTATCAGGGAGCATTTTGCAAATAGTATTTTATTTCCTTTTTCTTATAGAAAAATCAAGATAGCAGGATCATCCCTGAATCTTACTCTTTCCCATAAAGCCAGAAGGTGCCAGGGTCAGGAAGAATGTGATGAAGGAGAAGATTGTCCCAGGCAGCTCTCCTTTCCCTTCACCTTTCTCCCTTTGCCTGGACTCCAAGTGCATATCCACACCCAGTACCAAGGCTGCCCCAAGCTAATCTTAATCAAAGAAGTTTTAAATGTGATATTTTAAGATACAGAAAGATGGTTCTATAATGGTGGGATTTCAGCCTTGAGAAGCCATGGGAGTTATTTTAGGGCAACACTGCCTGCTCTGTGCCCAAAGCATAGTCCATCACATAGATCACTTGGTGATTATCTTGCTGCAGAGTTATAAGGAAGGTCTTGCTATTTGTCACCTGTGTTCTACTACACCAGCGGTCACCAACCAGTGGTCCTCGGACCACTGGTGGTCCATGAGGTCCGAAAGGTTGGCCACCGCTGTACTACACCACAGAATGACAGGCAAGTGCCTCATCATTCCCATTATATACTGTCGTTGTCACAATGTATACAGTCAAGTGGGACCAGACTCACTGGTCCACTGAATTGATATCCCCTGTAACACTTGGGTGAATGACTCAGGCTGGGTAAATGGCCCTTCACCTTGCATTTCCTCTAAAATGCCTGTGAGCCCAAACTGTTTTTACAACCCTTACAACCGAACAACTGGAATGACCAGTCGACCAGTTGCTATGATGCACACTGACCACCAGGGGGCAGACTCTCAATGCAGGAGCTGCCCCCTGGTGGTCAGTGCACTCCCACAGCAGGAGCGCTGCTCAGCCGAGTGAGTGGCAGCAGCAGGAACCATGCCCAGCCCTGGCTGGGGCTCCTCCCCGGCAGCCTGCTGCTTCACCACTGTTAAATCCCCTGATGGGGCCCAGATTGAGAGGGGGCGCGGGCCAGGCTGAGGGAACCCACCTGTGCACAAATCCGTCCATATTTTTATAATAATATTCAAAGAGTGGAACACACATTTTTCTGGGCTCTTAATAAATACCCTTAAAAATGGGTGAGATTGTTTCTTGGATAACACAAAAAAATAATACAACTTCAAGTACGTTTTAGGACATTTTGCCTCATCCTGCTGCCTGGGACAGAGCAGGTGAGAGAGGAGGGAGCAGAACCGGAATTGCTGGCTCTGGCTTTAAATGCTTGGAGGAAATCGGGGAGCTTTGGAGAGCATATGAAGTGAGCTGGAGCCAAAAGCAGAGCTCCAAAGAATTGCCTGAGGTTAGCATTGGGGGGTGGGGGTGGGGGGGGTTAAGGAGTGTGCAAAACTTTGCCTCTGAGTCTCTGCTCCAGACCCATTCTCCTCCTTGCTAAATGTCTCTCCCTCTCCCCACCTCACTCAAGGACTGCTCAGAGGTGAAACCATTACTAGAAATCCTGCTTTTGTTTTTCCAATCTGCTGGTGTTTTTTGGTCCCAGAATTAAATATGTGCTCCTTAAATGCTCTCATAAATCTGCAGTTGGTGGGAAAGCCAGCCAACCATACAACAGGTAGAGAAATGAAACCACTCTGTACCCAACCTCAAATAATTTTGCATATCATTAAGCAGAACACAGTCGTGGGTTTATTTTAATAATGCATGCGCCATTTCATAAATAAAAAAGCAACATGTGTTCAGCCAAGAGACTGCTCCCACTAAAGAAATAATAAATAAAATTATAAATTATTATTTCTTCTCCTAAAAGTGATCTCTCAGATGAATGCTTGTTTGCTTTTGTTTATGAAACAATGTATAAATTATTAAAATAAAGTTAGCGGTGTGTTCAGTTTAATGATAACAAAAAGTATTCGAGTTTTCATATGCTACAAACTGAATTTTCTAGTTAAAATATCTTTCTAAGAACTTATTTATTCAACTACCTTTCACTCTGAGGAAATGAAAGAAAGTCACTTTTTTCTTGCAGGTTAGAAGACTTAGGAAAGGAATTGTTTGCTTAATTGAATCGTGCCTTCCTGGAAAGGAAATATCCCAAGCCAATAGCCAAAAAATATTTAAAGAATATTTATGATGCATATAATTAATTCAATCATCACCATGGGGTTAAAGATAATAAACTACTCTGTCCTAGATGTGGAAATCCTTATATATGAAGGAACCAAAATAATCTTTTCTTTAAAATCACTACCACTACTACTAGCACTAATAATAGTAATGGTTCATCACTTCACATGTTGGCCAGGAAATTGAAATTATACCTGGTATAAATATTAAAACTGTATGAACTTAAATCTCTTTTCCTCACCTCCTAAACATTCCTAAATAATCTCCTGTTTGTTATTTTTGTTTTGTTTTGTTTGTTATCTTTACTTTATCCTCTATCTCCTTTGGGCCATTTTTAGGATGCTGGCTCTGGTAAACAGTGAATTCAGGGGAATAACTAGTCATTGTTGCCAATACTACAGATGTGGCTATAGCCGTGCAAAGCTATGGCGGACTTCCCTGGGTCCTGGCAGCAAACATTCTTGGAAACAATGCTGAAACTGACAGCCAGTACCCACTGCTCATCCAGCCCAGCCAGAGTCCCCAACCCTGCCCCCACCTACTCACCTACCCTAAGCTTCTCCCCATCCCCCCTATACTGACCCCCCTCCCGGTCTCTTCCTTCATTTCAGGAGTATGTTAGAGATACTCCATTCCCTTCCTTACCCAACCATCCCAACTTTACCCTGCTACTGGCATAACAACCCATAGCCCAGCCATGACACAAGAACTGTGAAAAAACAATGAATCATTTTGCATTTTCTGGTGGAAGAGAACACAGGATAGAACTGAGAGCAAAAGTGCCCCTTTAGCTCCTCCACAAGCAAGGAAGAGAGGGTAATTTGGTGTTAATCTGGTTGGTGAATTACTGGAGCTTTCTTGTCATTCCAGGAGTCACAGGTGTACCTCTCTCTATTAGAGAATCTATGGAAGGCAGCCTGGTACAATGAAAATATTACCAGGCAGATTCCAATTCAGTCCTGACTCCAATACTTACTAGCTGTGTATCCTTGAGCAAGTTACTTAACCTCTAAAAAAAATACTAATACCAACTCTGCAGGACTGTTCAGAGAAATAGAGAAAAGGTAGGTACATGTAACTCAAGGAATGGTAACTATCATATTACTACTGAAGGTCTATGTGACTGTCTCCCTTCCTGGATAGTGGTTTTATACCCATCCTGGTAACCCCAGTACTCAGAACAGGGCCAGCCCTACAGTGTTTGTGGAATAAGGGAATAAATCACCTATCAAATCTCTGAAAACCAGTTTATCTACCCTTATTTATAAAATATCAGCCCTCTCCCCTGCTATATATCTGAAATTTTTGAAGACCCTGGTGTTCACTTCCTAGAACATCATACAAGGAACCCCTACACAATGGTAGCCTTGATTGGCAATTTCTTCACCATGTAATTCATTATATATTGCCATGGCATTCTGAAAATATCCTGGGGAGCCACATAATGAAACTTTAAATTCTATAACTTGGCTTTTTTAAAGTATCATGGTTAGCACTTTTCTTTAAAGCTGAAGATTATATACCTGTAGAGGAAACTTCATCTTAGATCTATCAATATGCTCTCTCACCTGGACAAAGTGAACTTTGAGCCAAAAGGAGAATTCAATTGACTTGTGAAAATTAGACAATTAAAGTGGTAATAATTATAAGATAATTAAAACTAAATTGACTCTGAATTATTGGATATATGCTACCCAACACTCTGCTCTTCCCGTAGGCTTGTGATTTTGGCAGGTCACCCCAAATCTTTCACACCCTAGTCAGTCACCAACCATTTACTGAGCACCTTCCTGTGTCAGCACAGAGCCTAGCATTTCTGAGCACAATGGTAATCAACCCCTGAATGTTTCCATCACATTTTGCCTATGCAGTCATTTAGATTCAGGGGGAAACAGAGCAACAGAGTCAGTTGTTTTCAGGAAAAAAGTTAATGAGCAGAAGGCCAATTATTTTAGATTAGGAAGTTCTATGAAATGAAGCAGAAAAGGATGCCATTTGCAGCATAAAGCAAATGTGAAGTGCACTTTATTGAACCCTCACTGCATGTCCTGGTTCTAAGATCAAGCTGACCACGGGGATAGCAAGCCACAGCTGCAAGGGAGGGGTCAAGAGGGCGTAGGATGACTTCAGAGCTGAGACTTGCATGCAAGCTCTTTTGTTCAGTACAACTCTGCAGTCCAAACAGCAGAGAGGCCAGATTTTAAAGTCCCATAATAGCGAGGAACTTTAATTAAAATCTCCACAGGCTCACAACTTGGTGGAGCCTGGGGATTTTTCAATTCTGCATTATCAACCAATCCAAACAGAAAGAGAGCAAGTGAAAGAAATTGATTTAAAAGCATGACAAAAAGTCAGTTTAATATAAACATCATAAATATAATATGAACAAAGCTGGAGGAGGGCCAAGTGGCCTGGCTGGGATCCAGGAACAGCCAAAGTTGTAGGAAAGTGAGAGGAAATCTGGGTCCAATTTGCTTAAACAACACAGCTGGGCTGGGATGGCTGACACAAGTCTAAGTGTGAGGACCTACGGGAAAGTTCTGGGAGAAAGTATTCTAACGAAAATAATCCAACAGACTTACTTGTTTTCCTCCTTAGATACTAATCAGTGTTCTTTCTCCCGCATCACTACCATTGAGTTATTGATGCCTGACACTGTAGGTCCTGAGATGACCAGGAAGGGAAGGGCCTTGCATTTCAGCCTCAGCTCTGTCACCACCCATGTGGCCTCGGGAAAAGCAGTGTCCTCACCATCTAAGTCCCCTCCTCTGAGAAATGATGGGCCTGGGCTAGGTGACCTTGAATGTTCCTTGCTGCTCCACAATGTCCTCAATCTAAGGGATGCATAGGAAACTGTGCCAGAAAAATCTATTCCCTGAGGAAGATTTGCTGAGATTAAAAAAAGAAAGAGAAGAAAAAAGGAAGAAAGTCTTGCTCAGGTATTACCAGAGGGTGTCAATGCTTCGACTCTTGCTCTCAAGGAGCCCTTGGTCGCCTAGCACAAGGAGCTCTCATTTACAATGTATGTTGACACCACTGATCCCAGACCCAATTGAGCCTCACTTTGTTACAGAGGCCAGAACATGGCCTTTGTCTTAAACCTCCTCTGAATGTCACACTGCTACAGATTCCCAACAGCAGAAGGAACAGGACCAAGAGGCTTAAAACTATGGCAGCAACTAATTAAAGCCTTAAAGAAGCCAGCCACACTGACAAGGATCCAGAAACTCGGGGCCTAAAAGGAAACAGGTTTAACAATAGGAATTAATGAAAATGGCAAAAGCTGGCCATTTGATGAAAAGATACAGTCCTCATTCAGACAGAGATGCTCACGGCCTTTAGCAATTGTTTCCCTGTGACAAGGTGTCTCTAAAGGACGGGCTGACTGCTGCAGCAGAGGCTCCCTGCCTTTGTTCGAAGCAAGGTTTTCATTTTGATGGTCCTCGTTAGTAATAATAACAACTGCCAGAGTATAAGTGCCTATCATAGAGCTCTGAGCTCCTCAAGCATTGTTTCATTAACCCTAACAGCAACCCTGCAAGGCCCCTGGGGGCCTGGCTCAAGTGTAGAAATGTGACATGCTTACCTGGAGCGGGAGGAGGGGGGCCGACAGGGATGTTTTCACCTTTAGAGGCTTCACATTCCTTTAGCTTGTTCTTCAGCACCGCGATTTCTCGGCGAATGCTAAGGACATTGTTTTTGTCTAGTGTCTCGAGCTTCTCTACCAGGAGAGTCATATTCCTTATCTAAGAAAATAAAAATTCAGAGTGACTTTATATTATTGTGCAATTTCTTTCATAAACATTCCGAGGCTGAATTTGTCACTTAGTGAAACATCGCTAGAGAATACACCTGAGATTCTTCTGAATGGTTTCATTTGGAAGAATACATTTTATGGTTTTGCGTGAATGCCTGTCAGATCTCAGGCAGATGTGTGTGATGAGAAGCAAATGGCAAAGATTTTAACAGCTTCAATAATAGAGCACAGGCTCAGTCTTAAGCATCCACAAATGTCCATTAATGTTCATTTCTAATAACCTTCTTCTGTAAACGCGTGTTTACTCCTGTTGTATCATAATTAAGTTTTTAATGAGTGGTGAGAGCCAGAAAAAACTTAAATTCTAAAATATGTGACTAGAATTCTCAATTATAGCCTATGTCATGACTGTGCTAGTAAATTCTCGTTGATATAAATTACTCAACCATGGTCTTTATCCACAGAGTTTAAAAGGCTTCACTAAAACATGCTCAGAAGAACCTCCTTTAAAACGGGTTGCCAGTATGTAGAAAGAAATTCCAAGAGGGATCAAGGATTACATGATCATCCAAAAGGAGAAACAGATCTAGTGAGTACAAAATCAGGTAAATTGTGGCTTTTAGTCCCATGAGGATAAATCCAGAACAGAGAAGACACTTGATCTATGTTGTCCACAAAGTTGTTTTATGTCATCTCCTTTCTAGAGACATGTAAATGCCATTTGGCTCTGGGGCAGGACCCTGATCATTAGCTGGCACCTGCTCCTCAGTCAGTGTGTCCCCCTTGTCTTTAATTTACCATCTACAGCAGAACACCGGAATATGTCACATGATCACGAGAGAGTGCAGAATTAGAAGTCGGAAGAAAGAGATCTGTACATCCTCAACCTACCACTGATAACTGAGGACATTTATTATTAATACACTGAGAAGTGAGTTCACCCCTTACCTCTACTTCTAGCTGGTCAACAACTACTGAGCTTCCAACAAAAGTGTCCTTCAGCCGGATGATCAGCTTCTCCATCTCCTTCACTTCTATCTTGATCAGTTCAAAGTCCAATTCAGTGTAAGAAATAGAATCCTTTTCCATGATCTCTACTCGGACAGTTAGGTTTGAGAGTCTCTTTTCATAGACACTGATTAACTGGACATACTCTTTGACCTAAAATGGAATAAAAAAACCTCAAGTCAGTTCTCAGAGTGGGATCATACATCTTCCTCCACTACCACACCCTTGGAGGCAGTTTGATTGCTGTTAAGCATTAAAGAAATGGATCAAAAATATATTTCACAATATATGTTTTTATCTAGCCAAATCAAAACTAAAAAAAAATTACTACAATTGGGGAGGTGAATTTTGCACTTATATAGACTAAAAATAATTTTGTTTCAGAATCATCTTTTGCAAGTACATTTTTATCTCTGAATTAATATTTGAAGATATCAGCTCTCCAAACTAAACTGTTTGAATCAACTCTCCCTTCAAAGCACATGCTCTAAATCAGGGTTTCCTAACCTCAGCACTATTGACATTTGGGGCTAGATCATTCTTTCTTGTGGAAGGCTTTCTTGTGTATTACAGGATGTTTAGCAGCATCCCTGGTCTCTAAATGCCAAAGGCACCCACCCATCCCCCAGGTGTGACAACCAAAAATGTCTCAGAGATTGTTAAGTGTTTCCTGGGGGCAAATTCACCTTCATCGCCACTACCACCACCCTCTCTCCATTTAGAACCACTGCTCTAGAAGAAGAAATGCACTAAGTACAATTCTTTCCTTGGTCACCATATGCAATGAGTTTTAAGCCCCTCTGCCTTTTACAAAATGACATAAAGACTCAACTTACTACATAGAATGTAAGTGTATGTGCAACTGTACTGGTAAAGTGAACATTTCATTAAATGTACCCATATTTATTCCAAGAACTGATAATTGCAATCAGACCTTAAAATTACACATTTGTTGCATATATTTAAAAGTCTGATCATTAAAATACTTCCAAAAATTCCCTTGGTATTTTAATGTATAATTGGAATCGCCAAATGGATATTTCAATAAACACAGTTGGTTCTTTCTGTGTCTGATCTCTAAAAGAAATGCCATGGTTTGGGGTTTTTTTTTTTTAAGGATCTTCTCATTATAAGTTTCTGGTTTTACATTCTTTTTAGAAATTTGAACATAAGTGATACTTTTCCCCAAACCATGCTAATGTCAAGTAGCTGATCCACAGTGCCTGGATGAATTCAGGGCCAGATGTTGGCCTCTAATCCTTCTAATACTAAAGGCAGCCCTAACTTCTGTCATTTTAGCCCTTCCACTTAACCTCACTGTGCAAATTAGTATGGACTCATAGGCCGCAGACCTAAAGAGCCAGGGCTTCAGGCGAAGAGGATTTTAATGAAAGTTGAAAATGCAGCCCTTGGCACTGCTCATGTATCTCCTCGGGCAACTGATGCTCATGGCCATCAGATGTGCCATCACCCAGAGGATGATCAGGCTGGTGATATTTTGGCAGATAAGAAGGTTAAATATATACACATATATATGTATGAAACCTAATAAGCGACCCTCCAAAGTACAAACACAGATATAACGTAACCAGGTTTCAATTTCTAAAATAAAAAAAATTCTGCATAAAACCTTGCCTATGGTAAAATAATAATAATAAAGTGCCAATCCATTGCAGAAATAAAAGTTTGTGAAATGAGTATTCCCGTTGGCATTTGGCCTTGCCAGCTCTTAGAACAAATGAAACACCCTCCGCTTTCCTGGAACATTTTGGTGGCACGTCGCAGCTGTTGTTCTACAAAAATGAGTGACTCAACTGTCATCTGTGCTAAATGAAACTCGGCTCTCTCTGAAAACCAAGGCATAACTTGGAGTTTGTTTCCTATGAGAATGTGTGGTGTGCCGGCACTAGTTCGGCCACTAAATGAAAGGTCTCTGAAGATCTCTCTGGGGAAGGTTTAGGTTCTTTCAGCTGAGAGTGAAAGGAAAGCTCAGTGGTGTTCAGGAAAACTGGAATCATCCATGGAGCTCTGGAAGACGGGAGAATTTGAGGATAAACCAGAAAAACTTCACTGTCTGAACTTTACTAATCCAAGTGGATTGTTAGTATAAACCTTTCACATGTACAAATCTGTAATGCTGAGATGGCATGGAAAATTCTGAGAACATCCCAGCTCTCTGGAAGCTGCAGTCTTAGCTGAGGCAGCCCAACTTGCCCTAGGATGTGTGGCAGGAATGTGGGTCTAGCCTTAAGGAGATATATCCCTGTGTCAATATCTCTACCCAAGACTTCTCCTCATCACTACAAGTTTGAGCTTTAGAAGATTCATCTATGCTGGCCTTCAATTCACAGCCTAACATTCAGAGCGTCCATGCTTACATTTGTTGTATACATATTATGTCATCGATGGGTTCTAAGAATCAAAGTTTGTTTAGGGATTTGTTCTGGAATGTTTGTTGTTGTTCTGTACAATAAATGAGGTCCTGCAATAAATAAGGATGCAATACAGCAGGCTATTAAACTAAAGAATTAGTCTGGCTCGTGTTTCTACCAGTTCTCCAAAATCTGTGATCATAACTATGGCCAGGTTATTTGAAATAAGTAAATGTACTTTGCAGCATACTCTTATTTTAATACCGGCCGGTGGGGGGGGGGTCCTCAAGACCAGCCTGCACCCTCTCGCAATCCGGAATCCCTTGGGGATGTCCTTAGCACTGCCACAGAGGCGGTAGAGGCTCCCGCTACCACAGCTGCGCTCGCCAGCTGTGAGCCCGGCTTCTGGCTGAGCAGCACTCCTCCCTGTGGGAGCACACTGACCACTAGGGGGCAGCTCCTGCATTGAGCATCTGCCCCCTGGTGGTCAGTGCATGTCATAGCAACCGGTCATTTCGCCATTCGGTCGATTTGCATATTAGGGTTTTATTATATACTAGAGGCACAGTGCACAAAATTTGTGCAAGGGTGGGGTCCCTAGGCCTGGCCAGTGATCAGGGCCGATCAGGTTCCCCGCCTCCCTGCCTCCCCACCTCCTCCTTCCCTCGCCACCCATGCACCTTCACCATGTGGTTCCCTGCCTCCCTGCCTCCCTGCCTCACCCCCTCCTCCTTCCCTCACTGCCTGCATCTGCTGCCACCCACCCCTGATTCCCTGTCCCAGCCCAGGGCTCAGCCTCGATCAGGTGATCAGGACCTGCCAGCCAGGGGGAGGGACCAGGAGGTTGGCCAACAGGCCCCATCGGCAATTGGGGCCTAAGGGCTGGAGGCAGCTCCTGTGTTGAGCGTCTGCCCCCTGGTGATCAGTGCACGTCATAGCGACTGGTCATTCCAGTCATTCCAGTTGTTTCGTCGTAATGGTTGCATATATATATATGATATCTTTCAAAATAATGCAATGAGATTAAATGAGCTTGAATTGACCATCACAACATATGAAGCACCTCAGAGTTACACCCACATGAACTCTAATCTGACCAAATAACTCAATTTCTCTAAGCTTTAGTTTCTTCCTATAAATTGGGGATAAAGGTATCAAGATACAAGATTATTGTGAAGACTAGAGATAATATGTATTAAGTGTCTGGCATAATGGATGCCCAATAAATTATAGCAATTATTAGAGAAACAGTGATTTTGGTTTTTTTCAATCTGACCTTTCAATTTATTATATTTCACTACACAAAACATTGCTCAATCAATGTTGCTTGTTTATGAGTTGCCTAAATGTCTTGCAGGCTGCCTCAACCTTCTCATGCATGAAGAGCTATTAGCAAATGCTTGGTATTAAATAACTTGACCCAAAAAACATAACCTTCCAGAGAAATAAAATCCAGAACTGCCTTTTGTGTTGTCCCCTTCCTAAGTATAGTCACAAGAGGACATATCATAAACAACAGAAAAGTATAAAATGCTTTCAGCATCTTAGACAGAGACATAAGTCTTCTCTGTGTACTGGCAGATAATGAATCAATGAAAGGCAGTGAAAACCCTTTTCTACTGGCCTGCCCAAATGGGCACTCCCCCAGGCCTCTAGATAAACGGTGATTTCCAAGGCAACCTAGGGACAGCTATAATAATTCACCTGGAAATTCAAAAGCCCTCAGCTGAAGAGATAACTTTGGGTTTGAAGGCATTAGTGACCTACTGCCTCTCTTCTTGGGTCTGCACTGGAGGATGGTAGCAATATGGCTGAGAGGAAAGAGAACTGGGATTAACCAGCCCAGAGAGCAATGACCTTTACTTTTATGTCTCTTTACCTTTATGAATCTCAGTTTTTCCCTCCCTAAAATGGGAAGGAAAACATGGGCCTATCTGCCTTGAGAGTAGAATAGAAAAAGCATTTAGAAAAGCACAAACATAACATGTTAACATTATTTTTATTATCAACTGTCACACCTATCTAATATGCAAATCTCAACAGGCAGGACTATTTCTTTCTTAGGCCTTAATCACAAATATTTTTAGGTCAAGTTACTGACATTTTCAGAACTAAAGTTTTCCCATCTACTCCGAACTCCCTCCCTGCCAATTATTAGCAAGGCAGATGCCACCTGCCCCTCTCACAGAATTGGAATTAAATGCCCCATATTCACAAACTGGCAAGTTACATGCTCTCTGGAGCAGCATGGGGCTTCACACTGCCTTCACACTCCTGCCAGCAGAGGAGACATACAAATCAGGAGCTTGCACTATTTCAAAGCAAATGACTCTGACTGAAGAGATCTTTACCTAGGATTTTCCTCCACTTGTTATGTTTTTATGCATAACTTCTTATCTGCACTTGATTATGCTGGAATAAGGCTATGAATATTAATGGTTGGAATTTATAATTTAGTGCTATGCCTTTTCTGCTGATTAATTCAAGGACATTTTACTTCTTAAAAAGCTAGGTTCCTGGAGTTGTCAAACACATTTTCCTGGACACTCATTTAAATTTAGAATATTTATCTACCAATTCAGGCTGAAAGCAGGATGTCAGCTTCACCATAATTTTTGTCTTAAAGGATAACTATGCTGGATATTGTGGTAGCTAAACTTAAATGTCTCAGGAAAACTTATTTTGAATCTTGCAGGTAGGCCAGAGCTCTTTGTAAATTAATGGATTTGTAATTAATAATGCATAATGTGATAATAGCCTAGCGTGAACTTCTCCTGTGCAGAAAATGGGGGCCTTTCTAATTGATTTTTAAGTTGGCTAAAAAGGTAGAAAGGGTCAAAACTGGAATGCCAAGTCCCATTGCTCCAGCCAGTTCAGAGGAAGGCAGGCCCTGCAGGACAACCTCCTCCCCCAGAGGAAAGGGCTAATCAGGGGGTGGAGTCAAGGTCTCTACCGAGGCTGAGTGACCTTTTAGTCTTGATTCAGATTCCCAGGGAAGCCTTAATTTTTGGTCTAATGCTGGACATGTCTAATGTACTGTTCCCACTGAGACAATAAATGATAACCACCAAAAGGAGGAGAGGGGGAAAAAAGTAAATTGAAAAGAGGAAATAAGAAGATAAAGAAAAAGATTAAGAAAGGTAGGAGTATAAGAGGCAGAAGATTTGGGGGAGAGAAGGAGGAGAAGGAAGAGGAACAGGAAGAGAAAGAGAAGGGGCCTTCCAAAAAGTAAGAGAAAACCAAAAAGAGCTTTAAAAAAATTAAGGAAAGGGAAAGAAAGATTAGGGGGAATGGACAAGAGAAAGGACTGAGGCAGAGAGAGAATTTTTTTTTTAAAGGGAAGGAGTAAAGGAATAGGAAGAAAAAGTGAAAGAAAAGGAAGATAAAATAAAACATAAAGAGGATAGAGGAGAGGAAATAAAAGAAAGAAAAGTTGGAGGGAAGACCAAGAAGAAGACCAAAAGGAATTAAAAGCAATGAAACAAAAACAATTGTAGGCTTGGGGTTTGCAGGGAGAGCTCCAGGCCTCTTTCCAGTGTCATGAGCACCGCAATACTGATGTTAGTGCATCCATGGCATGAAGAATCCCCATCCCATGTCTTCCATGCCCTCATTTCTCCTCCTGTAAAGAACTCCACAGGTGTGCTGTAAATAAACGCTAAAGCCTCCAGAGATGCAAACATGCTGTCTGTGATACCGTGAAGAACAGATGCTTAGAAAGTCCTGAATAAAAGTGTTTTGTGAACTAACAACAAAAGCAAACTCAGAGATACAGACAACAGAATGGTGGTTCCAGAAGAGAAAGGGGGTGGGTGGAGGGTGAAGTGGGTAAAGGGGGTCAAATATGGCAATGGAAGGAAACTAGACTTCAGGTAGTGAACATGCCATAGAGTACACAGATGTTGAATTATAATGTACACCTGAAAATTACATA
This sequence comes from Myotis brandtii, assembly GCF_000412655.1. Classification (NCBI taxonomy): domain Eukaryota; kingdom Metazoa; phylum Chordata; class Mammalia; order Chiroptera; family Vespertilionidae; genus Myotis; species Myotis brandtii. The sequence goes on from NW_005370127.1 coordinate 82,823, forward strand.
AGGGTGTTAACCAATGTTACCCCAATAAATTTAATTTTTAAGTTTTCTGTTTTGTTTGTTTGTTCTTATTAAGATATTGTTGGGAGAGGGGAAAATGCTTACTTTAGAAAGCTCCTTCTCGAACTTCTGGGAGAGGATGTGTGCTGTGATTTCCAAGTGTTCCATTCTTTCCACGGGGAATGTGGTGTCTGGCAGGGCAACAGAGCACAGGCAGGTCCCGCGGTCATCCTTGGAGCCGGTGAAATTGGAAAACTATAAATAAAAATAAGTTCAACATCAGTAATAAGCTGAGAAATGAGCTTTTTGGCAACTGGAATGACAGAAATTGACTTGTCAAAAGAGTGCTTAGAGCAGTGGTTCTCAACCTTGTCTGCACATTAGAATTACCTGGGAATCTTTTTAAAATCCTGATTTCTGGGCCTCATCCTCTGAGGATTTTAGAAAGATTCCCAGGTGATTCTAATGTGCAGCCAAGGTTAAGAACCACTGGCTTAGAGGCAAGCAAGTGGAGTCCAATGCATAAATGAATAGAATCATAGAAACAAGCTACAACTGCCATGAGTCACGGGCAGTAACTACTCTTAGCATTTTAGCCACATTCCCACCTGTTGGGCTAAACCACTGTGTTAGCCACCTGTATCTAAAAGAAGATTCTCCTTTCCTGAGGAGCCTTAAAGGAAACTATTACTGTCTCTATGTAAGGAAAGGGAAATAAAGAATGAATGAGAGTCCTAAATTTAAATTCCAATTCTACCACTTATCTGACAGGACTATGGGGCAACATAATCCTTAATGGTCATTGAAAGCTTCCCTACACAGGAGAACAAGAGACCAGGAAAAAAGCTTGCTGGACACCAGGAGTCAGACCAGACAATGAATGGACACTGTCCTGAAGGCACCTGATTGCACATCTGCACTCCATCTGCATTCCAATCCCACCCCCCTTTAGCCCCCAAACCCACAGATGACAGAAGTTTCCTGCCAATGACTGCATATAAGAATGAAACTCCAGCTCCTGGGTGCTGCCACCATTGACCCAATGTCCCCTTGGCTCGGTGCTGTGCAGCCCTTGCTTTGGATACCCCATTCCTTACCCCCTTCCCCTAAATAAATTCAGTTTTTCTTTAGTCACCATCTGAGATGGCTATTTAGCCTACCGCACCTGTCACTCCCCTCTTTAAGTCTCGGTTTCCTTATCTGCAAAGAGATGACTTACTTCCCAGGTTGTCCTTCAAATTAACTGCATGATGTAAACCAATTCCAGGGCACATGGTAGGCGATCAGTACATGTTACTTTCCTTTTCCTTCTACTTACTCATTTTCTTTTCCTCACCTTCACCCAAACCCCAACCCAATCCCCCCCTCCAACCATAGGAATGAGGAAAACATCAAGGATATGGGTTACAGTGAAAATACACAATGCAAATTCATATCCTCTCTTCACCTGGGAAATGATATAATTAGCATCCTTCAAAGTGAAAACAAACCAGCCATTTGTTAAAAAAACTGAACAATGTATGAGTTTGAAGGTTTTGTGCAAATGTTTAAAGTTTTCCAGCTTACCACTTTCAGAAAAGCCATTTTAAAATATCGGATGTTTCTTTAAAATATTCAGGCTCACACTTCATCGCCACTGCATATTTTAAAATGACAGGTTTGAAAGATGTGGTTTTTCTTTTGTCCCCTTTGAACTTCCCCAATGGGATCCTGCCACAATTAACACTTTTTATTACTGCTATTGCTTTGCAGAGTAACTCTTAGCAGCCACCTGGCTGTGCCTTTCACTGATCACATCTGCCCGCCAGCCCAAAGCTCACCTGTGGACCTCAACCCAAAGTATCTGTTTCTGAAACTATCAAGGGGAGAGCAATGGTTTGCAGAGTGTGAAATAAATCCAGGCTACTCCTCTCAAAGTTTAGGAGGTCAGCTGGCTGCAGCTAAGGTTGTGAGTTCTGTGCATTAATGTCCACCAACCTCCATGATTCCTAAGCAAGCTGGACCTAGATGCTTTTATTCCATCAGTGATCTCTGGCTTTTGCAAATATATATATAAATTTGTACCCCAAACTGCCATGCCAAGTCAATCCTGACAATCCCTCAATTTCTGTTTCCCAATCACACCCACGCCTACATAAGCTGCAGAATAAGGAGGAGGGACAAGCAGGTTTATGCTGAACACCAGGGCTAGGAAGGGGGAATTGAAGGTCTTTGCCAGGATGAATAGGACTGGACAAGCCACACTGGGAACCTGTCACAGAGGCCAGCTTCCCTTGGAACCAGCTTTATAATTCCCTCTGAAGATAGAAAGACTCCAGCTCAAGCATGCCAAGCCTTTTACAGAAGGACCAATATATCATGGGCTTTTGAAGAAATAGCTTATTATAATAACTGTGCAAAAAAAAAAAGTCTTACATTGCATTTTGACAAGGGAAGGTTAATTAGCTGCACAAGGCACGGTTGGACCATTCTTCGAGTTCTGTGAAAAGCTCTGTCAACTCAAAAAACACTGCCGGTCATCAAGCAGTCTCAAACCATCAACTAGAAACCACTAGCTAACAACTTTTAATCCTGAAGTTCACCTGAAAGGCAGGCAAATAATTATGAGCCCTGCTGACAGTCATTCCACCGGCTTCTATTGAACATCTCTGTCCCAGTGCTGCGGACTCCCCAGCTGCCATCCTGCTTATCATCAGCCCAGCGTGCTCAGCTGACATCAAAATGGTCCATAAGTTTGATCAGTGTCTCCCATTAGAGATATTTTTGTTCCTCGCATTCAAAGACAATGAAGCTAATGGTGATGGGTCTCTCTCTGTGGTGAATGCTTAAACTCTATGTGTGTGTAATGTGGGGAATGGGCGACAAAGGCAAGTGCTTGTCCTTTAGTTATTGGGAAGGTATGTGATGCCCCTTGTGGAGGGCAAATAGGACCCTGAATGCCCCACAAGACACCTTATACTGGTAGGTCCTAACTCAGCATGTGTTCAGTTAGCATTTACTGGTGTCTACAATGTGCCAGGCTCTGTGTTAGAGAGATAGACAAGGGAATCAGGCTCATGTTCATGGTGAAAGCCTCCGTTTTTTCAACAGCCCCTTAGCCTGATGGCAAAAGTACATTCCTCACTCCAGTTCTGACTCTGCCAGTTACTGTGTGGAGCAAAGCGTGGAGCCTTTTCTCATCTGTGAAATGAGGACCCTGATGGCGGCCCCTTCATTGGAGGGCAGCACCTGAGGCATGTAGAGTGCTCTGAGCACTACAGCAGAAGGTGCGCCTCACATTTGTGATTTGAGGTTGCAATTGGCTCTAATTAGCAGCTAAGTCTAAGTGCCTGTGAAGATTCAAGGCATAAAATAATGGCACTCAACATTTTCAAAGTACCGAAAATGATACATTTGGAATTTGCTCAATGACAGTTATGAAGGGGTTTTCCACCATTTTCCAAAGAGCTCATCAAGCTGACAGCCAGCCCTAGAAAACTGGGTTTACAGTGGAAGTAACACCTTGCTATCTGCTGTAAAAAAGAAGTTGGCGTTATAATACTGACTCACCAGAGGAAGATAAGCAAACCAGGAAAGAAATTAAAACCTCTAACCACAATTTAACTACCATTTCTTATCTACTTTTAGATATTCGTCCCCTTATCAGATAATAGGTATTTTGGATTTCTCTGTTTCTTGGCCTATATTTTAGTTTCTGTTATTTTAGCTAATCGCCTTACTCAAATGTTGGTTTCTGATTGGTGGTGAAGTTTCAAAATAAATTATTATTGTCTCATTTAAAAAATGTTAAATTATAATTATCTCCATGAAAATCATTTAGTTAAATGAAATAAAATGATGCATCTGATTTCTGGCTACAAAGAATCTTTGTGCATAATCCTGATTCCCAAAGCATTCGCCTCTTAAAAATAAGTAGTTTTCATCTATATGCCTTGAAAATACAGAAAGCCACATAGAGAGAGATGGTGAGGAGCATGGGCGTTTGAGCTATAGAACTTGCTTGCTTAGTGACCTTAGCCCAGCCATGGGCAAACTACCGCCCGCGGGCCGGATCCGGCCGTTTGAAATGAATAAAACTAAAAAAAAAAAAAAGACCGTACCCTTTTATGTAATGATGTTTACTTTGAATTTATATTAGTTCACACAAACACTCCATCCATGCTTTTGTTCCGGCCCTCCAGTCCAGTTTAAAAACCCATTGTGGCCCTCGAGTCAAAAAGTTTTCCCACCCCTGCCTTAGCCAATGGTTTCACCTCTATAAGCCTCGTTTTCACATCTCTACAATGGGAACATTAATTTTATATACCTCTTAGGGTTAAATAAGATAATATATAATATGTACTTAACATAGTCCTGGCATTTATTAGGCACCCAATGAACACCATTCCTGCCATTTCTATCTGGGTCCTATCCAAACAATTTTTTAACCAATAAATTTGTATTGCCTATATTAGCCCGGGTGGTAAAACAAAAACAACAAACAAAAGTCTTTTCCTCCCCTTTTCCCATTGGCCCTTCCATTCAGACATGATCACATAAGACCTGACCTGTGAGTAAAGATCATAGAAATGCAGAATGGGCTCTGGGGGGGTTAAGACTCCTCCACCCCAGTTCACACCTGAGCATGGAAAGCCTAGGTTTTGCAGAGCAAAGCTCCTACTGAAAGGCTCAGAGCTGAGAGGAATTGCTTCTTGCCCTCTCATCTCTCACCCCACCATGCCTCTTTCTATTTCTTTAAAGGAGGTCCATAGGCCTCATTCCCCAAAGGACTGGGCTCACTGTGCATTCTGGTGATGTCGCCTCCAGCTGGACCAGTTTCTTCCTAGTACATGGTTTGCCTTGTTGCTACTTCTGTTGTTTTGAACTAAAAATGGCTCTAAAAATTCCCTATAAGGAAGATTGAAAGAGTACTATTACTCCTCTGGGAAAATATCTATGTGTAATAACACTTTCCTAGAGGCCAATGTCTCCTCCCCCTATTTCTGTTGCCCATCTCCTTTACAAACCAGGCTCCAATGAGCACTGTGGCTCACACTCCCTCCAGGGCTCTTCTTCACCCTCCGCAGGGGCCCTGCTGGGCAGTAAATTAATTGGACAAACTTTTCTGGAGCTAGCCCAGGCGGGGCCCCTTCCCTAGCAGTTCTCACAGAGGATAGACTGGGCATCTCTGCTTTTGGAGCGCCCCTCCCCGCCTCCTCCCACTCTAAAGTGCAGCCAGGTTAGAGACCCTCTTTAAAGCTTAGATTGTCTCCTGAAAGTCTGCTGGAGAACCCAGATGACATCTCTCTTGCTAACAATTTAATTATTTCACCCAGGTTTTAATTCATTTCCATGGCGCCTACAGTTAACAAAGGGAGTCGTAAATCTTTTAGAGTGCTCAGGTCTAGCCATCCATGAAATTATATCCAGGTCCCCAAAAAGCGAGAGGAAGGGAATGAATGCAGCTCTCAGACTCTGGAGCCTACTCACCTGGGACGCAGAGCCAGAGCCAGAGCTGAAGCCTCCGCTGGAACTGAAGCCTCCGCTGGAGCTACCCCTGGAGCTACCCCTGGAGCTGGAGGCACCGAAGCTGCTGCTGGAGCCGGAGCCAGAGACGACGTTAGAGGTGAAGTCAGTGAGAGGCAAGGAGCTGGGGCTGGGGCCAGGGGTCACCAAATACCCTGCAGCTGGGCCGAGGAGGAACAGAAGTGCTTCTAGGAAGGGGAGGCCGGGCTTCATCTTGTGCTGTTGGCTGGAGCAGCTGGCTTCTTCGCCGAGTCCAGGGCCTTCTTATAGTGCCCAGTGGGGATTTCCCCAGGGCCAGTTTGTGGGGAAAGAGGAAGCCATCAGGGAGCACGTGACAGCCCTGAGAGGGTCAGGACACCCAGGAACCTGAGTCACCTCCACACCTGTCTCTGAGCCCAGCTCTGTCAGCTGCCCCTTGATCTGGTTATCTCCTTCCCAATATTAATTCAAATGTGCTTTTTGAAGCCTAATATCTCATTTCCAACATGCCACTTCCTTGAAAGAGGCCGTATCAAAGTAGTCTTTGTGGATGAGACAGAGCTGGAAGGTCCCAGGAGGGAAAGGCAACCCTCAGTCCTTTGCCCAGAAGCCACTTCAGTGGCCCATTTCACTGAATGCTGCTCTCCAGAGACAGGGTGGCAGGGGGAACTGGTGAGAAACTGTGACTCTCCCCAGGGTGTGATTCCCTCTTCAGTTGCTGCTGCCCAGTTCTCTGACTTCTCCTTTGCAATGTCTGCTTCTAGCCCAAGTTCTCTCAACAACCCACCCTGAGGCAGGGACCAGCAATGTTCCGCTCCCTGGAAACTCAGTTGGGGCTCTGCACATGAAGCACTCACCACTGTGGCTCCATGCAGGAGAAAGAACCCCAAGAGGAGGCTGCCCCAGACCCAGGCAGGGAAGCTCGCATTGAGCAGTTACTCTCTCCAGAGGACTCTGTATGAGCTCCGTTGTTCCAGACCCTCCTGTGAGCTGGCCAGGTGGTCAAGGGCTCAGTGCTTATTCATCATGAAACTGAGAGACAGGAATGGTCTGTAGGCTCCATTTGTACCTCTCCAACATTTCACACATCTCTGTGTCCTCTGCCTTCCTCCCTGCAGAGAAAGGTGCTGGCCTGAATATTAAAAACTAGCTCTGTCACTCAGTGGCCTTTGCAAGTCCTTTAGCCCCTCTAGTGTTGTAACAATTTTAAATTGTTAGAATTAAAGAAAATATTATATGGGGAGTTGCTCATAAGCTTTGAAGTGTTATACAAATGTCAGATTTTTGTGCTCCTTTGTTGTTGTTTTGTTTTTAACTTTCTAATGCCTGGTTCAATATGTGAGGTTGTTGGGTTCAAAACAGAGAAAGAAGGTCCCTGCCCACTTCATCTTCATCCTCCCCAGGAACATTTGGAAGACCTGGTTTGAAGGGTTCTTTCTCCTCATGGGCTCTATAAGCTCTCACAATAAACACTGCTCATGTGAGAAACAGTCTTAAATCCTTGGTAAACTATTCAGATACTAAAGGAAGGGAACAAGCAGGAAAATAAGAATGAATGGAAGAGTGTGAGAAGAAGAGATAGAGAGGAAAGGGGTGGGAAGAAGGACAAGTCTCTCCTTTGGGTGTACCCAAGGTGCATTTGGGCTGCATCTCTCTTTATGTGCCCCACTCTTCCCCCTAACCCATCTAAATCATTCTCCCCAACCTTTTTTAAAATATATTTTTATTGATTTTTTACAGAGAAGAAGGGAGAGGGAGAGAGTGTTAGAAACATCAATGACAGAGAAACATAAATCAGCTGCCTCCTATACACCTCCTACTGGGGATGTGCCAGCAAACAAGGTATATGCCCTTGACCAGAATCGAACTTGGGACCTTTCAGTCGGCAGGCTGACACTCTATCCACTGAGCCAAACCGGTCAGGGCAATTCTCCCCAACTTTAAGGTCCATACTTTCCCAACCAGCAAGGCTGTTATTGTTGCCTCCACATTAAATCATACCTCCAAACCCCACAGGATATCTTCTCATACCAGTCTTACACCCATTTTCAGGTGGCTGTGGTCATTAGAGGTGGTAAGAGTAAACCCAAGAAAGACAGGAGCACTCTTCCAGAAGCTTTCTGGAAACAACAGGGTCTACCTACATGTCTGCTCCAAAGTTAATCTGTGGTGAAGACTGAGGTCAAGGACAGGTAATCCATGGACAGCTCTTATAAGGTAGGAGGAGTATTTTGAAGCCCATCTCTCATATTCTGCCCTAAGTAGGGTTACCAGATTTAGCAAATAAAAATACAGGACAACCAGTCCAATTTGAATTTCAGATAAATTACAAATCATCTTTTTAGTACATGTCCCATGCAATATTTGTAACATATTTGCTATACTTGGGCAGAGCCTCCTGGGGCAGGATGTGAGCCCTGAAATTCACTGTTCCCTATGGGAACAGATTCAGCCTTGGCCTCTGTGGTTGAATGTTCTAGACACTTAGACGGCCAGTCCAAGACAGGAAAAGCATGCGTGAGGATGAAATATGTGTATACTGCATCTGTCATCCTGCAATTGATTGCTATGAATATGGATACGGGGAGGAGAGCGCTTCTCTCCCTCCCATCACAGTTCCCCTTCTTTCTCTTGATTCTCAGCAAAGCAAAGCAAAGGGCAAAATCTCATCTCATTTGTTAGTAGCCTCTGTCTGTGCTATAACGAATTTTCCTTGTCCTTTTTTTTCCAGGAGCATGTCAGTGCACTTATCAGAAAAAAAATCTCATTAACAATGGTAGCCCACAGTTACCTTTAGGAGACCCCTAAAGGGGCTGCATTCCTGCAGAATGAGGCAGCAGTTCTCCCAAACACAAGTGTGCCCCAGCCAGGAAAGAACCAGTCTCCCACCCCTTGCTCATAAGCTTCTTTGTTCCTGTATGCCTCCATCATTTTCAGAATAAAACTTAAATCTATTTGGTAGCCTCAAATGCACAAAAGCACTGGTGATGCCTCAGTAATGAGATTAATAATAATAATAGTTTGATTAGTTTCTCTGCAAATACCTTTGTCCTAAGAAACAATAAGCTTCCTGGTTATTTGACAGCCTCAAAGACAGGAGGAAATTATCAGCAAGGCAAAGCAAACAGTATATTATCTATAAAAATTTGTTCCCACACTAGGCTCCCTCTAAAGTAAGAGGGTCACTAAAATTCACTTGAGTAACAGCATTTCACTGACAGTTTGAAGGAAAGTTACTGTTTATGCACTTCATTAGGGGAATTCCCTAATGCTGTACTTCTTGAACAGTTGCAACACAGAGAAAAGATACCCAGATAGATGAAGCCTTCATCTAACGCCGCTGTCGTTAGAAACCAATGCCAAACATACTGTGGTACTTTGAGAAGGGAGTGTCTTACGGTATCTGGTGAATAAATGGACAATAGAGGCTGTGTTTAGTCTATAGATGACTTAAAAGGTTGTGTTGGTGACCCTTTTCATGTCTGTTGAGCCTGCCCCCCAAACCCTTCCAATGCCTATTAACAACACCAGTAACCATGTGTGAAAAATAATTATCAATTGACAACATTCACGCACCCTGGAAAGAAGGAACATTAGTTAAGTGTTATTGGGCCCCACTCTCTGCAAAATATCAGGATCTACAAAGAGTTATACTAGTAAAGAGAGAAAGAAGAAAGCATAATATTTACTAATAAAAATGTCTAGTCACTCGGGGGAGGTAGGCCACTTCAGAGAATATACTAGGAATGAAAACAACAAATTGACTACAAACCAATTACATGAATATTAAAGAATGACTGGACAGACTATGCTGGCCCAATCCGGGTGGGTTGATGTGAGAATTCTGTAAGTAATGAGCTTCTTGGGGATGGAGATGAAGGCCTTACCGGTTTTGAATTTCCAGCACCTAGCTCAGTGTTTGGCACTTGGTACCCAATAAACATTTGCATGCTGAAGAAATATATTTAATAAATGTATAAATGAATGAATGAGTTGATTAGATAAGAATTGTTAAGAAAATTCTTAAACTAGTGTTGGAGAAAATACTAACTTTTTAAGTTAGCATTGCATGAAAAGAAGTAAGTTCCAAGCAAGAGAAATTACATGAGTAAAAGCCCTCAATCAACCTGAATTCTCTCCAGGGTCATGATGATGCCCATGCTCCTGCAATGTCATGTAGCCAACACTAGCAACTCATCCTTGGATCACAGTTCCTAAGGTTATTCCTCAGCCTGACCCAACCCCAAATCAACATTCCAATTCCCTAGGCATATTCTATATCCAGAGCTACCTAGACTTAGCCATCCCATTATGGTCTAGCAGATTCAAACCCTAAAACACAGAATTTTCTACCAAATACTTCTGTTTTTCAACCTTCAGCAAATCATCAACACTGTCAAGATGCAGAACCAAGCTAATGAAGAGCACAAAACCAGTGAAAAGTTCTGAGCAAATGCTGAAAAACACAATGACAAAAAAGTGTTGCATGGTAACATATACTGATTTTTTAGAAAAAAAAATAGAAGAAGCTTTACCTATTCTAAGGTAAAATTTGGACTAATGAAACACAGAGAGTGCAGAAGTATTTCCTCATGGCTTTCAGTGTGGACACAGGAGACACCAAACTGCAGGCTTATCTCTGGACCCCACCAGAGAGAGTCTCTGCCCAGAGACCTAACAACACAGGCTGCCCCTAAATTTCTCTTGCTCTCTCCTGACCACTACATTGAGGCATACCCTCACTGCATCCCCACCACAGCACTCAACTTTTCCACATCTACTGGATTTTGTAAATCACCCAGTCCTCCCTCAAAGCCCAATTGAGTTGGTTTCTGCAACCAAAGGTGAAGATGCTTCCTCCTCATTCTTACCTGCCCCATTGCAGACGCTCTGCTTGCCTCCCATTCACACCAGTTGTCAGTGTTCTCGGCTGGGCCTGTTTTCCCCTAGTTACTTGTACATGTCTAGCCTCATACATCTCTCACTGTGAAAAAGAGGCAAACTTTTTCTGTATCTGTGAGAAGTTGTCACCTGAAAATTCTAAATATGATCACTGTAACTATTGTAGCATTTTCAGATTTAGTTGCATCTTCTATCTTTCTGTTTCCATTACTTCTCAGCATGAATCTTCTCAAACCTTGCAAATGCCAAGTTCAAGCTAGGGCCAAGTCAATGTAGTGAGAAGGGCAAAGAGGCCAAAATACTGAGAAAAACTATTGGATCTACCAAATTCCTGTGTAACATTAGGTATATAAGCACAGCAGAACATATCAAACCTGAGTTTTCCAATATGGTAGCTACTAGCCATGTGTGTCTATTGAGCAGTTGGAATGTGACTTTGACTTCTTCACACCAAAATGTGTTATAAGTATAAAATACGTAACAGATTTCAAAGACTTAGTATGAAAGAAAAGAATGTATTAGTAATTTTTATATTGATCATTTGTTTGAATGGTAATATTTTAGTCTTATTGAAATAAAATATTTTATTAGAATTAATTTCACCTATCTTTTTTATTGATTTTTTTTTTGAGAGAGAGAAAGAGAAACATCAATGTGAAAGTGAAATGTTGGATCAGCTGCCTCCTGCATGCCCCCTACTGGGGATTGAGCCCAGAATTTGGGCATGTACCACCAGGAATCTAACCAATGACCTCTACGTGCATGGGATGACACTCAACTAATTGATCCAGAGCTGTCTTTTCTTTTTAATGTAGCTTCTAGAAAAATTTTAATTACATGTGTGGCTTACATTATATTTCTATTTCACAATGCTATGGTGAAGCTTGCAGCATTATTAGCTATGAAGCAGAAGATTCTTGAGATTACTGGCACAGGAAATTGTACAAAATTGTTCTTCCCACTGACAGGAGATTAGCTAACCAGGTGGGTTGCTGTCAATGGATTTCAAATTTAACATTTCTTCATAAATGTTAATGTTAAATGTTACAGAAATTCTCTTTATGAAATTATAGATAATTTTTTTTATCTTGAAAAGCTTATCATATAAGAGAAAGGAAAACTATTTCAGAGCTATATGGAACAAGGTGAAGGGATCATGGTAAAAATTACCTCTACAAGAGGGATCATACGGTGTTTTATTTGAGCCTACATTTTTAAAAATCAAGAGATTTCACAAAAATTTCTGTTTGGAATTTCTTTGGAGACAAAAAAAAAAATCTGGTAATAACAGACCTACATTCCCATATCAATGAGCTAGACCTGGGAAGCAGCTGCCCTTTTAAACCACATACCTACTCCCTAGTCAGCCTCATCCCTATCATTCATACCTAGTCTCTTTTCTTTATGTATTTGACCTGTCTAGTCTTTATAGGCCTTTTGGATGTACAATTACTGTTCTAAAGATTTAAAATTCTAAAAGCCAGCTTTTCAGAGGCAAGAAAAGTTTGCTAAAAAAAAAAAAGAATACAGCAATTTGGATATTGCATTTCCCCTATTGTGTTTCACCTATTTCATCAGACGAACAGTATAGTGTTAACACTTATTACCAAGGATTACATGCCATACCACTAAACTTACACTTATGAGTTTTGGAAAACAATCAGAACACAATGAAACAAATTTTAAAACTGCTATTTAAATTTTTAACAAAACAAAATTTTGTTAAAACAAAATTTACTTATTTTTAAAATTTTAAATCTTTATTGTTGAAAGTATTACATATGTCCCCTTTCCTTTCCCTCACCCCATTGACCCCTTCAAGCTTGCCCCTGCCCAACTCCCTAGGCCTTCACTACCCTGTGAACTTATATGCATATAAGTTCTTTGGTGAATCATAAAATGAAGCAATAGCTAAACATGTGCAGGAAACTTATGCAAATATGATCACAAAAGTGTCAAATAACTCAACCTTATCTATGATCATCCTATCTAATAAAGAGGGAATATGCTAATTGACCCTCACACCATCACAAAGATGGTGGCGCCCACAGCCAACAAGGAGGGAATATGCTAATTGACTGCCCCACCCTCAAATATGGCAGCACCCACAGCCACAAGATGGCAGCGCCCAGTCCCCTCAGCCCCACTGTGGCGGCAGGCGTGCGTCATGCCTGCAGGAGTCTCCCAATCCCTTCAGGCCCCCAGCCGCCCAGAGCCAGCCCCAGGCACAGGCAAGCCTCAGATGGTGGCTTTCCAGCTACCCAGGGCCGCCCAAGGCTCAGGTAACAGGGCCAGCTAAGGCTTGCACTGCCAGCAGTGGCAGCAGCAGAGGTGTGATGGGGTGTCGTCTTCCCCTGATTGCCGGGTCACCTCCCACCCCTGAGAGCTCCTAGACTGTGGAAGGGGGCAGGCCAGGCTGAGGGACCCCCCTCCAGTGCATGAGTTTTCATGCACCGGGCCTCTAGTTTAAATATAATTGAAGTTGGGTTGGGATTCAAGATAGCAGCAGAGTAGGTGGGTGTTACACTCACCTCCTCATTTTTGTGAAATTACAACTAAAATATAGAGTAAGCAACCTGAATAACCAACAGAACACTAGCTGAACAGAAGTCTTATAACCAAGGATTTACAGAAGCAGCCACATTGAAACTGGTAGGAGGGGCAGAGACAGAAAAAGGACTGGTCCCTCTTCCAAGACAGGTGGAAACTGAGACTCCAGAGGTATATCTCAGCTGCAAAGGTTCCCTTTTAAGAGTGTGGGGTCTCAATCTCATGTCAGGCTCCCCAGCCTAGAGCACCAGAGCTGGGAAGAGGAGCACATATAACATCTGGCTGTGAAAATCAGCAGGGATTCTGTCTGCCAGATAGAGACACAAATCTTCTAGATTCACAGGCATCCTCTTAAAGGTGTAACTCACAAAATCTCACTCTCAGACACTCACCTAGGCTCTGGCCAGGGAGGGCAGAATGGACTAGTGTTACATGAGGAAAGACTGGAGTTTGTGGCTCTGGAGAGAGAGAGATGAAAGGATAGCCATGAGTATCCCTGTGCTGAGTCTCATTCCCACACTTAGATGTCATCTTTTCTAGGTGGAGCACTCCCCTACATATGGCATCAGCCTGGGGGAAAGCAATAGCCCCACCCTCTGGATTGCTTCTCACACCACCCTGAAGATCTTTCTCCCTGCTGAGGAGTCACTGCCTGTACCCGGGTGTAGAGATCTGGGCAGGCTCAGGGGGTATCAGTGACTGAGTTGTATGGTTTTGAGGAAGGGCTATTTCCTTCACTTTCCCTCATGGGAGATCTAGTAGCCCCACTCTCCAAGCTTCCATGGCCTCACCATCCTGACTCCTGATGGGTCCACTCTGCCAAGATCTGGGCAGATTCTGGAACAGACTGAGTTGTGTGGCTCTGGGGTAGGGGCCACTCCCCTCACCTTCTCCCAAGCCTGACTGGAAGCTCCCCCTCATGAAAGATCCACTAGCCCCATCCTCCTCACTCCCAGCAGCCCTGCTCTGCTGAGATCTGGCTCCTGGCAAAATCTGGGACAGATTGAAATGTGTGTCTTTAGGACATATTTTCCTCACACACCTGACCAGTGCAGAACACCTTCCTTCACACAGCCAAATCTTGATCTGTTTAAGCCTAATAACCTCTGCTGACCTTACTCTGACAACTCCCTGAGATCCGACACCACCACAAAGCACCCACCAGTGGCAGCTATACTTGGTATACCCTGGACATTTGTTGAGTGGCCTCAGACACAGATTGGTACCAAGTTTGAAACTATAACAATCTGTGGAACACCACTCACCCCCAACTGCTGACTCACTGAGAGCCTACCTCATGCAACTCAGAAAACCCTAAAGACTCTACCAGAAAAGTTCTAGACTTAATAAATGAATTTGGCAAGGTAGCAGGATACAACATTAACATCCAGGAATTGATGCAATTTTTATACACTAATAATGAACTCTCAGAAAGAGAAACTTAAAAAATAATCCCATTTACCATTGTAACAACAAAAAATAAAATACCTAGGAATAAATTTAATTAAGGGGGTAAAAGACATGTTCTTAGAAAACTATAGGACATTGAAAAAAAGTAGAAGATACAAACAAATGGAAGAATATACCATGTTCATGGATTAGAAGAATTAACATCATTAAAAGGTCCATACTACCCAAAGCAATCTACAGATTAAATGCAATCCTTATTAAAATACCAACAGCATACTTCACAGAACTTGAACATATATTCCAAAAATGTATATGGAACCATAAAAGACCCCAAATAGCTGCAGCAATCCTGAGAAAAAAGAACAAAGTTGGAGGGATCACAATACTAGATATCAAACTATACTACAAAGCCACTATAATCATAACAGCCTGGCACTGGCACAAGAACAGACACATAGATCAATGGAACAGAACAGAGACCCCAGAGATCGACCCAAAACATTACACTCAATTAATATTTGACAAAGGAGGCAAGAACATACAATGGAGTATAAACAGTCTCTTTAACAAATGGTGTTGGGAAAACTGGACAGACACGTAAAAAGATGAAACTAGATCACCAATTTACACCATAAACAAGAAAAAAATCTCAAAATGGATAAAAGACTTAAATGAAGTCATGAAACCACAAAAATCCTAGAAGAAAACATAGTCAGTAAAATCTCAGACATCTCACATAGTAGAATGTTTGCCAATACACCTCCTACAGCAAGAGAAACAAAGGAAAAAATCAACAAATAGGACTATATCAAAATAAAAAAACTTCTGCACAGCAAAAAAAACCACAATCAAAATGAAAAGGGAACCCACTATATGGGAGAACATATTTGCAAATGATACATCTGATAATGGGTTAATCTCCAAAAATATATAAAGTACTCATACAACTCCACAAAAGGAAGACCATCAATCCAATTTAAAAATGGGCAGAGGAACTAAATAGACATGTCTCCAAAGAGGACATACCAATGGCCAAGAGACATAAAAAAATGCTCTAAGTCACTGATCACCAGAGAGATGCAAATGAAAACGACAATGAGGTATCATCTCAGATCTGTCAGAATGGCTACCATCAACAAATGACAAGTGCTATTGAGGATGTGGAGAAAAGGGAACACTAGTTCACTGATGGTGGGAATGCAGATTGGTGCAGCCACTATAGAAAAGAGTATAGAGTTCCCTCAATGTGGGGATAAGGACACATATGTAATAACTTAATCAATAAAGAAATTTTAAAAAAATTAAAAATGTAACTGCCATTTTACCTAGCGATCCCATTTCTGGGAATATATCCTAGAAATCCTGAAACACCAATCAGAAAGAATATATGCACCCCTAATGTTCATAGTAGTGTTATTTACAATAGCTAAGATTTGGAAAGAGCACAAGTGCCCATCAGTAGATGAGTGGATAAAAAAACCTGTGAGACATTTACACACTGGAATACTATGCAGCTGTAAAAAAAAAGATTTCTTACCCTTTGGGACAGCATTTATGGACCTGGAGACTATTATGCTAAGTGAAATAAGCCAATCTGAGAAAAACAAATATCACATGATCTCACTTATTTGTGGAATCTAATGAGGAAAACAAATTGACCAACAAGACTCAAAGCATGGAGGCATGGAACAGACTCATACTTTCATGTGGGGGTGGGAGTAACGAGGAGAGATAAACCAAAGAACTTATATGCATAGCCCATGGACATGAACAATAGAGTGGTGAAGACCTAGGGTGATTTGTAGGGGCTAGGTGGAGGGGGGTAAAGAGAGTGGCTGGGAGACATCTGTAATATGATCAACAACAAAAAATTTTAATGTACCAAATAAATATAAAGACCAAATGAGATACTGTGTCTGGCCGGCTTTGAAAATTATGAAAGCACTATGTAAATGAGAACCTAAATCTGTTGTGGTCTAAGAAAATGGCTTTCAAAATGTCAGCCAGACTCAAGAATTTCTGTGCCCAACTAAAGCTTTTGCACCTTAGGAGACTGTGTCCTCACTACACTGATGTCTGTTCCAAGCAAAGAGTAAATCTTCAAAAAATTAAAGTTCAAAGACTAATCAGTGATAAGCATGGGCTATTAAACTACCCTTCCTAACTTGGTTTTACAATCAGTCCACAAATTACAGGATGAGGAGAAAAGCCGAAGTTCTACACACAAAGAAAAGCTAGTTACTCTTTAAAAAATGGGTTCTTTGTTCTTCAGGGTTACAGAGCCTTGGAAAATTCCCAAGTCAATCAATACATCTTGCTTGTTTACAGTATCAAGATACAATAAAATGAGAAATTTCCAGTAAAAGTGCTTTCAGCAACTGTTACCGAGAATGAATGCCCCAATGGTATCAAAGAGTGTTACAGTTATTCAAAATGAGTATCTGTCCTGTTCCCAATTCAGGATGTCAAGTTAATATTTTCTACCTAGAATGTGCACAATGTGCCTGCAGGACTGGGTCCATGGGCTTGAGGCAGGGTCCTCCAACCCAAATGACTCCATCCCTTGAGGACCCAGGCCCACAGACCACTGAGAGCAAGGCTACCCAGCACAGGGTACTCAGCATGAAAGGGCCATGGGGTCACACCTGGAGCAAGGCCGGCACCTAAAGCAACATTAGCTGAGGCTGAGGTGGGAAACAGGTCCACTCCCTAAACTACACATCTATCTACCAGTTCATTTGTTCAATAGATGTGCCAGGCAGTACACTCTTGGCCAGCACACTCCAACAAAGATATGATGTGAGCCACACTGCTTTAATTTTCTAGTGACCACATTAAAAAGAGTAAAAAGAAATAGGTGAAATTAATATCATTGATATATTTTGTTTATCCAGATATAAGACTAAAACTTATCATTCCAACACTTATCATTCCAACAAGTAATCAATATAAAAAAATATTAATGAGAATATAAAATTAGTTTGCATTTTTTTTGTTTTTAGTCCTTGAAATCCAATGTGTATTTGACACTTCCAGCACATCTCAATTCAGAGTAGCCACATTTCAAGTACTCAGTTGCCGCCTATGGCTAGTGGCTACCATAGGTCAGTACAGCTCTGGACACTGAGGATTCCACAGTGAACAAATCACATGTTTCCTTTAAAATGCCTATAGACTATTAGGGATAGACTGGACTCAGACAAGTAGGAGGCTCTTAGATTCATGCCAAAATAGAGATAAAAGCAGTGTGACAGTGGCCTATAAGAAAGGAGCACCTAACCAGATCTGAGGGGGCAGGGTCAGAAAGATTACTTCAGGAAGGGAAGTTTTAGCCGAGTCCCCAAAGTAAGAATCAAGGAGAGAAAGAGGCAGGAAAGGACACAGGAAGTACGGTGAAGACTGAGGAGCATCATCTGCAAAGTCCTGAGAATAAGAGAGAATATGGCATGTTCTTGGAGCTGCCTGTCACTCATTATTGCCAAGTCTGAGGAGGAGAGTGAGAACAAAGCCCTCAAGGTAAAGAACCAGATGATGAAAGGCTTTGTGAGCCACAGTGAGGAGGGTGGGTTTCCTCCTGGGGGTGACAGGAGTCCTTAAAACCTTCTCAGCAGGGATTCTAGGTGGCCCCAATTTCTAGATCCATCTACTTCAAACCCCTCTTTTTAATTAAGGAATGAATAGCCCATAGAAGTGAGGAAAGCTGCTTAGAGTTCCCAGATGGTTGGTAGCAGAGCTGAGACCAGAACCCTGATTGTGACCCCGATCCCACTCCCACTGCTCAGATGTGTCTGAGCAGAAGGGTAAATGTCATTGCTCCACACAACAGACAGGTAACACTGCTGATCACACCAGATGTGGGGCAAGAAGGCCAGGAACTAACCCCAGGAGAAGAAGAGGGAGAAGGGTGATTTCCAGGAAGGGAAGTGGTGACCAGCTCCAGTTCTGCTCACCTGCCTGAGCCCGGGGTCTGGGTAAAGGAAGAAGTCCCATCTGATGAGAAAGGAAAGTGCAAATGAGAGCAAGGCCAGCAGCCTTGGAACCTGCTGTCTGTAACTCCACGCCACTCAAGTAACGGTGAGAGCTGACCCGGCCCAGAAATTCAGCAAGTGAGACAATGAGTCTGGAATGTGCCCATTTGGTTTTAATATAGAAACAGCATTTTAAAGGGACACTGAGTAGCTGAGCTAACCAAGCACCTAGACTTGGAAATCCTTACCCTCAGTGTGGCAGGAGTGTGGCACACCATGGGGTTAATGTAGCACATCTTCCAGTTGTGTTTATTTTAAATATTATTTTTATATAAAACAAAAATACATTCTTTTCTGGCTTCTAAAGGCTATCGGCATTGCTTGGCTTGTGGTCACTTGCTCCATCTTTAAAGCCAACAATGTATCATCAAGTCTTTCCCACTTACAACATTCAGACTCTTTTCTTGCCTCCTTCTTCCAGTTTTAACGACCCTTGTGATTATATTGGGTCCATGTGGATAATCCAAGATCATCTCCTCATCTAAGGTCAGCTAATTAGCAAGCTTCATTCCCCTTTGCATGTAACATAAAAGATTCATAGGTTCCAGGGGATTAGGACATGGACATCCTTGGAGGGGAGAGGGGCATTATTCTGTCAACCACATGGAGGTTAAACATTCAGATATGAAATTAATTCTAACACAAGACAAGAGCCACGCAGATCATAAGTTCAGGAAGGGAAAGATCACTTTCCGCTGGGATCTTTGGGAAAGGCTTTCCAAGCCAAGGGACTGTGCAGTGTGCAGGAGGTGCCGGGTAGCCCGTGAGATCAGGGGCTTGGTCTCTAGATCCTGCTCAGCCATCCAGTGCTGAAGTATTAAGTCCCACAGCAGCAGCAGCAACAAGAGCAGCAGGAGTGGGAAGGGCTGAGAAGGCTCCTGGGGAAATCACAGGGTCTCTGCTGAGATGAGTTTCTGGGGACAGGTCATGGAAGACTGGGATGCCCAACCAACAAGTGGGGCTTTGTCCCAGAGGCACTGAGCAGCTATCAAAGGCTGACTGAAAAACACATGATGATACAGGGAATAGAGAGATGGAGAGTGATGAGGCGGGAAGGGCGGCATTTTTAACAAGCCACACATAAGCAAAAAGGGAGAGAATGAGGGTGGTGGCAAGGGAACTGAAAAAGCATCACAGGCACACGGGCACCTTGCAGGCAGAATGAAGAGGATCAGTGAGCAGTGGAGAGTTGGGCAAGGAGAATAGCATGGTAATGTTGGGGGAGAGTGGGGGGGCTTTTAGGAGCAGGAGTCTGAGGTATGGGCAAGATCCCCAGGAGGAAATGGTTCGGTGGGCAGTGGAAATGCAAGCTGGGGTCTGGGGAGATGCCAGGGGTGCTTACAGGTGTGGCAGGAACTGGTAACTATGATCAAGAGCAAGGTAATAAAGAGAGGGGCATGAGGGTACAACCTTGGGTAACATCCTATTTAAGGGTCTCTAGGAGGAAAGAAGCCACTAAAGAAGACGGGAGAGGAGCAAATAAACCCCATGGGTTGCCCCACTGAGGCACAACTGCTTGGTGTTTTATGACATTATTAAGATACGAACACCTTATCAAAGGGGTTGTGCAGTAAATTCTTATCAGTCACAGGGCTTATCAGCAATTAGTCCATCAGAAAACCACAGAGAATTGCGAGGACCCTGAGAAGCTAGAACAGGTGGGTCCTGAGTGACAGAATGTTCCAGCCTGGGCTCTGCCAGGAAGGAAAAGTTCAAGACAGTGCTATTTCTCCACAGGGCAAATCAGAAGTGCTTCCCTCACAGGTCCCAGTGAGAGGACACTAGGGGCCCAAGCCAGTTCTGAGATTGCTGGGCCCCTTCCTGGTTTCCCCACAGAGCCCCCTGTTTGCTGTTCTGTAACATCTCTTGGGCAACTGTGTGTACCCATAGTCTCTGGCACAACATGCCATGTGTAATGAACCAGCCATGTTTGTGATTGCAAGGATAGTGGGAAGGAGGGGACAGAGCCACTCGGAGTATTTCCCATCATGATATTTTCCCACACAAAGCTATGCTATGATGAAATAAAACACTGGGTTGTCCCAGTACATAAAGGGAAAACTAATGTGTGATGCTAGAGATCAAGATAGAGGTAACCCTTGGAGCTGGGGAGTAGTGACAGGGGTGGCGACATGAGGGAGGCTTTTGCTTCTTGCTCTGGGGCCCATTACATAGTAAGGCTCGCTTGGTGAAAATCCATCAAGCTGTCGTCTTATGATATGTGCATTTTTCTGTATGTATATTACATGTATATGAAATAGTTTGCTTTTTAAAAATTCTACTGTGGAAGAGGGCCCTGTGCTCCTGAGTGGGAGTTAGGAGACCTGAGACAGGAAGAGGGAAAGTGATGCCGAGGAGAGGAGGAGGGGCACAGAAAGAAACCATGGCCATTCTGCAAGGACCACACTTAGCTTTTCTCCAAATGGGACTCTGGTAGACGGAGGAAGCTGCCAGCTGGGCAAGCCCACCAGGCAGAGTCAGGGTGAGAGGCAGCTCTAGAGTTCACTGCTTGTCATGTGAAGAAGGCGCTACAGACTCCACTGTCGACATGACCCTTGGTTTTTGTGATGGTCAACTTTATATGTCAACTTAGCTAGGCTATGGTGCCTAGTCGTTGGCTCAAACACTAGTCTAAACCATAACTGGGAAGGTATTTTTTAGAGGTAACATTTACAATCAGTTGACTCAGGTAAAGCAGATTACCCTCCATAATATGGGTGGGCCTCATCCAATATATTGAAGGGCTTAAGAGCAAAGACTTAAGGCTTCCCAAAAGCAAGGAATTCTGCCTCTAGACTACAACATAGAAATTCTGCCTGAGTTTCCAATCTTCAGATTCAAGACTACAACATCAATTCTTACCAGAATTTCCTGCTTGCCCTACAAATTTTGAACTCAATAGCCCAACAATCATGTAAGCCACTATGTAGAAATAGGTCATATCGGTTAATCGTGTTGGTTCAGTTTCTCTGGAAAACCCTGACTAATACAGTTTCCAATAGGCTGTTCTCCAGGATCCCAAAGCATCTTTCTCAGGCCTCCCTTAAGGGCAGACAAGGCAAGGGCAGCACTTCTAATAAAAAAAGAAATCCATGGTCAGAACGAGGATCTAAATGCTGGCTTTGTCCTCTTTACTCTTAAATCAGCGAATGTCACCAGGCACGTTCGTTCTGCTAGCACTGAAAAAGAGGAAGTGCTGTGGGAAGGAAATATTGAGAGAAACCTGCATGTTTTCAGCTTTTCCTGCTAGGGTTACGTTTGTGGCTTTTTCAGAGGGTGGCCAGAAACTCCAAATGAACAGCCACCTTTCTGAAGGTGTTTCCAAACCCACCCTAACTCTGACCCAATTAGATACAATACAGAAGCTGGGCGAAACAAACACAAAATCTTTGCAGGGATTTAATCTTCTCCAAACACTGAAATATTGTTGAAATGTTTTATCTTCTATTGCACATGGAGGAGATTAAAAAGCTGTGATAAATGGTGTGCTCTCCGGGAGGGAATGCCATATATAGGGCAATACATAATTTCCTGCTTCTGGTTTCTTTCAGGATAATTGTCCTGGTAACATGAAAACAGGAGGGATATTAATTTAAGATTAAAGCACAATTATAAGCCCTGTCATACTGTTAATTTCTTTTGAATGTTCTTCTGAATAATTCTACCTTTGCAAGATGGAATAAGCACACAATTAAAAACTGCATTAAATAAATGAATAACTAATTAATGAATAAAAAGAACTCTGAAAATAAAATAGGCCATGTAAATTCTAAACAATAATTTTAACAGCAAGCCAGATCTTAATCCTTCAGATATTTGAAGGAACAGCATTTTGGTGCATATAGATAGCATCTCCCTCTAGATTTAGCTCTCAAATAGCTGTGTTCTTGGTTCATGCACTGCCAAGTGATAGCTTTGTAGGTGAAGGCACTTTAGGCAAGGGGCATAATTGACCACTATCAGCACCATCCTACTTTTCCAACCTTAACACCATTGCCTCCCTCATAATGCTTGAAATTCTATACTTTCCTTTGCTCTCTAGCCAGAAATTCTACCTGGGTGATTCTGCCATTGATTAGGAATTCTGATAGAAAATGCAAATGACTCCTGTAAAGCTTAATGATGGATCATTCATTAGCACATTGATATGAATCAATTTAATCAGATTGCTTTCTCCCAATACCTAATTGAGGCCAACCTTTTGGGGAAGTGGGATGAGGGAGAGAGAAGTGGTATTTTGCACCAAAGGGTAATATAAGAGTAGGCTGATAAAGGTAGAACTGCCCGGTGGAGGAGTGTTCTGGAAGCCCAGGGAAGGTGAAAGAATAAGACTCCATAATTAGCCTTCATTACATGCCTGCATGGGAGCTAACACTTTAAGGATGAGCCTTATGGATGAGGCAGGAAGGGAGGGAAGTTTTTACCATGTAAGCTTGCCTTCTGTGTGCTTAATGAAGGTCAGTATGATTATATGCATTTTACCAGTTGAGGAAACTGAGACTTAAAAATAACCCAAGACCACACAGTAATGTGGTAAATGGGGGAGAAGAAATTAAAACCTTCCTCCAAAATCCACACTCTTTCAACTACATCACATTTCTTTACAGCAATTCATGAGTTAGATATGATTTCCCCCATCTTTAAAATGAGCAAATCAAAGCTTTTGGAGACTAAAGAAGAAGTGGAATCCTTCAGTAGTTTCAGGTATAAAAACACTGGGCATGTTCAGTAACTTCAAATACTCTGAGTGTTGTACTGCATGTTGGAATGGCAGAAGGCAAGGCTGAAATGTTGCAGGTCAGATTGCGGAAACCAGGAAAAACCACTAATGCTGCCAATAGATATATGAGTCAAGTTTAAATCCTAGCCTCCAGGCTCCAACAGGATGTTCTGACCTTGAACTAAGTCAAGTTGCCAAACAAGGGAAAGAATCCAAGTTACACCTGAAAGCATTGTTTTCACGTCAAACTGTCTTGCCCTAACAGCCATTGATAAGAGCTGCAATTAGCAGCTCTGTTATCAGTGGTGAATTACCAACATAAAACCTTGCAATTATCAAAATTATCACCTAGTCTTCGAAAGGATTGTGAGATAGCCCTTTTCACCTGGTGCCAGGAAAGAATGAGAGAACCCTGGACTTGGGAAAAGGCCTGTAACTCATGCACAGGAATGTTTTCATGAGGCCCACTACAGGCATTAGAGTCCAGTACCACCTGGGTCTCCTGG
This sequence comes from Myotis brandtii, assembly GCF_000412655.1. Classification (NCBI taxonomy): domain Eukaryota; kingdom Metazoa; phylum Chordata; class Mammalia; order Chiroptera; family Vespertilionidae; genus Myotis; species Myotis brandtii. The sequence continues at coordinate 106,420 of NW_005370127.1, forward strand.
CCTCTGTGGCTCTCTGCTTGCCTAGAAGGACCCCTTGGGAAGCTCTCCTAGGCTGGGAGCCTGCTACAGCCCAGCTCTGTGCCCACCTGGCAGACACTTCTCAGCTGGCTGCCATCAGCCCCACCGGGTCCCCAGAGCTATCCTGACACTCTCTTTGACCTAGTTGGTTCTCCCTGTTCCAGCTCTCTCCCAGCTCCCCCTGCTCACTGACATCTTCCTTCCCTGGAGATTCTACCACCGAAGCTTCCCAAACCCAGCAGGATTCCCTCTTTATTCATCAATCCCTAACCCCTCACTCTCCCTTCATCAGTGTCCATCTCCCCAATCTCTTCTCCCTTCCAGAGATAATTTGATAAACCCATTCATAGACTGGCTACACCTTACTTTGAGCATTGTCATGCATGCCAGGGGTTGTGGTGGTGCGTGTCTCCCATCTGTTTATTAAGTTCCCATTATGCCCCTGGTACTGTGAGGTGCCAGATATCCAGTGGTGAACAAAAAGGTACAACCTTAGCCCTTGTAGTCAAACGCCTCTGAAGACAAGGTCAAGTTGTATTTATCTATGTAATTCCAGCCCCTAGACAGGTACCTATACATAGTAGGTAGTCAAATAGAAATATTAAAGCTAAAAGGTATAATTATAGTTTACCAAGGTTTTTGCTACTATTAACACTTAAAATGCTTACATGTTAATAGCCAAAACAGAATCAATAGGTTTTCTATAGCAGATAACATATTTACATCTTAATAAGAACCATTAATCCCTTAATCATTACTGCTCCTCCCCTCCCCAACTCCTCATACCCCAATGGTTAGGATTTCAGTTTCTGGAAGTCCAGTAGGGACATATTTGAAGAAGAAGCCCTTTCAAATTACACTAAATCATCACTCTTCCTCTATACTGGAAACATAAAAATAGGCCTTGGTTATCCCATCTGGACTTCCTACACAACAGCTGATAAATTGCCCTACCTTACATTTTTCAGAAATCTGAAACTTGTGGCTAAAGTCAAATTGAGCCCACAGATATTTTGTCAGGCTCTACATGGTTTCATAAAATTGAATTTTACAGAACGCATGTCTCAATGTGCCAGAGGCCTCACTGTTATGCCCAGATTTCAGGATCCCCAAGAAACCACATCAGGGAGCCAGCCAGGTCCCATGCAAAAGCATAAGAGTCTTTATTCGAGCTAGCTCGGCTCCCCCACCTTGCCGACACAGCAGCAGGAAGCAGAGAGAGAGAGAACTCTGTGTGGAGAGGGGTTTTATAGGGGGTTGGAGTAAGGGGAGGAGAAAGGGCTGTGGGCCTTGCCGATTGGCCAGGCGCAAGTCGGTGTCTTGTTCCTGGGTGTGGCTAGCAGAGGCTTAGACTTCCGGGAAGAAGCTCCTTGCCAAGCACATGGCCAAGGTAAGATGGAGGGCGTAGCACTTACCCTGGGGCAAGATGGAGGGCCTAGCCCTTACCCTGGGGCAAGATGGAGGGCCTAGCCCTCGCCCTTTCACTCACCACTCTCTATTATTTTACATCTGGCCTTAATCAATAGATTTATGTAATTTGCCTAGTCCCCAGCCAAGCCCAGATGCATTTGGATGCTTGACTCTTCAGTAATATATAACATTTTAAAAATAATTTGATGCCCACAATAACCCTTTAACTAGAGGGTGTTATTATTATTCCCATTTTCTGGTTGAGGAACCTGAACTTCAAGGAAGAAGTAAATGACTTCTCCATTTTTAATATTTTTTTGTGGTCTATGTCAGTTTGGTTTGTGGGGTTTTGATAGGCTAGGTCAACAGCAATCACCAGTGGCTGCCTCTAAGGCAGTGATGACCTTTAAGGTCCAGCTTCCTTCAGGGATTCTTAACCTGACCTCCATATACCCCTGGAGGTTCTAGAGATGAAACGTAAGGGTTTCATCAGCTCTCTAAAATAGTACACAATTTTGGTGGACATGCATACACTGAGGGAAATTACTGTAGCTTTCATCAGCTCTCACAGAACGTGTCACAGGAGTGGGAGGCGACCACCTGGTTGGCAATCATTTCCTGGAGAAGAACTGTCTCCTACTCATAATGTGCAAAGCCATCTGGCAGGGCCTGAGATGTCCCTGGAGGTTTACAGTTAACCAAGTAAAAGAATCATTATTTGCTCTTGCCATTGGTCCCCTGGATTATCTCGATAGCCAAAGGGTAAGAGGGTAGCAGAGTAGAGGGGTCTAGCTGACCCTTATGAATGTCTCACCTGGAAGGAGTCCAGGCCTTTCTGCCACTAACAGCAACATAAAATATTTCCCAGGAGCAGAGGAAGAAAGATACAGTGTCTCAGCAAAATTTACCAAAACCAACAGGAAGTTAAGGTAGAAAGTGTCCTGAAGATAATGAGGGGGGCAAGCTACAAAGCAAAAATGACTATGCAATACACATCCATAGGCGTCAGCAAGACTGCCATCCAAGGCCCTCCCCTCCTGCTAAGGCTTTTCCCTAGACTTGCTCCATTTCCCACACTCAGGATCCAGCCTCTTTTCTTCCATCCATCCAAATGTGGGGCTTAATAATATCCTACTGGCTTAGCTCCTGTTTTATAGATAATGAAATATTAAGTCAAATGAGCAATTTCTTATATCAATCCCCCACTGGGTTGGAGTGAGACATATTTGTTGCCTTTGTGAGCACATCAGGACAGCCATGAAAAAGGACAGGCAAATATAGAAGACCTGGATCTGGGTCAAGAGAAGAATTAAATTTCTTACATGTTGGGCTTTTTGTAAGTTTCCACTTAAAGAAAATATTCCTTGTCTTTTAAAAGCAGAGAAAGTTAAGCCCTTTGGTTTAGATATCTCTAAGATCCTTTAAATATTAAAATTTCTAAGGAAAAAATGAATGAAACTAAGAGCTGGTTTTTGGAAATATAAGCAAAATAGATAAACATTTTCTTGGAATTACCAAGAAAAAAAGTGGATATTTAAATGAATAAAATTAAATTGAAAGAGGAGACAGTACAACTGTTACCACACAAATCCTATATAATAAAACCCTAATATGCAAATTGACCAAATGGCAGAACGATCAGTCACTATGAAAGTACACTGACCACCAGGGGGCAGATGTTCAATGCAGGAGCTGACCCTTGGTGGTCAGTGCACTCCCACAGGGGGAGTGCCACTCAGCCAGAAGCCAGGCTCACGGCTGGCGAGTACAGCAGCGGTGGCAGGAGCCTCTCCCGCCTCCACTGCAGGCAGGCGGTAAGGAACAAGGGGTCCCAGACTGTGAGTGCAGGCTGGGCTGAGCCCCCCTCCCCAATGCATGATTTTCATGCACTGGGCCTCTAGTACAGTCATAAGGAATCTCAAAAGAGATTACCATAAACAATTATAATCCAATAAACTGGACAACCATACAAGTTACCAACACAGAATCATGAAGAAATAGAAAATCTGAATAGACCAATTACTTGTAAGGAGATTGAATCAGTAATTAAAAACCTACCAACAAAAAAAAGTCCAGGTCCAAATGGCTTCCCTGGTAAATTCTACCAAACATTTAAAGAAGAATTAATGCCTATCTTTCCCAAACTATTCCAAAAAAAAAAAAAAATAGAAGAGGAAGGAACATTTCCAAAATCATTTTACAAAACCTCCATTACCCAGATAAGAATACCAAACCAGAACACCACGAGAAAAGAAAATTACGGGCCAACATCCCTGATGAGCATAGATGTAAAAATACTCAACAATATACTAGCAAAATGAATTCAACAGTGCATTAAAAGAATTATAGACCATGATTAAGTGGAATTTATTCCAGAGTGCAAGGATGTTTCAACATCTGTGAGTCAATTAATATAATACACTACATTAATAAAATGAAGGATACAAATAATACGTATAATGTGATGGTTTAATATATGTATACATTGTGAAAGGATGCAGAAAATTATTTAATAAAATTAGAAATTCAGTGGTAATAACTTAAAACACTGGGTATAAAGGAAATGTACCTCAATATAATAAAGGCCATATATGAGAAACCTACAACTAACATTATACTCAACATTGAAAAGCTGAAAGCTTTTCTTGAAGATCAGGAACAAGACAAGGATGCCCATTCTCACCACTGTTATTCAACATAGTGCTAAAAGTCCTATCCAAAGCAAGTTGGCAAGAAAAATATATAAAAAGCATTCAAACTGAAAAATAAGTAAAATTGTCTCTATTTGCTGATGGCATGGTATTATACATAGAAGACTCTAAAGATTCTAGCAAAAAAAAAAACTGTTAGAACTAATGAACAAATTCAGTAAAGTTGTAGAATACAAAATTAACATACAAAAATTAGTTGCATTTCTTTACAGTAATAATAAACTATCAGAAAAAGAAATTAGAAAACAATCCCACTTATAATTATAGCAAAAATAATAAAATACCTAATAATAAACTTAACCAAGGAAGTGAAAGATTTGGACAATAAACTATAAGATATTGATGAAAGAAATTGAAGAATATACAGATAAATGAAAAGATATCCCAGGCTCATTGACTGAAATAATTAATATTGTTAAAATATCCATTATTACCCAAAGCAATCTACAGATTTGAGACAATTCCTATCAAAATTCTAATGGCATTTTTCACAGAAATAAAAAAAGCACTTAAAATTTGTATAGAACCACAAAAGACCCCAAATAGCCAAAGCAATCTTGAGAAAGAAGAACAAAGTGGGAGACATCACACTTCCTGATTTCAAACTATATTACAAACCTATAGTAATCAGCAGAGTATATATTGGCATAAAAACAGGCATAGATGCCAATAGATAGAAAGCCCAGAAATAAACCCATATATGTATAGTCAACAAATTTATGACAAAGGAGCCAAGAATATGCAATGAAGAAAGTATTGTCTCTTTAATATACAGTTTTGAAAAACTAATCAGTCATATACAAAAGAATGAAACTGGACCCCTTACAACACACACAAAAGTCAACTCAAAATAGATTAAAGAATTGAATGCAAGACCTGAAACCATAGGATGCAGTCTCCTTGACATCAGTCTTGACAGTAATTTTTTTTTTATTTGACAAAAACAAAGGCAACAAAAATAATAATCAACAAGTGAAACTACATCAAACTAAAAATCTTCTGCACAACAAAGGAAACATCAACAAAATGAAAAGGTAACCTACAGAATAAAATAAAATACTTTTAAGTCACATATCTAGTAAGGAGTTAGTATTCAAAAAATATAAAGAACTCATACTACTCAATAACAAAAATAAACCAAAACCAATTAAAAACTGGAACAGCCATTATGGAAAACAGTATGGAGTTTCCTCAAAAAATTAAATATGGAACTGCCATTTGACCCAGTGATCTCACTTCTAGGAATATATCCTAAGAAATCCGAAACACCAATCAGAAAGAATATATGCACCCCTATGTTCATAGCAGCACAATTCACAACAGCTAAGATCTGGAAACAGCCCAAGTGCCCATCAGTAGATGAGTGGATAAAAAAGATGTGGTACATTTACACCATGGAATACTAACTATGCGTAAAACCAAAGGACCTCTTACCCTTTGAGACAGCATGGAGGGACCTGGAGAGTATTATGCTAAGCAATATAAGCCAGTAAAAGAAAGTCAAGTATCATCTCATTCATATATGGAATCTAATGAACAAAATAAACTGATGAACAAAATAGATCCAGAGACATAGAAGCATGGAACAGACTGACTGACAAATAGAGGGAAGGCTGGAGTGGGTGGGAAGAGATCAGTCAAACAACCTGTATGTATATATGCATAATCCATGGACACAGACAATAGTGTGGTGGAGGGCTGGGGTGGGGAGGTGAGTGGGGGAAGAAAGACAGGCTAGAAGGGGTCAATGGAGGGAGGAGTAGACATATGTAATATTTTTAACAATAAATATTTTTTTAATAAAAACTGGGCAGAGGAACTGAATAGACATTTTTTCCCAAGATGACACACAAATGGCCAATGGTACATGAAAAAATGCTCAACGTCATTAATCATTTACAAATGTAAATCAAAACCACCATGAGATAGCAGATATCACCTCACACCTGTTAGAATGGCTGTTATCAATATGATAAGAGGTAAGCGTTGGCAAGGATGTGGAGAAACGGTAACCCTTGTGCACTGTTGGTGGAAATTAAATTGGTACAGCCACTATATAAAACAGTATGGTAGCCCTGGCTGGCTGTCTCGGTTGGTTGGAGCATTGTCCCATACACCAAAAGGTTGCAGGTTAGATTCCCAGTTAGGGCACATACCTAGGCTGTGGGTTTAATCACCAGTCGGGGCACATGCAGGGAGGCAACCAGTTAATGTTTCTCTCTCACATTGATGTCTCTCTCTCTCTCTCTCTCTCTCTCTCTCTCTCTCTCTCTCTGCCTCCCCACTGCTTCTCTCTCTAAAATCAATAAAAGATATCCTTGAGTGAGAAAAAATAATGGTGTGGTGGTTCTTCAAAAAATAAAAATCAAACTACCATATGATCCAACAATCCCATTTCTGAATATATATCCAAAGGAAATGAAAACAGAATCTGGGAGGGGTATCTGTACTCCCTAGTTCAAAGCAGCATTAGTCATAATAGGCAAGATATGGGAACAACCTTAATGTCTATCAATGGGCAATGGATTTAAAAAATGAGATATATATACGTGTGTGTGTGTGTGTGTGTGTGTGTGTGTGTGTGTGTGTGTGTATACAATTCAGCCACAAGAAAGAAGAAAATCCTGTCTTTTGCAACAACATGGATAAACCGGGCAAGTATTATGCTAAGTGAAATAAACCAGACAGAGGAAGACAAATATCACATGGTATCACTTATATATGGTATCTAATGGGAAAAAAAAAAAGTCAAACTCAGAGAAACAGAGAAGAAAAGTGGTTGCCAGGTACTGATGGTGGGGCAAATAGGAAGAGATTGGTAAAAGGTACAAGCTTTCAGCTATAAGATGAATAAGGTCTGAGGATCTAATGTCAAACATGGTGACTGTAATTGATAACACTGTATTGTATAATTGAAATTTGCTAAGAGTAGAACTTACTTTTCTCACAAAAATAAATAAATAAGCAAACATGCAAAGTGATAGATGTGTCAATGAATTAGATGAGAGGAATCCTTTCACAGTGTATATCAACAAATCCCACTGGTTCTGCCTCCAAAATGCCTCTGGGACCTGACCACTTCCCACCACATGCATGACTATCTGCCTAGGGCAAGGCATCACTACCTCTGATCTGGACCACCAATCAGCTCCTAACTATTTTCCCTGACTCTAGTCTCTCCCTCTTACTATCTTTCTCCTCCAGCACTCCAGTGGTCTTCTGAAAATGTAAACAAAATTGCATATTCACTGTGCTTAAAACCCATTGCTCTGATCCAAATTCTTACCGAAGCCTGCAAGACCTTACATCTTCCAATTCTTACTTACTTCTCCATCTTGATCTCCCACCTGTATACCAATTCATGTCCTTCATTGTACTTACCACTCCCTGAAATTATCTTTTTCATTTCATTCAGCAGATACTTACTGAGCACCTAAAATCTAGCTATCAGGGCCAAAACTAGCTGCTATGAATGCAGCAATAAACAAAACAGATTTAAAAAGGAAACCCTGCCCTTGTAGAGCTTACATTCTGGTGGAGACAAATGGAGGATTTGTTTTACTGGTGTACTGACTATCTCTCCTGCTAGAATACAAGTTCCTTGGGAACAGGGACCTTGACTATCTTGATCACAGCTGTATCCCTAGTACTTAGAACTATGACTAATAGTAGATGCCCAATAAATATTTAAATGAATAAATGAGAGAAATATTCTTGATTCAAGACTTTGTCCTCCGTTCAGAACATATGTGATTATGCCTCACTCTGGAAGTGTGGAAGATCATCTGAGGAGGAACTCCTGCTAAGACCCTTCTCACAGGGCCTCACCACACACTGGGATACTATGAGCTACAGTTGCCTGGACAAGAAGGGGAGAGTTGACTTTTCCCGGTCAAGGTGTTCTGTCTGCTGCTCTGCTTTGTAGAAAGACAGACGGAGGCTCCCATCTCAGGGTCTCTGGCTTCCTGGTCTCAGTCATGATGCCCCCTCCCTTTCACTGCCCTCCCCCCCTCCCCCACATTCACACACACACTAGGACAAGAAGTCTCAGAGGGGGCCCTGCTGCTCTGGCCCAGGCCACATCTGCTCTCACTACTTCGGATTTGCTCAGCCAGCACCAAAGTTCATAAAAAGGTTTTCCTTCAGAAATGAGTAGATTGAATTGACAACTGTTTCTATCATCAAGCCCTCACTACCATCACCACCCTACTAGCCATTTTGATATGGAGAATAGGTGGCTTCTACTGGGACTCGAAGTAATGAGTGGAGATCCCTATTTCATGAAATGGGTTAAAAGAAGCTAACTTTAGAAATAATGCTTAGCACTTTATTCTGCCAGAGTTTAAAACACTTCATAGGTAGCATCTAATTAATCTTCACCAAGTCCCCAAGAGAAGAAAAAAAGAAACCTTGTATTATCCTCTTCTAGCAGCAGATAAAACATAGAGAATCAGCATTTTCCTCCACAGAGAAGATCTGGAGCCAAATCACAGGGCTGCTACCTCCACAAGCCAAACTCTGACCATTAGAGCACCCTGCCCACCCTTGGAAGCTGTGGAACAGGAAGGGACACAAAACAGAAATCTGAGAGACCCTTCTAGATGTATGGAAGAAGGTGCCAAAGTCATCCCATGTCATGCACTTCTTGTCACTCTACAATCTTGCTCTGTCCTTGGGAAGCACCAGCATGCTTTCTTTGGGGTGTAACCAGCTTTCATACTGAAAGATTCTTTTTCATCTCCCTGGGAAGTTGGGATACCTGGAGACTGTGTTTTGAAATACATATATTGACATCCAATTATACAGCTCTGCCTCCATGGTGTAACAGCCTTTGTCAGATCACTCTCTAGTGCATCCTCTGATTGGCTCAGACCTTCTTGATTTTCACTTGATGTCTCTCTCCCTCTGGGGGGTTTCTCCGTAGCTGGCTGCCCCCAGGGAGAAATGACTGAGCTTGGAAGGAGGCAGAAGGGGAGAGAGTGTCAGGCTTACCCTGGATTGAGGGCGACAAGGTGCCCCAGGAGAGTGATTACGCTAGGAAATCTGGTCTCTGTTCCATTGTTTGTGTCTCCTCTGTCTACTTCAAGTTGCCCCTCACATATCCCTCAGGGGAACGATACACCAGAATCCCCTTGAGTCTGCCCTTTCAATGCTGCGTGTTCTAGATGAGACAGTTCAAATAACTCACACCAGCATGGTCACAGGCATCGGAGGGTGAATGTGCTGGTCAAACCAGGGACAATTTAATCTGAACCTCTGGAGACACACTACCCTAGCCTGGAGATTCTGAATCTGGACTTCAGGAATTTATAAATTCCGTGAAATTGCAGGCAAAATTATATATACAGATGAATATGCCCATTGTTCTGGAGAAAGGGTCCACACTCTTCATCTGATTCTCAGAAGGTTCTGTTCCTCAACAATGTTAAAATTATATACCCAATAGAGTGGCTCTGAGGAGAAATTTTCCAGCACTCTGACCACAAACACTGAAGAAGAAATGAGAGACAAGCAGGTCCTTTTACCGTTTCTTAATACTAACAGCAGACATGCATGGGAGGCTCCCCACATGCCAGGAATTGCGGTAAGCACCCTCAATTTATAAATTTACTTAATTCTCATAGGAGCCCTGTAGGAGCTACCATTACTGACCCTATTCTACAGATGGACAAACCAAGGCACCAAGAGTCACAGTAAGCTAGAAGCAAACCTGCATTTAAAATCAGGCAGCGTGGTGGTGAAGTCTGTGCTCTCAATGCAGCACCAGGTGTGTGGCTGCCGGGCTGCCTGCCGCACAGTTGTGGGCTCCTTCTGGGGGCTCCTCATCCACGAAACACTGAACATTTGCCTCCAGGGCAGCAGAACTGAAATCTACATCCTGACTGTGCTGGGAGAGACAATGGCTTTGGCAAACTTTTCTGAGACTATACACTTGAGATGATCTATTATAAGCAAGTGCTTTGTAGGCTGCACAGTGCCATACAAATGTGAATTAGGATGACAACTATGGTCTATTTTGCCTGATAAAGTATAATTTTAAAAAATCATCCCAAGTGCTGCAGAATATTTCCGCCTGAACCAGTTTGCTTTCTTTGCTGTTGACCGCATTTGACACTCACTAGCCACTCCTCACAAAGTTCATTTAAATGCATGAATCTGACGCCCCTGTTTAGAAGCACTGGAAACATAAAATTCCCATAAGTAGGACATCTGGCCTCACAGCAGCACAGATGTGTGTGCCACATATTTAATGGGGCTTTTTTCCCACTGCTCTGCACCCAGTGGGCGCTCAAATATTTTGTCAGTGTCAATGGCGACATTACAAGAAGGCGTATTTATCCTAATGCTGTTCCGCTTAGTTTCAAATTTCAAAATTTCTAATATGATTCAATAATACAGGACTTAACAATAATTACTCAAATAAAAATTCTCTACATTTAATTGAAACTCTTTTGCACAAAATCTCAAAACTTCATTGACATAGAGAATATAGCTTCAATCCAATTCAATATATCTTACTTTCCAGAATAAAAACAAAACACCCCAGGCACTGTCCTAGGCTTTTGGGCTACATCAGTAAACAAACAAGCAGATTCCAACCCTGTGTAGAGCTTACATTCAAATGAAGGATCCAGAAAATAAACAAAAAACATAATTAGATAGCATATCTACAGGTAATAAGTGCTCTATAAAAAGCAGAGATAGAGGTATTTGGGCAGAAGTATTTGAGGGGTTTTGGAGGGATTACAATGTTAAATAGCATAGTCATAGTGGACTTTAATTGAGAAGGGGAGAGTGAGCAAAAACATGAAGCTGGATAGGGACACCTGGGAAAAGAGTGATGCAAGCAGAAGCACTAAGGTGGAAACATGCCTGCTGCCTTCCAGAAACAGCAAGGAAGCCAGGGAGGCTGCCGCAGAAAGAGCCAGGGATGTAGTGGCAGGGGGTGAGGTCGAAGAGTGGGTGGGTGGGACAGAGGCTGGCTGTGCAGGCCTCTGTGAGCCATGGTAATGACTTTTGCTTTACTCGGTGTGACATGGGCAGCCACTGACAGTTTGGAGCAGAGAGGAGGCAGGGTCTGCCTTTTACTATATTAAGAACAGATTGCATGAGGGTTCTCTTTTCTCCACATCCTCACTAGGACTTGTTGTTTGTTGATTTATTGATGATAGTCATTCTGACAGGTGTGAGGTGGTTTTAATTTGTATTTCTCTGATGATTAGTGACATTGAGCATCTTTTCATATGTCTATTGGCCATCTGTATGTCATTTAAGGAGAAGTGTCTATTCGGGTCCTTTGCCCATTTTTTAATTGGATTGTTTGTGTTTTTTTGGTGTTGAGTTGTATAAGTTCTTTAAAAATTTTGGATAGTAACCCCTTGTCAGATGTATTATTGGCGAATATGTTCTCACATTCAGTGGGTTGTCTTTTCATTTTGTAGATGGCTTCGTTTGCTGTGCAGTTTAGTTTGATGTAGTCCCATTTTTTTCCTTTTGTTTCCCTTGCTCAAGGCAATATATCAGAAACACATGACCCAGCAATTCCACTTGTGAAAATATATCCAAAGAATCCCAAAACACTAACTCAAAAGAATAGATGCACCCCTATGTTCATTGCAGCATTATTTACAATAGCCAAGATTTGGAAGCAGCCCAAGTATCCATCCATAAATGAGTGGATAAAAAAGCTGTGGTACATTTACAAAATGGAATATTACTCAGCCATAAAAAAGAAAGAAATCTTACCTTTTGTGACAGCATGGATAGACCTGGAGAGCATTATGCTAAATAAAATAATCCAGTCAGAAAAAGATAAGTACCATATTATTTCACTCATATGTGGAATCTAATGGACAAAATAAACTAACAAAATAGAAACAGACTCTTAGAGAACAGACTAAAAGCTGTCAGGGGTGGGAGGAAGTTGGGTAAAAAAAGGTGAAGGAATTAAGCAACAAAAAAATCTCATAGACACAGATAACAGTATGGTGATTACCTGAGGAAAAGGGTATAGGGGGATAGTGATGGAAGGAGAATTGACTTGGAGTGGTGAACACACAGTACAATTTACAGATAATCTAATCTAATAAAAGAGAAACATGCAAATTGACCGCACCTCTGCTATGCCCCAAGCCATGCCCACCAGCCAATCAGAGCGACTATATTCAAATTAACCCAACCAAGATGGTGGCCAGCAGCTACGGAGCTGGAGCAAGCAGGAGGCTTGGTTGCCCAGATATGGAGGAAACCAAGCTTCCCGCCTGCCCTGGCTGGCTGTGGCCTCTGCTCAAGGCAACAAAGTTTCAATTATAGAAGATAAATAAATCCCAGATACCTACTTCCAGCCAGCCTCCACTGGGAGCTTGGGTGGCTGGGGGCTGTAGCCAGCCTGCAAACAGCCATCAACCCCTCACCCAGGCTGGCCAGGCACCTGAGCAAGGACCCCACCCTGAAAGGGCTGTGGCCAGCCTGAAAACAGCCCTCAGCCCCTCAGCCAGGCTGGCCAGGCACCCCAGTGGGACCCCCACCCTGATCCGGGACACACTTCAGGGTAAACCAGTAGGCCCCCACGCATGCACCAGGCCTCTATTCTATATATATAATAAAAGGGTAATATACAAATTGACCCTAACAGCAAAACGACTGGGAATCACTGGTCACTATGACACACACTGACCACCAGGGGGCAGACGCTCAATGCAGGAGCTGCCCCCTGGTGGTCAGTGTGCTCCCATAGGGGGAGCTCTGCTCAGCCACAAGCCAGGCTGACGGCTGCCAGTATAGCGGTGGTGGTGGGAGCCTCTCCCGCCTCCTCAGCAGCACTAAGGATGTCCGTCTGCAGCTTAGGCCTGCTCCCCGCTGGCAAGTGGACACCCCCCTAGGGCTCCCGGGCTGCCAGAGGTATGTCTGACTGCCAGTTTAGGCCCAATCCCCTGGGGAGTGGGCCTAAGCCAGCAGGGGGGCATCCCTCAGGGGTCCCAGACTGCGAGATGGCAAGGCCAGGCTGAGGGACCCCCCCCCCCAGTGCACAAATTTTTGTGCACTGGGCCTCTAGTTTTAAATAACAGGTGAGAAGTGAGATAGAGTCAGTAAAAGCACTTTGATTGCTTTAATAGTAAAAATGTTTTAATTGACTATATAGTATTCCATATGCCACTCATTGGCCCTTGACTAGACATGTATTTTTAATCCTCATAACAGAATTAGGAGGTTGTTATTGTTATTACTGCTACTTGTAGACATGAGGAAACAGGTACAGCAAAATTAAATAATTTTCCTTAGGTCACATAGCTAGTTAGTGCTGGTGGCAGGGCAAGAAAGCAGGTGAGTGGTTAGGAGTCAGTGGTCCCGGATTGCGAGAGGGTGCAGGCCGGGCTGAGGGACCGCCTTCCATGCACGAATTTTATACACCAGGCCTCTAGTCTATAATAATAAAAGAGCAATATGCTAATTAGACTGATGTCCTCCCAGATGACCTTCCAGACGAAGCTGGGGCTGTGAGGGGAAGTCTGGGTCCCAGGTGCCAGAGGGAAGCTGGTGCTGGCAGCCAGGGAAGTAAGGCCTACTCTTGCATGATTTTCATTCATCGGGCCTGTAGTGTATTATAGAATTGTACACCTGAAACCTATATAATTTTACTAACCAATGTCATCCCAATAGATTCAATAAAAACACAAAATACAAAATTAAAAAAAAAAATTTACATCTGTAATTGTTTTAGGTTATTTTTTTTACTGTTATGTGTCTGTTTATGAATCTCTTTGTGTTTAGCCTACTTAGATTTATTGAGCTTTCTGTATGCATAGATTAATGTTTTTAAGAAAAATAAATTCAGAAAGTTTCCAGGCATTATTTATTTTAATACTGTTTCTGCTCCTTCCTCTCTCTCTTTTCCTTTCCTAGTTCTTCCATTATGTGTATGTCTGTGTGCTTAATGGTTACCCACATTTTTATGCTTCTCTGTTTATTTTTCTTCATTTCTATTCTCTCTGTTCCTCAGATTGCATAATCTCAATCAATCTCTCTTTAAATTTCTTAATTCTTTCTTCTGCCAGTTCAAATATACTGATGAATTCCTCTCATGAGTTTTTCATTTCACTTATTAGACTTTATAAATTTAGAGTTTGTTCTTTAATATGTATACTTAATAAAATATGCATGTAATATGTCATAAAAGAATGATTACTCATATGGCAAAGATTTTTCATATGACAAGGATTCTTCATTTATGAAAATGTCTACCAAAATTTAACTCTTCATTTACAATAACATTAATCTTACAAAAAAAGAGAACAGTTTGTAAATATATATGTGGGGGTCGGGAGAGAGAATCAGGAATAGAAACAGGAAGACCAATTAGGATGCCTTGAAAGTTACCCAGGCAAAGAGAAGATTCAGAAAGTACCTGAACTAGGAAGGTAGCAGTGGTGATGGTGAGATGCGGGCAGATGCGGAGATATTTTGAAAGTAGAGCCTATGGGTTTCTTGATGGGTGAGATATCAGATACAAAAGCAAAGACTCAAGATGGTTGAGGTTTTTGCCCTGAGAATTTCATTATCAAAGAAAATCAATTTCTCAGTTCTCTTAATGAGAAGCAAATACGGCAGTGGGCAGCAGGGTTACACCTGGCTTATAATGGCAGGTGTGGGCTATCGGCTGAGGGATAGCAGTCAGGATGCCCTTCTCTGCCCTCCACTCCACCGCAAAGAAGGGCCGTTTCCTTTCTGCCCTCCTCCTCGTCCCCCTATAGACCCAGAGCAGGAACCTGAGGTTTAAAGAGTGCCATGCAGATCTGTATTCAGTATTTATTATCTTTCTTTTTATGGTGGCATTTGTTCTGATCTTCATTCTTCAAGCTTCCAGGAGAGCTCAGAGTTCTGATCTTGTGGGAGTAATTAACAAATGTACTGTTCATGATTTAGAGATGCTGATCTAATATCCTTTCAACTTTCAACCCCATTGACAGATTGGGTTAAACACAAATTCCATGGATTAAGAAAGTTTCATAGACTTTTTCTGAACATATCTGAAAAGCTGGTTTAGTAAGGTGGCATATCAATTACTATCTAACCCAGGCCCAGAGTTCATATTTGCTCTTTTTACAGAAAGCACATCATTAAATCACTGTCTAGTCCGTAACTGGCTTTATTGGGACATAAATTTATTTCACTAAACCAATAAATGTTAATTCTTCACCCTGGAGATTCTAGTCAGTCTGGCTTTATCCTGCTCAAGCTCCTGAGGCTGCCATCAATTACTCATGTTTGGGTTTATATGTCATTATGGAATCACTTTAGCTAGAACTAACGGGAAGTGAAAGGACAATAAAGCTAAGCCTCATTCCAAAGAGAATATACAGAAGAGGGCATTCACCTGAACCCCATTATTCTTTTCTATAAATTAAAATATCCTGGCATTGTGCAGCAGCCATCCATTATATTTAGATTCTCTGTGAAACCGGGCAGGCGAGCAGCGGGTACTAATGAAGGCGGCTGGAGGGTCTGGACTCAAGGTTTAGGCTCCAGACCTGCTTTGCAATATCGAAGCGTGTGACTTTCAGCCAATAGCTAATGTCACAGAGCCTCAGTCTCCTCGTGTGCAAATCAAGCGAAGCAATGCTGGCGTCACAAACTGGGGAGAAGCTCAAGACAGCTGGGGGTGGAGGGGCTATGAGAGGGGGAGCATCTAGCTCAGAGGTGCTCACTCTCTCTCTGTCTCTCCATTAACCCCAGTTTGCCCCAGCAGCCTTCCATCCTGATCTTAAACAAGTGATTTAACCTCTTTGAGCTTCAATTTTCCCACTTGAAAAATGGAGCTGATCCCATCTACCCTCCAGTTTGCCCTCACGAGGTACTGATATGGATCACCTCTGAACAGTTCTCAGCCTCTGACCGGAAATGGGGTCAGTGCTAGAAGACTGTCACACCACGAAGCAGGATTCCATTTTTAAAAACAAAGACATTATCTCACCAACCAAATGTTCTTTTCTATGATGGAAGGTTTCTCTTTAAAGCCGTCAGCTCTTTTTCCCCCTCAGATAGAAGATGGCTTTTTCTCTCAGAACCATGTATAACTTCGGAAGCAAGGGCGGAAGGGGAGCGCGGGATGGAAAGCAGAGTTGGCAAAAAATAGAGGTGAATTGAATGCCTGTACATCCCGTTCAGGATAAACTGCCCTTGGTGTAAAACAGTCAGTAACATTTTACAAGGGAAAAGTACGAATAAATGACTGCGATCCCAAGACGGTGCTCCTGATGGCTTTTTATAAACCATGCATGCTGCCTGGATGCCTCTGTGCCTGCTCCCCCGCTCCAGGGAGACGTCATGAGAGGGCCTGAGCCAGCCAAGCCAGCCGCTCCCACAGGCTCCCGCCAGACCTCGTTCCATCTGCAGACCTTCCCGGGGCTGGAGCAGGTCCTACAGCCAAACTTAGACCTGGAAAGGTGGAGCAAGCCTTCGTGCCAGGTCCAGTGCTGGGTGCTGAACAAAGGAGGAGCCAACAGAGACAGAAAGGAGACAGGCATGGGCTCTGGGGTCACATTGGGAAGCCAGTTCTGCCATTTGCAAACAGTATGACCTTGAATCGTTTCCTCCTTCTAAAAAATGGAGATTTCTAAAACCAACCATTTAAGTTGTTGGGAGGATAAAGTGCTATGACATTATGAATGCACTTAACATAGAATTGGTACCTAATGTATTTTTATACTCTCCCCTAGTTACTGGGGTTAGTTCATTTAATCTTCACCAGGATGCAGCCAAGTAATGAGGAATTTGTAAAGGAGGAAACTGAGGCACAAAGTGGCTTGCTCAACAGCTCTCTGCCCGTCTCCGACTTCATACTTACCCCCTGCTCAGAGTTTAGCCTCTATCTGATAAAGAAACTGAGACTAAGAGGAGTGAATGGGTTAAATGCCTTTCCCAAGATTCTCTGCAGATCCAGATTAGGACTACTGTTTCCAACAAAATGTTCTTTGCATTAGCCTCGAGCAGGGGTGGGCAACCCCTGGCACGCGTGCCAAATATGGCACGGCGCCAGTAACTTTTGCTGGCACGAAAAATCCTCTCATAATCTTCCATTTACAATTGTGAATCTTTGTTCTCAGTGATGAATTTTGTTAAGTCTTGTAATAGGAGTAGCCTGACAGATGAAAGTAGTAGCTCGTGCATATCTCTGAAGGTCACAAAATATAAACCTGATGTAAAATCTCTGTCATCAGTGATGCAGCAGCAAAAGTCCCACTGATAATATCAAACGGAGTCAAAGTTTTCTGTCGGACTATCAGTGTACATGTATACATTAAAAAATAAATGTATTTTTCATCATCATATACTGTGTTTTTAATCGCTCGAATGAATTTTATTATTTCTTCAAGGTTCTTCACATACGTACACTTTAAGAGATATCAAGTAGGCATAACATGTTCTCAAAAAATTAGGGTTGGCACGCAGAAGAATTTTGAGTCAGAGATTTTGCTGGTTTGGGCACGCACTCACAACAAGGTTGCCCACCCCTGGCCTAGAGCCTTAGAAATCACCTTCATTACACAGATAAACTGAAGCCTAAAAAGATAATGATTCACTCAAAGTCATACTCCAAATATTGACAAAGGACCTTGAGATCTTTTAGAATACTGTAATGTGTCTTGGTGCCCCATGAGGCTGTGGCCTGTAGTTTTTAACTGAATTATTGAGAGTCTGCTCTGCACCAGACACAGTCCCTGCTCTCAAGGAGTTAAAAGGCAACCGGGAGAAGGAGCCCAATAAGCAAGGACACCTGAGTGGCAGGTGCTACCTCAGAGGTAAGCCCAGGATGGAAGGAGAATGTGGTAAGGACACCTAATCCAACCTTGTGGGGGTCATGGTTGGCTTCCTTGAGGAAGTTACATCTAAGCTAAAGTATGAGGAAGAGCTAATCAAACAAAATGAAGAGAAGAGTGTCCAGGAAGCAGAAGCAGGGTGTCCATAGCCAGAAGTTTAGAAAGCATGGCCTGTTACGAGAAATTGAACACCAGAGGAACTCAAAGACAAGGCTGAAAAGGTAAGTAAGCGAAATAAGGACCTGTAAATTGTTTCTAGAGTTTGAACTGGGTGCTCTGAAAGGCAGCTATTGTTTGCTACACAATGATCTGTTTGGCCTGCCTGGGCCTGGGAGGGCAAGACCTATATCACCAAGAGACAGCAATGGCTTTGTCTGGTAAAATACACATTTGGTTTCCCATCAAGTCCAAATTCCTATGAATATCAAACAGAAAGAAAAAAATCAAAGTATCGCATAATGTATCTTGATTTTGGTAAATCATTTCAATAGTCCCTGATTTCCCTGTGAACAAGATGGAGAAACACAACAAATGCTTGAAAATAGAAATACTCTGTGAATAAATAGCTGGCTGGACACTTTAATTAAAAGAATGGATTAAAGGGCTGGTGTATTACTCAAGAAAAGTCTCTAATAGCATACCACAAAATCTCTCTCTCCCTGATCCTTTTCTGATGGGCACATTTCAAGGCTATGAAGAAGAATGGGAAGGCATGTTTATCAAAAGTGAAAATGACTTCAGGATAGGAGGAATACCTAGTACTTTATTAAAAACTATTTTAAAAATATCAATAAAGTCATATCAATAAAATAAAATGTAGCAGGGACAAATGTAAAATCCTGCATTTAACTCAAAGAGTTGACTGCAATATGAGGAAGATCTTGGTAGTAGTCTATGTGGAAAAAAAAGTATTTTTGTTAACTCATGACATTATTGCTGAACAACAAAATCTAACTAATGCAATTCTTTGTTGGAATAGAAAGAATTGAACAGATAAGCAAAATCTGGCTCATATTTCTAGGCTGGGGAGGTCTGAGGAACAGATGACCCCAGTAGTAGTCATGAGCAGCATTTTTTCGAGTCATTGAGTCACCCCTACCCACTCCCTCAGGAATGCCTCACATACCTTCCCAGATAGACTGCCCCTTGAAACCTCTCCTGCTCCCAGTAATGATGGTGTAACTGCCACAATAAAGATGTGATATGGGAAGCTGCTGTGCCATCTCTTGCACCTCCACATTTCACGCCATTGATATGGTTCACAAAGCAGCTTTGGTCATTGCACTCAGTAACTTAGAGAAACTACAGGTCAAACCCGTGCTAACTCCTAGCACCCTCCGATGGTGTCCTTTCCTAAGAGCCCACTATCCTGCCGAACTGGTGCTCACCGATGTGTTTTTTACATTAGAGTGGGGTTTGTTTATGACCTCTTGGTCCCACATGTAAATTGACCAAATGCAATTCTTTATTGGAATAGAATGCCCTTCAGATATGCTGGGCTGGTCTGAATGCTCATCTCAGGAACTTGCCCAGCACACACGGCCTCTCTGCAGTAAGACTCTGCCCAGGCCCAAAAAGGTGGCAACCCAGCTCTGCTTCATGATGGTCAACCCATATTCCCTGGATGAGTGGGGAAGGTTCTAGAGACTGTACATCAGGAGAGACAGCTAAAGGACTTAAATGATTGGTCTTAGAGAAGGATTAGGAGAGATAAGGTATTTGTTTTTAGTCATCCCAGAGGCAAAAATGTCACAAGTATATCTGTGGAACTCTAACACAAATAACAAGGTCTGAAATGTGTAAGAAGCAATAAAACACATTTTGGTTCATGGTAAGGCAGAGCTTCCTAACAATTTAAGCCATCCATAAATTAAATGAGCTGCCTAGAAAAGTAATTATTTCCTAGGTACTGGAGTTGTCCCCGGTACACCCTGAGTCCACGGGATAGGGGTGGTGCAGAAAATACTCCTACTTTGGTGGGAAGTTGAGTTTTTCCCCAATCTACAGTCCTGTAAGCTGCTGGATCTTTGATTAGACTGCTGGGGTGCTCTGTGGCTCCAGTGTAAGTGCACAGATCCCTGAATAGAAAAGACAGAAAAGAAAATACTGGGTACTTGAGTTGTTATCTAGCTATACTACTGATTTTATTACATGAAATAGATGAGACTATGGAAATTACATTTTTCCCTAGATAAACTATTCTAGTTTATATCCCTTATCAGAAAGATTTCCGTTTTCTCCCCCCTAAATCTCTAGGCCTAACTATTAAGCCCATTTCTTCTGGCTTGATGCTCAGTGAATATGAAGAACAATCAATCATATCCCTCATTATACCAATTCACATAACTAAAAATGCATTGCATAAGGCTCCTCTTCTCTAAGCCAAAAAATCCCAGTTCATTTCCTGCTCTTTGTAAGTGTTCTTTCTAATGATCACATCCCCAGTTCCCTAAAGCTGAGTCCAGAACTTATAATGACTCCTTGTTTTGTCTATAACAGTGTTTCCCCAAATGTGTTCCATGCAATGTTAGTTAATAGGTGTTTGTTAAAGTGCCCTGTGATCAAATACATTTGAAACATTCCAGACTAAGGAAAGTTAATCAGACTCCTCAGAGTTCTCAATATGCATTATGAAACTCCTGAACTGTGATACAGTAAATAGCATCTCCCAAACTTATTAACAGAGCTCTCTTTCAGAACATCTCAAAGGCTTCATGTTCTACATAATATAGTTTGGGAAGTGGTCCCTCTGTAAAATGATGCCTAATGCCCATTCCAACCCCACAGAAGTCTCCATACTGAAGTCCTCTTTTAGCCATGTGATCAGGTCTCCTTCTTGTTCCACAGGTTTACTTTCCCTCTACCACTCTTGTTAGCCTTCCCCTTACCTCCAAGCCAGATCCTATCCAAACTTCAGTCCAGCTTGAGTTGAAGTAGTGTAATGGAGTGATGATTAAAGAGGGAGGTGACTAGAATCTCAACCAATGCAAACCCATCAAGAGACATATGAGATGGCTAAGAATTAAAAGGTTGGCTTTCCCAAGTCACACAGCAGGCTAGAAGGACTGTGACTGAAGCTCCCAGCTCCATGCTCCTGATGATACATCAATGGGTGGATCTATAGGCCAGGAACTCACTGAACAAACATATTTCGGGCCTCACCCCAAGCCTTCTGAATCAGACTCTCTTGAAAGCCTGCTTTCTTTAAAGCTCACAAGGTGTCCTAACACTCTGCCAGGTTTGGGAACCACCACATCACATGGCACCAGCAACCCAAGCAGAGCACATGTATGGTCAATCTGGTCCCTGCTCCCATTGGATTTACTAGTCTGCACAAGTCAATTTATCTGAGCCTTGTTTCTGCATTGGTAGAATGAATTAGTCAGACCAGTTAACTTCTAAGATCCCTCTAGCAATTTGAATCTGTCATTTCTAAGTGCTGCTTTAGTTGTGTTCAACTTTTATCCATCTATTCTGGCCCACAATATTCTCTCTCTCTCTCTCTCTCTCTCTCTCCTCTGAAAATTTGCATAAATATTATTAATGGCTAAATTATTACACATATTCCATGTTATAATGATATTTTGAAGTGTCTCTAATATGGCAGGTGTTCTACAAAGTTATTGCTAATGCTTACAACAATCTTAACAGTACTAATATCCTATTTTAATAAAAAGAAAATAGGTGGTTACAATCCTATATAATAAAGAGGTAATATGCAAATTAACCCTCATGCCCTCACAAGATGGCTGCCTATGACCAGACCAGCAGGAAGGTTAGTGAGGGATGACCAAACAACTGAACAAGCAGGCTGTGTGGGGCGACCAGGCTGGCAGGGGGGTTAGTGAGGGACGACCAAATGACTGAACAAGCAGGCTGCATGGGGTGACCAGGCCAGCATGGGGGTTAGTGAGGGATGACCAAATGACTGAATAAGCAGGCTGCGTGGGGTGACCAGGCCGACAGGGGGGGCAGTTGGGGGTGACCAGGTCAGCAAGGTGACAGTTAGGGGTGACCAGGATGGCAGGGGAGGCAGTTAGGGGCAATCAGGCTGGCGTGGGGAAGGGGCAGTTAGGGGCAACCAGGCAGGCAGGCAGGTGAGCGATTAGGAGCCAGCGGTCCAGGATTGTGAGAGGGATGTCTGACTGCCAGTTTAGGCCCGATCCCAAGGGGTCCCGGATTGGAGAGGGTGCAGGCTGGGCTGAGGGGACCCCCACCCCATGCACAAATTTCATGCACTGGGCCTCTAGTGTGAAATAAAATGTTCAAGGTCATATGACTTTGAAGATGTGGAACTGGATTTCTAAATCAGATCTGTCTGGATCCCAAATACTGTGTTCTGTCCATAATGCCACGCTGCTTATAGTGTGAGTCATGTTTTCTCATTAAAGACTCTCCTCATCATGCATCCCCTACAACACTGGCACCTAGCTGAGCATCAAGCAGGCACTCAATAAATTAATTGTTGACTTGATTAGTGGATTAACTCTCTCCTTCTACCTGGAGCATAGACCATATCTTTTCCATGTTGTTAAAAAGTGCTAAATGCAGAGCCCATCTGCAAGTTTCAGTTAGCTCCGAGCAGAAAATTACATCTGCGTAGACTGCACCTGTAGACTAAATCTTAATTAATAGGCTTATCTTGGATTGAATAAGTCAAAGATACAGTACCTTATGCAAAAGGCACTGGGGAACGTGTTGACTTCGAGGGGGTTGTGTTTCATTTCTCTTGTTCCATACTACTAAAACCATGTTAATGAAAATATATTACTAGTAGCAATAATAATAAAGATGAAAATCCTCCCTCTCCTGATCCCTTACAAATGTTGTTTTTCATTTTGAATCCTCAATCCTCCAGGGAGAAGAAGGGAGGGCGTGTCACAAACCCAGATAATGATTTCAGGTATTACACTGTTCATTTGGAACTCTGATTTAGCTAAGCTGACAGATGTTGGGGGAAAACATGTCTAGCTTGAAAACTCTCTGGTGTCTGCCCAGCTGTGGCTGCAAAGAGGAGTGAGGTTTCTCCAACAGAGCTTCACATTCATTACATTCTGGATTTGCCATGCAGGATTGCCTCACTCTAAAGGTAGAAGTTGAAGTGCAGTGATGTTAGGAATGGACTGCAGCCTGATGCTTTGAGGACTGACTCATGTCTAGTCACACAGCTCACTCAAGGTCCTACCTTGACATTACTGTCACTGCTTATGCCCCACTGTCTTGACAAAATGCCTTTCTTATTACCAGTTACCATTTACATCAGGAAAAATAGCACCTTTGTGTTGTACCACCATCGTGTAACACTTCCTTTGTTCTCTCCCCAGAGCAGTTTAGAAGAGGAGAATATTTAATTCACCTTTAAATGATATCAATTTCCCTAATGATAGTCTAAACTCATGTTTTTTTCCAAAATAAATAGTGGAGAGGCACCTAGGAAAAGACCCACTCCAGAGAAACAACACAACATGACCTTGAATGTCCTTGGGTCTTAGTTTTCCCACCTGAAAAATGTTAAGTCATTTTCCATCCCAGAGGAGAAAATCTGCTAATTAAATATAAAGCAGAGGCTTGCTGCTTCTCAGCGACAGTTGAGGGAGGTCAACCCTCAGCCTCAGCTTCAGAGAACAGAAGTCAGATGAAGACTGCACGAGGCTCCTTCTTGGCCTCTCAACCACAAATAAAATAGTGAGCTCAGACTTCAGAAACTCGCAGCACAAAATTTACGACAACTAAATGGCCAAATTGTTTTCTGAGAAGCAGAAGCCTTCCCGTAATCTAGACTATGTGGCTTAGAGCTTTGAGTGCTCATCTTTATCACAAAGAAGACAATGAGGGAGGTACTTGTAAACAAAGTTAAGCTAATTTACAGAAAAGAAAAAGACAGCAATAGTCAATTTGTCACTGTAAATGAGTTCTAACCACTGGTCTCTTGGAAATACTAGTGTCTGAAACATTCCCTTGGAAATACAAGCCTCCTCACACCTGCAGCCCCTCCCCAAATAGATGAATGCATTTGCAAAGAAGGTTTGAAAAGAGAATTTTGGTGAAAGAGGAATAACTTGGAGATCAATAATGCCACTGGGATGGAAGGGCCATGGATAAAACCCTAACCCCAAGTCCCTGCCTGGGTCATTACCAAGATTTTGAGGCTGCTGTTTCATTCTCATACTCTGGGCCCAAGCTGTGTTCCCAAATATTTTAAAAGTCAGCCATCTCATTTAGATGACATTAGGAGATTATTAGCATCAACTCTGCTATAATCTCATCAAAATTCACCTGTGTCTTGATACAAAATGGGAGAACAAAGGTATTACTCCAGGGTCGATTATCCATGAGAATGCCTAGAATCTGCATTGCACCTTTATTCTAAAAGGGCTTCAGAGTCCTCAGAGGAAGGCATCTACATCTAACAGAGCCCCACAAGGTAATAGCATAATTCCTCCTTTCTCCCATCTTTATGAACCTGGAGATAAAAACTCCTAAGCAGAGTGTTCTTTCACTCCTTCAACAAACATTTGTGGAACATCTTTTGTGCCAAGCTCTGGGAATATAAGGATGACTAGAATTCTGTCCCTGACCCTAGAGGGGCAACCAAGTGGGAAACATATTTGTACAGAGATCATCACAGGGAAGCAATCATTGAGATGTGAACAAGGAGCTATTGGAGGAGAAAAGAGAAAACTTCTATTTATCTGGAGAGGGACAAAATCTAAAGTAGGACCTACATGTTAAACAAATCAACAAAAACAACAAAAATCCACCTAGAACAGCAGTCCTCAGTCCTAGCAGCACATTAGAATCATAGATGCATCTGGGAAGTTTCCCAGCCAGTGCCCAGTCCCTCCACTGAGTTACTAACTCAGAATGTCTGATATAAGGACCTGATCTGGACTGAATGTTTGTGCCCTCCCCAAATTTTACATCTTAAAATCCTAACCCCCAATGTGATGGTATGAGGAGGTGGGGCATTTGGGAGGTAATTAGGTCATGAATGTGGAACCCTCATGAATGGGATTAGTGCCCTTATAAGAACATGCTAGAGAATTTCTGCCTCTTCTTCTCCATATGAGGATACAACAGAAAGACAGCCATCTGCAAACCAGGAAATGGACTCTCACCAGACACCAGATCTGCTGGCACCTTGGTTATGGGCTTCCAAGCCTCCATAGCTGTGAGTAATAAATGATTGCTGTTTAAGCCACCTGGTCCATGACATTCTTGCTATAGCAGCTCAAAATGACTAAAACAGAACCTGAACATTTATCTTTTTTGAAAGTTTCTCAGGTCATTCTGTGGTGCAGAATCATTGGAGTACCACCATGTTAGACTAGGCTAACTAAGGCCACCTCCAACAAAGCCTGTAGCTTACTTAATAATGTAATGTTGTTTATCTCTTTATGTGTGTGCCTCATCCCACCTTCTAAATCATTAGCCCCTTCAAGACAGGCGCTGGGGCTTTTAACTCTTCCACACCTTCATTCAATCCTCATGGGACCAAGCAAACCATAGTAACTTGATACATATGCAACAAACACATCCACTTCAATTAAGAAGGTAAAATGATGCTTGAACTTGTCCATGAATGTCTTATGTTCATAACTCAAGGCTGAGGCTGTGCCAACACAATAATGAAGTTTAACATGTAGGTTTAGTTCAGCTAGATCAGAAAGATGTGTATGATTAAATCCAAAGACAATGATTGACTTGACGACAAGCCACCATCTGCTAATGAGTTTTTCCTCTGGAAAAGTGGAAAACAAAAATGTTGCACAAGAGGGCACGCTGCCATTTATCAGAGGGCAAAGGATCTCAATTCCAGTGAAATGGAATTTTTTAAAAAAGCAAGTTGACAGCATCCAGCTCTCAGCTGGCAATCAACAAATTTAGAGGAAAATGAAATCAGGCCTTTGTTGGATTAACTGCCGGCCTTATAAAATGAAAGCCACCAGGAAGCTATGCCAAGTTTGGGGTCCACTAAATCAGTCAGAAGTTTCCCGTGCTAAAAGTCTCCCTGACAGTGGTTGTCTGGGACAGCAGGACAAATGGCGGCTGCTGGCCGAAGCCTATCTGGTGAGATGCTGCTCAGTCAGGTGCCTACGCCAGCTCACTTCGTCTATGCCCAAGACAGAGTGGAACTTTTCCGACTGAACTAAATCCTCCAAGCCTCATTAAATCACGCTTTAGTACCACATTGTTCGGCCATTGCAGATCCCAGCGTTGTATGTCAAACCTGTTCCCTCACCGTCTCGGATAATAAAATGTTTTATGGTTTTGCTGGATGATTGCTCCGCGTCCCTTTTATTTTCAAAATGGCACATAATAAATACCCCTGTGGAAGAAAAGACTGATTTGATGGAAAACACTGCACTGGGTAGAGCCAAAAGCAATCAGGCTTGCCCAGAAAAGACAGCACAGCTGGTGGGATTTTGGAGCCATGTCACTTGCAAATGTTTCCTCATCCATTCATGAAAAGCACAAATAACAGGATGTGGCTCAATGCCCCCTCCCCCAAAATAATAAGTGCCCTGTGACACAGTCAGTCCAGCTGATATGGTCCCCTCATAAGGTGAGTCCAACCAGGCTGCAATGACCAACCTTCAATTCAGCCAAAGACACCTGTAGAAAGACCCACAAGAGACACATAAGCTGTGCTAATGGAGAAGTGACAGGTCGTGGTCCCCTCAGGACGGTCAAGAAACTTGTCACTGTCAGCATATCTGTACCTTCCCTCTGACAGCTAATCCTTTGACTCCCATAACTGCCATTCTCTCAAAAAGTCCAACTTTATAAAGGAGGAACCTGTTACCTCCAGTTGAGAACATACAGATTGCTGATTCGGTTCAGTCTGATATTTTGATATCCCAATTCAATTATTTTAATAATACATAGGCTTGAGTTTCAATCTAACCTAATTTATTCTATTTTGAAATATAAAACCTTGATGCCTTTCTGTAAAAATTAGCATTTGACTTTGGTTTTAAGTTCCCAAGTTGGTGTGATATAAAATGGGCCCTCTGTATCTGTGGTTTCTGCAGCTGCAGGTTCAACCAACCATAGATCAAAAGTATTATTTTAAATGTTACATTGTTGTTAGGCCTATGATGGTTGCATCCGAACTAAATATGTAGAATTTTCTTGTCATTATTCCCTAAAAATTACAGTATAACAACTATTTACATAGAATTTACATTGTTTTAGGAATTATGAGTAATCTAGAGGTGTCTGAATATGCATAGGTTATATGCAAATACTATGCCACTTTATATAAGGGATGTGAGCATGCCCTGTGCAGGTAGAGCTGACTCCATCTCCAAAACTGACTCCATTTTAAAACTCACCCACCTAAACCCTCCATCCCATCCCCTCCCCAACCCCACCCCCAAGGACTCTGAAATGTGTACAGAGACTCCAGGTTAATCATGAACTGCCATTAATCCTTTCTCCACCATTAGTCCTTCCTCTGGGGCAAGGCCCCCTCAATGTTATCTATCTTCTAACTCTCCCTGTCACCAGAGCCCCCAGTGTCTGGTCCCTTTGCTCCCCTCCATCACTCCTTTCTGAGTAAGTAGGTGCACTTCTTAGGGGGCTGTAAAACAGGTGCCTGGGGGGTGAACAGTGCGGGATCATTTTATCCTGCTGCCGCTCAGGACTGTTTCTGTAACTAATCTCCCACTAAAACTCTTTAAACTGACATGCTGGACTTGTCTGCTTCATTTTTTGGCCTCTGGGCTTCTTCAGGTTTTGGGGACCACTTTGCATATATGGCCTTTTCAGGAAACATGAGCAGATTTCCATATCTGCTTGGGTCCTGGAACCCACCCACAAATGGATACAGAGGGACAACTGTATTCTGCTTTGGCTTTGAATCTTTCTCTAAGAGCTTTGTTATAGTCACACATTATCTGGAACATCAACATGCTTGTGAATTGTGTCCTCAATAACATGCGCACTGCCAGTAGATTCTGCATGTAATTTAACCAAAAGTTAGCTTAGCATTGCCTTCCATTTAAAGGCTGCAAATAGATATCTCTAGATCTGTTTATTAAACTCAGGTGTACTTAAATAATTTCTTTCTTGATTATTATTATGTAGAACTCTGAGACAACCTTTAAGACATATAAGTTAGCCGAAGAACCATCTGTTTTGCTTCTTAGCATAAAGTGCAAACAACAAACATCTTTGAAGGGTGAACAGATATACTGATTCATGGTCACTAATGGCCATGTTTAATCAATGACACCATCTTTTTAAGGAAACAAATGAGTCGAGTTTGTCTGTAAGTAGGAGATAGTAATCCATTAATGAGGTTATTGGTCTTCCAAGCCGGGACATTAGCCAGCAACTGGTAAGATGGACTTTCTTTGCCAATGTTCTATCAGTCAAATGAAAGCAAGTATTTTCTTATCAAAAGTCTCATCTTCAATATAAAAACCTTCTTTAAAGTAAAAGAAGTTTATCTCCATGAAACCAGCCAGAGGCAGTGCTGTGGAGGAGGGGTGAGGGCACAGCTGCCTGAGCTGCTGGCTTGGTCTAGAGAGCACTAGTACCAATCAACTAGGTCATCCCAAGACAGTATCTCTGGCCCTGCGTGCTCCGGGTACACAGGACGATGTAATATAACCAGCCATCATCAGTGAAGAGGTAGGCATACCTCTCCAGGAAGCTTTCAAGACTCTTTCAGAAAATTAAAAATAACCAGTCACGTTTGCATAATTTTCCCAGATGCTGCCCCATAATAAGAAAGCAAGAAAAAAGCCTGGAGATCTCCAAAACATTGGAGGCCTTGCAAGCCTCCTTTCTGCTGTGTCCACCTCCTCACAGGTTGAGCGGGGGATAATGGCCCATGCTGTGACTCTAAGATGGGCTCCCCCAAACTTTTTTATTACACTCTCAAGCCATAAACATTTCTGAGTGCACACTTCTGATAAGTTTCTATTTATTCATTCATTTATGAATTAAATGCAAATACAATTATATTAATAAATATGTCATGCATTTTAAAACTTATACATAATGTAAACATTTTAGTGAAATGAGATAAAACATAAATATGGGACTCTTGTTTCTGATGACAGACAGACTAGCTATCTGGATCAATCCTTTCTGATGAAAATAACTAAAGTTGCTAGATACATATTTTCTTAAATCTCTGTAAATGTGATGATGAACTGGCAAAAAGTGATAAAATTTCAGAGGCCAAAAACTAACTGAAAGATGGAATGCAAGAAAGTAAATAGAGCATGGAGGCAGCATCCACCTGAGGGCATTTGCTTAATCTGGTGAATTTAAGCTTCAGCTTTCATAACCTTGTGAATCGAAGGACACAGAAGTAAGGCCTCTCCAAATGTGAAGAGTCTGATGTAAGACCCCATTAGTAAAGATGGAACCCCAAAGGGCTTTACTCTCAACGCAGGGATAACCTAGAAATAAGGTCTCACCCCTCTTCTTTGAGACAAAAGAGAAATTTGCCTGCTCTTAAACCTTGACACAAGGTAGAAAAGAAAAGTCTCTTGAGAATTTGTAACCAGCAGTTGACCTTCACATAGCTTTTTAGTCCAAGTTCATTGAACCTCAAGCCAAGACTTTAGTTTAAAGTGGTCCTAGGTAGGTAATGTCTCAGGTATCTGGTAAAAACAAACCAAAGATTCTCTGGAATAATCTATCCTCAACTCAGGCCTTAAAGAATTCCAATTGATAAAATTCTAAGAAATAGAATATCATAGAGAAAAAAATCACAAAATGCACTCTGAGCAGATGCCTACAGAAACAATTATTGACAGAATCAGTCTTGAAAACATTTGAAATATTTGAATAATCAAACACATACTATATATATATATAGTGTATATATATGTGTGTGTGTGTGTGTGTGTACATATAT